>NC_057735.1:42656198-42726944 GCF_004010195.1 Chiloscyllium plagiosum | reverse complement strand
CGACGCGATTTGACCATGTTCCAGACAGTGATCAGGTCCTGGTAAAAGACAGGCAGCGTCTTGAGGGCGACCTGCAAACCGTCACGGTCGACGAACAGGAGCTGCGTGTCGTAGTTGAGGTTACGCACCTGGCGGAAAAAATACGTCGCCAGGGCGCACCACCTAGGAGGAGGCTCGACGTAAAGGTATCGCCGCAAGGTCTGAAGGCGGAACGTCGCGACCTGGGTGCGGACGCACACCAGCGACTGACCGCCCTGCTCAATAGGGAGACTCAGAACCTGCGCAGCGACCCAGTGCATCTTTTTGTCCCAGAAGAAGTCGACCAACGTTCTCTGGATGTCAGCGACAAAGCCAGGAGGAGAGACCAAAGTGACCAGCCAGTACCACAGCATGGCGGCCACCAGCTGTTTATGACCAGCACTCGACCCCTGTAAGATAGCACTCGGAGCAGTCCTGTCCAGGCGAGCCGAGACTTTGGCCTCCAGCTCCTGCCAGTTGGCCGGCCAGGATTCCTCAGCCGGGCTGAGGTAGACCCCCAGGTAGAGGAGATGGGTGGTACTCCAGCTGAACCCCCATAACTCCTCCGGCAGAGAGTCCACCCGCCACGGACTGACCAGTAGTCTGGAACATTTGGTCCAGTTGATCCTGGCGGAAGACGCAGGCCGGATACACGGCCTGGCACTCGCGCATCCTCCACAGGTCAGCCGGGTCGGTGAAAGTGAGGAGCATGTCATCGGCATAGGCCGAGAGGACCACCCCCGTGCCCGCGCCGGGCAGAACCAGCCCCGACAACCTCCTCCGCAAGAGGCGCAGGAAAGGCTCCACGCACAGGGAATACAGCTGGCCGGACAGGGGGCAGCCTTGACGCACTCCTCTCCCGAAGCGAAGGGGCGCCGTCAGGGACCCGTTAACTTTAACCAGACACTCTGCGGCGGCGTACAAAAGTCGGATCCGGGCGACGAACTGCGTCCCGAACCCGAATGCCCGCAGAGTCCCGAGCAGATACTCGTGATCGACCCTGTCGAACGCCTTCTCCTGGTCGAGAGACAGGAAGGCGCTCGGCAGACCAGCCCTTCGACAGAAATGGATCAGGTCCCGGACCAGCTGGACGTTGTCGTGTATCCTGCGGCCTGGGACCGTGTAGGACTGGTCCGGGTGAATCATGTGGGCCAGCACGGAAGCCAGGCGAGAAGACAATACCCTGGCGAAGATTTTGTAGTCCGTGCTGAGGAGGGAGACCGGACGCCAGTTCTTCTTTGGCAGCAGGATGATGACTGCCCTGCGCCAAGAAAGGGGCAGCTCTCCATGTTAACTATCCCGAATCAGTCCTTGCCTTTCCAAATACATGTACATCCTGTCCCTAAATCCACATCAATCCGCAAAGACCATCCCACCCAGACCTACCTCATCCCTGTAACCCTGCATTTCCAATGGCTAACCCACCTAACCTGCATATTCCTGGACACTATGGTTAATGTAGCATGGTCAATCCAAATAACCTGCACATCTTTAGACTGTGGGACGAAACTGGAGCACCCAGAGGAAACCCACGCAGACACAGGGAGAACGTGCAAACTCCACACAGTCAGTCGCCTGAGGCGGGAATTGAACCCGTGTCTCTAGCGCTGTGAGGCAGCAGTGCTAACCACTGTGCCACCGTGCCGCCCATATATCTTCCATATGGATATATCTTCCATATCCTTTTCCACAGTAAGTACTGATGCAAAATACTTGTCTCTGTGATTACAATTTCATTGTGTGATATTGTTCTGAATCAATATCTTTACATTACATTTCTTTGCTGGTCATTTTAAAATACTCATTCTTTAAAATAGCAGATGGATGAATTTTACATCGGCATATATATGTTGGCTGCTAAAACTGCCTAGGTAATCCCAATTTCATTTGGTGCACACTGTAGTTTGGCACTAAAATTGTCAGTGAATGTTACTTAAATTTTTGAATTGTGTGGCATAAGATATTTATAAATTTGACAAGGCGTTGTGTGAGAATTTGCTGTATTGTGTGGATTAGGTTTTTTTTGCTCAAGTTATAATGAAATTAAAGAGATATTACCCTTAAGATGATACCATTATTATGGCTGATTTCACTGCTAACATTTTCCCTATGTGTCTGAGGTGGCTCAGTGGTTAGCACTGCTGCCTCATAGCGCCAGGGACCCGAGTTTGATTCCAGCCTCGGGTGATTGTCTTTATGGAGTTTGCACATTCTCCCTGTCTCTGCGTGGGTTTCCTCTGGGTGCTCCAGTTTCGTCCCACAGTCTAAAGATGTGCAGGTTATTTGGATTGACCATGCTACATTAACCATAGTGTCCAGGAATATGCAGGTTAGGTGGGTTAGCCATTGGAAATGCAGGGTTACAGGGATGAGGTAGGTCTGGGTGGGATGGTCTTTGCGGATTGATGTGGATTTGATGGGCTGAATGGCCTTTCTTCCACAGATTACAGGAAGAGTGGGGCTGAGGAAGCAGGTAAAACCATCTTAATTATATCAATGAGAATCCCATTCAACTTTGGTGATCAGCCATCTTAGATTTGAGTTCATGATGCCCAGTGCTAATCTTATTGCTTGTAACAGCTCACCAGTTACTGGAGATGGATTAGCTCTCCCATTGATAGCTTTACTCTCTATTCCCTTATTGTCATCCAACAACCTTCCCTTTTGCATACACTTGTGGACTGTTCCACTCAGCCTGTACAACTTGCT
The DNA here is from genome assembly GCF_004010195.1 of Chiloscyllium plagiosum. NCBI lineage: Eukaryota > Metazoa > Chordata > Chondrichthyes > Orectolobiformes > Hemiscylliidae > Chiloscyllium > Chiloscyllium plagiosum. The sequence goes on along the minus strand of NC_057735.1, from coordinate 42,724,217 downwards.
AAGCTACTTCATACTAACTCCCAACACTTTCACTGCCACACATACTGACCCAGGACACAACGAAACGGAGACCACCAGAACTGTGGAAAGATTCAACAATGTCATAAACTCTCAAGTTAATTGATGACACAGTCACTCACATTATTGACATAAAAAAGACCTATTAATATTTTCAAAGCAAATATTCCGAAAAGGTTTTGCCAACCTTTGGAGTAGGTAGGTCCTGAACCATGCCTTCTGTCTCAGAGGACACTACAGCACCACAAAAACCCATTAAAGAAGATTTATTTCCTTTGAGTGATCTCCCATTATTAGTCTTCACTAATTGATCCTTACTCTTCTTCTACTTATACTCATTCATTAGTTCCCTTTCATGACTTTTACATTTTTACACATAACTCACTGAGAATCCAGACTCTGAGGCAGTGGCATTGTGGTAATGTCATGGGGCTAATCCAAGCCCGATCCAGTAACCCCAGGCTAATGTTCTGTGATCATGGGTTCAAAACCCACCATTACAAATTGGAAAGTTTGATTTTAGTGAAAATCTGGCAGTTTAAAAAAAAACACACCTAATTGCGTTTGCATTGTCATCTGGTTCAGTAATCATCTTTATTTTCTCACATCTCCTCTAATCCTTCTGCCACTTAGCTTGAATCTATGACCCCTGTTTTTTGAACTCTGCCAAGGGGAATAGCTTCCTGTTTCTACTTTGTCTCTAGCCCTTACAATTTTGTATACTTCCATTGTAGTCCCCCTGAGTCTTCTCTGCTTGAAGGAAAACAACTCCATCTCTCCTCATAGCTACAATTCTCCAGCCCTGGCAACATTACAGCACATCGTCTCTGCATTCTCTCCAGAGTCTTTGCTGTAATGTAGTGACCAGAACATTACATTATATTCCAGTTGTCTTTAACAGCTTCATCATTATGTGCCTACTTTTGTATTCTTTACCTCTGCCAATGAGGGACAGCATTCCATTTGCCTTCTTTATAATCTTACCTACCTATCCTGCTACCTCTGGGGAACTGTCCACTTGCACATTAAGATCTCTCACTTCACCCAATCCTTTCAGTATATGCCTGTTTATTGTGTATTCCCTTTTACTGTTTGATCTCCCTAACTGCAATGCCTCACACATAACAGTGTTGAACTCCACCTGCCATCAACCGATCTCCATCATTTCGGAGCTTACAGCTGTCTCTACACTATCCACTGTAGGCCAACTTTTGAGTTGTCTGCAGAGTTCCCAAATGTACACCCCATGTTCAAGTCCAAATTGTTAATGTATAAAACAAACAGCAGATGTCCCAATACCGAGCCCTGTGGAACACCATTTGAAACAACTTTCCATTTGCAAGGCAGGCCGCCATGAAACTGATAGAAAGAGTCCTTTGATCATGGATTGGGCACAAACATAATATCCCACACTGTCTGACGTCACTCCAACAGGTCTACTGAAAACTCAATGGAGAATTCATAAATGAAATTCTATTTTAAGCATAACTAATACAGAAGTGCATTAAACTGAATAACTTGAAGATTCTCTAATTTTGGATCTTTGCTCACAGCCAATATTGGATTGACGTACAGTTGTTTGCAGATTCAGTGTGTGATTCATTTCCCCATGTTCATTCAGGTCAATCATTTCAAATAAGGAGGCATTTGGCTTCTCATAGAGTCATAGGGATGTACAGCATGGAAACAGACCCTTCAGTCCAACATGTCTGTGCTGACCAAATTAATCTAGTGCCATTTGCCAGCATTTAGCCCATATCCCTCTAAACCCTCCCTATTCATGCCACTTTTGTAGTTTTCTGTGACACTTTAATCTTTCAATTCTAGGATGCTCACAAACATTTCTAGATTTTGGAATTCTCAAACTTACAGAATAGTTAAGGTAAAGATACTGAATGTGTTAATGTTAATGTTACATTGTGCTTCACAGCATCTGATAATGTTAGACAAACATTTAGTGGAGACTGTTAAAATATTGGTTACAGAAGGCAGAAAATTCCAAAAAGACAAGCTACCATTCTGATAATTTGAAAAAGGCAGGAAGAACACATACAGAGTGAGACTACTACACGGAAACGGAAAAGCAATATATCATTTCAGCACATCACTTAACAGCATTGGAAGAACTTAATACAACACTGCAAAGTTAAAAGAATGACAAGTTACTGTGACATTGCAGCTGTACAGAATCAAGCAAAACTTTACAGTAACTGAATTTAAAACAGCAATGATGAAGACTTGAATACAAGGTTAATGGCCAGCATATTACAATTAATGTTGAAAATGATACCAATTTAAAACAGCTTTTCAGTATTAATATAATTAGCATATTAAAGACATGAAAAGAGGAATAATGCTTCCTTTAAAGTAAGGGATGGATCAATAAGAGCACAAGTTTAGACATTTTGGAGGAGACAGTTCTTAAAACACAGAATTGATTCAATATTAAAAACTAAGTCTGAAGCTGAACAAGTTAATACATTATTGTATTAATAGATCCTATATCAGGTGATGCTATTAATCATGAGAATAGTAAAGAGAGCACCGATACTTTTCATGAAAGCTAAAATTATTTCGATGAAGACTTTAATTTGAGAGGAGAAAACTTCTTGAATGCATAAAATTCAGCAGGATAGTTCAGCTTCCAGGAATTCATAGACAATTTAAATAATGACTTCTACAGACTAGTTGAAATCTGAGACAACAAAGCTATGTAATGAGAATTTATAATGATAGAATGGCTGTTGAAAGTCCCATTGAAACTTTATCACATTTTTCACAGTCCAAGGAAAATTGAACTTTTGAGAAAACTATTCAAATTATATTGAAAGCCAGAACTCGAAAGAGCCACAGATAGATCCCGAAAGAAGAAAAACATTTCTATCTTAGGTAGATGCTGCACTGCTGCTCCAATCACAGATAGTTTTCCTCTCGAACTTGCCACTGATAGGTTGTCCAGTAAGCCACTCAGAAGTAAATATGGGAGAGAACTGGCCTCTGATTGGAAGATCAGCTCTTTGCAAACTCCCAGTTATTTTCAGCTCTATTTTGCCGTCATATGTTACTGAAACAAAGACAACTTATCCCTCTTCCTCCTTCTTTTTCATCTGGAGACTTCAGCATAGTTGGTCACACTATTCTCAACACTTTTTCACTGTTGCCCATCTGCTGGACTGCATTAGCTTGGTTCCACTCTATCTCAGCTGAAAATGTGTTGCTGGAAAAGCGCAGCAGGTCAGGCAGCATCCAAGGAACAGGAGAATCGACGTTTCGGGCATAAGCCCTTCTTCAGGAATGAGGAAAGTGTGTCCAGCAGGCTAAGATAAAAGGTAGGGAGGAGGGACTTGGGGGAGGGGCTTTGGAAATGCGATAGGTGGAGGGAGGTCAAGGTGAGGGTGATAGGCCAGAGCGGGGTGGGGGCGGAGAGGTCAGGAAGAAGATTGCAGGTTAGGAAGGCGGTGCTGAGTTCGAGGGATTTGACTGAGACAAGGTGGGGGGAGTCAAATCCCTCCTTTTATCCTAGCCTGCTGGACAAACTTTCCTCATTCCTGAAGAAGGGCTTATGCCCGAGACGTCGATTCTCCTGTTCCTTGGATGCTGCTTGACCTGCTGCGCTTTTCCGGCAACACATTTTCAGCTCTGATCTCCAGCATCTGCAGCCCTCACTTTTTCCACTCTATCTCACCAGAGAAAGCGGCTCTTCCATAATGCTACCTGTGGGGTCCACAGGGATCTGTGCCTGTGCTCCTCCCTTCTGTCCTGCTTCTTGAGAACACCACAGGTTCACAGAATTCTAGAATCTGTACAGTGTAGAAAAAGGCCATTCAACCCTTCCATTTCGCTCTGCCTTTCTGAATGAGCATCATGATTTTGTGTCGTTCTCCTGCCCTTTGCCTCCAACCCTGCACATTATTTTGATTTAAATAACCATCTAATTCCCTCTTGAATGCCTCAATTGAACCTGTCTTCACTGAATTTCCAGGCAATGCATTCTTGATGTGAACAATCCATCGCATTGGCTTATCTTACAAATCACTTTAATTTTAGTTCTCTTGGACTTGAACATGTTGCCAGCTGGAACAATATCTCCTTGGCTGCTCTGCTGAGGCCTCTCATGATTTTGCAAATTTAAATCAAGTTTCTTGTTAGGTGTCTCCTCTAAAAGGACATCACTCCCATCGTCTCCAATCTGTTTTGATTAAGACTATTTATTTCCACCTCTGTAGCATTGCTTGACTTTACCCTCATCCTTGTGTGTATTCCTCTAGACTTGATTCTTCCAGTATTCCCTTGTGTGTTTCACATATTGTCCATTCCCCCTCCCGCATCATTAATTGAAATTCATCCCAAACTCTTTGCCTGACTCACACAGGCTTGCTGACCGACATAGGGTCTTGGTTAAGCAACATCTCGATTTTAAAATTGTCATTATTAATTTCAAGTTCTTTCCTTTCGTGGCTCCCCTCTCTCGATAATCTGCCTAACCCTACAATGCTCCTTGATATCAACACTCCTCTCATTCTGGCACCTTAGTATATCTGAGTTTAAGTCACTCTACTGTTAGTGGTCATGCCTTCAGCAAAGCCCTACCCTCTGACATTCTCTCCCTCAATCCCTCCTTCTCCATTTTTCTCTCTGCCCTTGAAGCCATGCCTCAAAACCAGATGTTTTGGTGAAGCATTTAGCCAGCTGTTATAAAACTCTTTGTCTTTTTAGTTTTCTGTGTTTATAATTCTGGATTAATATGAGAAAAGACGACTGTTTTAAACCAAGGATTTCTGTAAGATTGCTGCGTGTTTTGAAAACAAGTAAACTAACATTCAATGTCAGCTTTGTTCAGACAGCTGCTTGCGTGAGCAGTGGTTAACATGTTTGCAGATAAACTGGAGTTGATTGGCTGTGTACAGGTGAAGCTTTGGTTAATACAAGTAGCTGATTGGTTTATAGGAAGTCACCATTTATTAAGGACAAATGCCTTTTGCTTCCCAACAACTATAAACATCTAGAGACTGTGGGCAAGATGCATAGAAGTTATCAGATTTTCACCCAGTCCAAGGCAGAGTCTCTGTTCTTCACAGTGATTCAAGCTTTAAACCTGAAGACAACGGTTTCTGTAAGCCGTGACTTCTAATTCATAAATCAGAGACCTCTCATCAGTGATCTAGCTGTCCTGTGCCTCTTGCAAACTATGACATGCAACATAGAACAGAGAGTAGTACAGCACAAGAGCGGGGCCGTACAATCACGATGTTGAGCCAAACATGCCAAACTAAACAAACCCCTATGTCTGCCCTTGGCCCAAATCCCTCCATTCCTTGCAAATCCATGTGCTTATCCAAGTGTCCCTTAAACCTATGTGCCTCCAACACTACACCTGCCACTCCTGCCACTCTCTGTGTAAAACATGTGCCCCTCTCATCTCCTTTGAACTCTCCCCACTTACCTTAACTCGTGAAACATCTAGAGAAGGACATAGTAGAGGTTTAATTAGTGGAGCTTTCTGCTGATGGCTCTTTTTTTTATTTTAGTTACAGACAAAGGATGAAAACCACTGCTTGTGGCAATAATGAGTTCAAACACAAAACCAAAGACTCTCACAGGTTTACTAAAGATGAAATAATATTCCTATCCATAGCCAGCACTGAGGATGCATAGGATTAGAATTCTGTGGTGAGTATATGATGATGCTGCCCCTTTTAACAAGGTTATGTTGTCTTTTTTTTAAAAGAGGAGTTGTAAAGGCAGAGGTGACGATTTTTCTGGAAGTGGTTACTTTGAACAATGGCTGGGGAGTGGCTTGTTCTCCAGGTTCAAGTTTTCTTTCTCTAGTTTGGTTAGTTTAAGCAGGCAGTTAGAAAATTGCTGGGGACCAAAGTGAAGCAGCCACAGTGAAAAGAGGTTCCATATTTCAACAGGCGTCTTCCCTGAACTTTCTCTCTGTAAACTCCTGCCTGTAAGAACTTGTGTTTGAATTTACCTTTTGCCAAGGGATGCGTTTATGGGATGTTGCAGGGATTGGAACGGCTTTGTTAAGTGGCAACATCGCATCAGTTGTGTTAACAAATAAGTTAAGTTATTCTAAATTCTGTTTTCTTTTGTTTGTGTTTCATCCATAATGTTTAAATAGATTCAATTTGTTAAAGCTGGGGGGGTTGACCAGCTGCATCACTCCTGCAATATCAACCTCACATCTGCATAAAAGAAAATAAAAAGTTTGGGTCTGGACTGCCTTCTTAAAAGGTTTGGGGGGACTCGGCAAGATGGCGGCGATTCTGTAGAACTGCTGTGGACAGCTCTGCCTAACAGCCTAGGCATCTGGTGTTTTTTGCCACCCCTGGCCAACTTATGTGGTGGAATTATTAGTTTAAAATCTTACAGAATACATATTTGTTAATATTTGAGAGTGGAAAGGATGCCAAAGGGAAAAGGAGCGAGCAAACAGCAGCAGGGAGGACACTCTCCTGCAGCAACAGGCATACCAGAGACAGCTGCAACAGCAGCCTCTCCTGAACCCCCCGGGGACCTGGCAGACTCACAGGAATTGGCTGTAGCGATGGAGAGACTTACCTTGAAAGTTGGGGCTGCGATTGAGGAGATCCATGGGGAGATTCGTGCCCAGGTCCAACCTATCGCATCCATGCTGCAGAAACACGAGCAGGAGATCCAGGGCCTCGGGGAGCTGTGATGGAGTTCTCATCTAGTCGGATCCAGGTGCTGGAGCGAGAGGTTCGGGCCTTGTGAGACCATATCAGCGACCTTGAAAATTGAATTGTCGGACTTCCTGAAGGTGAGGAAGGTGAGCAACCAGTCAGCTTCTTTGAAAGCTGGCTACCGAAGTTTTCATAACGAATCCAGCAGGCTGCAGATTGAAAGGGCGTATCGGGTTACAGTGCACAGATCAGGGCTAGTGCAGCGCCCCCGCCTAGTCCTAGTGCACTTCCACTCAAAAATGGACAAGAAAATGTAAAAGAAGTTTCTAGATTACTGGGAAATGATCCGCAGGCACTGCTGTACAAGGGGTCAACAATCATGTTTTCCAGGATTTCTCAGTAGCTTTAGTTTGAAAGAGGAAGTCCTTCGATGAAGTTAAAAAGAGGTTGAGGAACCTGGGCATCCAGTACTCCATGAGATACCCCGCAGTGCTCCGTTTCAGCCACGAGGTCTCAGTTTATATATTTGACTCAGCGGATAAAGCTAAACATTTTGTAGATACTTTAAAATAGATGGACTGGCCTAAAGAATACAGTTAATGTTCGTCCTCTGTACCTTCTTTCCACATATTTTCCCTTCCTTACTTTGTTCCTTTCTTCCTCCCTAATAAATTCTTTTTTTGGAAAGGGGGAAAAGACCTTGGGATAGGTTGTTCCTTTTGTTTTAATAACTGGATTTTCTGATGGGAAATTTTGTGGATGTCCTTTGTTGTCTCCCCCTTTTTTCTGTTGGTTCGGTTTCTCTTTTAGTCTCAAGTAGGGGTGACATGAAGCCAGGGATTGGTGAGGTGCTCATCCTGACTTTGTCTTTTTTCTGTTGATTTAAGGATCATCTCCTTGTTTTTTTTCTGGCCTAAGTTTGGGGCACTGTCCGGGTTTGAAGGAGCTGTCAAGGAGGGGCTGGGTAGGGTGAGTGCCCCCTATGAGCAGGGGGAAGAGTCTTCCATTTGGGGCTATTTCAGGACAGAAGATTAACTTTGCAAAATTGGAGGCTATGCCTTTGGGGAACCTTAAGGATGTGCCAGAAGTTGAAAGTGGCCCTAAGTTCCCCTTTAAGTGGTCACAGGCAGGGTTCTGATACCTAGGCATTTTTATTACCCCCAAGTTTGATCTGTTATTTCGGACTAACTTTGCTGACTTGCTCGACAATATTAGGCGGGATCTCTGGAGATGGGAGGGTCTTCCAATTTCATGGCTGGGCCAAATATCTCTCATTAAAATTAATGTTCTTCCTCGTTTGCTTTATCCCATGCGTATACTTCCTATAATGTTTCCCAAGTCAACGCTGTGGAAGCTTATGGGATGGTTTGGTTCCTTTGTCTGGCATTGTGGGTGGCCCATCATCAAACTTACTAAATTGCAGTTGCCTCAAGGAGGGGGAGGAGTTGATTTCTCAGACATCAGGAGGTATCAATTGAGTTCCCTGCTGTCCTTTGTCTGTGATTGGTAGGTAACGATCCAAACTCAATATGGTTGGATATTGAGGCCTCCCAGGCAAAGTGCCCTCTTATTAACCTGTTGTTCATGGATAAGATGAGGACAGTTATGGACCACTGCCGGAACCCCACTGTCATTAGTACAGTCGAGGCATGGAGGGCGATGTGTCAGAGTGAGGGTTGCTTATCCAAAACTTCGGCACTTATGCCTATAGTCGGCATGCCAGGATTCTGACCAGGGATGATGGGCTCAGGGTTCAAACTATGGGCAGCGAGAGGAGTTTCTAGTTTGGGAGACTTGTTTAAGGGGGAGGTTATGATGTCTTTTGAGCAACTGAGCTGCAAATACAGGTTGCCCATTTTTTTCAGTTTAGGGATTTCATTCAGAAGAAGACTAAGCTTCTCACTAAGCCCTATAAGCCCGATACAGAGAGGTTGTTGCTACGCTCCACAAGCACCCTTTCGGCTAGTGCCCTCTATCGTCTGCTGGCTGGCAGGGCCTGGCAGTTTATTAACCGGTTATGTGAGGTCTGGGAGCAAGAGCTAGGAGTAGAGATCTCTTCTGAAACATGGGAGAACATATGGGAGAATGCTTGAAAGATCTCAATCTGTAATAGGACGTGTTACACAGTTAAAAGTTCTGCACAGGGTTCATCTGACACCAAACCATGAGGCGAAGTTTAAAAAAGGGGCATCTTCAGTGTGCCCCAAATGTAAAATAAATGTAGGTACTCTTACCCATTGCTTCTGGACATGCCACAGGCTCCATGTTTATTGGAGCGCTGTGGCGGGGGAGATCGGGAGGGTATTGAGGACTGAAGTCAAAGTAGACCCGGTATCTCTCCTCTTAGGTCTACCGAATTTACCATCTTTAGACAGGCATGGGAAGAAACTATTTAATATTCTTGCATACTGTGCATGGAAGAATATTCTGATGAACTGGGTGTCTGAGAACCCTGGCTTGCTGGGCTGGCAGAAATTAATTATGGAGCTCATTCCCTTGGACTTTTTTTTACAAACATGGTGCACCACACAACAGACTACTTGAGTTATTTGGATATAGACTTGTCAGTTATCTTAACTAGGGCATTTGTTTAACCAGGATGGTTAGGTTTGTCGAGCTCTAGGCCCTGGAGGGGGTCTCCTGAGATAATACGGGGGTTTATAAAATGTTCCCATTCCTTTGTTTGGGAGATTTGCTTTGTTTTTGTTTTGTTTTTTTTTGCTTTTCTTTCTTTTTTTGATCTATTAGTTATTTACTTATTTATTGGTGTTGCTTTGCATAGTGTTAGGGTTTGTTTTGTATTATAGGGTAAGTTAGTAGTTAGTAGGCAGCAGTTGTATTGTAATTTGTGTTTTTTTCTTATTATTATATTTGTTATTGATTGTATTTTTCAAGACATTTATATGTTTCTAAAGTGAAAAAAAATTGTGAATAAATTTATTTACAAAAAAATGGTTTTGAGGGGGGTCTGGCCTGGTCCATAACAAGTAACTCACCTCCTGACTCCCCAAAACCTGTCCACTATCTACAAAATCAGAAGTCATTTCTCCCGACATGCCTAGATGAATGCAGCTCCAAAAAAATGAAACTTGGCAACATCTACGACAAAGCATTACACTTGATAAAATCATTGTGCTTGATAAGCACTCTATTTCTACTACCTTAAACATTGTTTTCCTCCACTACTGATACACAGTGGCAACAATTTGTATCATATACAAGGTGGACTGTAGAAACTCAGTAAGTCTCCTTTGATAATACCTACTCAAACCCCAAATTAGATTAGATTACTTACAGTGTGGAAACAGGCCCTTAGGCCCAACAAGTCCACACCAACCCGCCGAAGCGCAACCCACCCAGACCCATTCCCCTACATTTACCCCTTCACCTGACACTACGGGCAATTTAGCATGGCCAATTCACCTAACCTGCACATTTTTGGATTGTGGGAGGAAACCGGAGCACCTGGAGGAAACCCACGCAGACACGGGGAGAATGGTGCAAACTCCACACAGAGAGTCGCCTGAGGCGGGAATTGAACCCGGGTCTCTAGCGCTGTGCGGCAACAGTGCTAACCACTGTGCCACTGTGCCATCTCATAGTATAATAAGTGCAGCAGATGGATGAGGACTCCTGCTGCCAAACAGATTTAATTAAATCTTCATTCCTTCACTGTCACTGTGTCAAAGTCTGGAATCCCTTCCCTAACTGAGCTCTAGCTCTACCTACACCAGCACAGGCAATGTTTGAAGAAGAGGCTCATCACCATATTTTCAAGGGTCGCTATGGGACAACTAAAGGTCGACCTTGCCAGCAATGTTCATATCTCATGATAAAAGTATTTTTTTTATTCCAGACAACTGAGAGCAATCTGTTTCTTCCTACATTGCAATAATATGCACACTACAGATAAATGGCAGTAAAGTGCTTTGGACAATTCAGAAGTTTTGAAAAGTGTAAATAAAGGATTATCTGCTCCAGGAACAAGCTGCACACACCTTTGGATATGTACATTTTCAACAGATTCCACAACATAGCTTTGATAGTAAAATAAAACATATTTTAAGAAAACAAACAAGCAACTGGGACTGCTGAAGTTAAACACTGGTTAAAATTTGTTATACTATCACCGTCACCTGTAGTCTGTTTTTGTTCATGTTTTAAAGGCTGGTGATTTAATTAACTTCACAACGTGACAGTTATAATGATGGTATCTCCCTTTCGAGTACAATTATACCTATGCCATAAATTTGCGACTTCCACACGCAAGAATGGGGTCTGTTGTTTTACTCAGCACTGAGATCAAATGGCCTTGATGAGTTGGTGCTACCCTCATTGGGAGTCACATCCCATTCCCTTTTTCCTATCAGCAAGTACAATCTATCGGAAATGGGGATGAAACTTCCACGCTCAGGTCCTGCTATTATTTGAAAGCTTTTTGGTCTCCACAATTCAGCGAAAATCTGGCTCATAGTGTTAGCTGCTGCATAAATGCTTTTACCACGTAACTTGTTCACTCTGCAAGCACCATTTCTGTGAGATAAAGGGAACATTGGGCAAGGCTGTGGAGATGCGTCAGCCTTAGTTTCTCTTTACAAGGAATGGTGGACCTATCCCATAAACTCACCCAGCACGTCAAGTTCTGGTGCTCCCATAATGGGGCAGGCCTGGAAGTCGACCGAGTGATAAAGGAAAAGCAGACATCAGAGAGGAGCTCAGGTCATGATCATCCCAGACAAAGGTCTTCTTGCCTCTCACAATGATACTGATTATGGAACTGGGAGAGGTACACACTGTTGAAATGACATTCGTATAATCCTGACAGTGTAGAAGCAGGCCATTGAGTTCACACTGACCCTCTGAAGGGCAGCCCACCCAGACCCACCCTATCCCTGTAGTCCTGCATTTCCCATGGTTAACTCATGGAGTCTGCACATCCCTGGACACTATAGGGCAAGTTAGCATAGCCAATCCACTTAACCTGCACATCTTTGGACTGTGAGAGGAAACCCACACAGACATGGGGAGAATGTGCAAACCCCACTCAGACAGTCGCCCGAAGCTGGAATTGAACCCAGGTCCTTGGCATTGTGAGGCTGCAGTGCTAACCATTGAGCCACCATGTCGTCCAGTTGCTGAGTCATAGCAATTCACTTTGTGCCCATGTGAGAAGAGACAACAAAGCCAAAACTCAAAAGGTCTGGCAGGATCTGTGGAGAGAGAAACAAAGTTAAGTTTTTATGGGCAATGGCTCATTCTTAGAACTGTAGTGGGAAGAGCATTGGTCAGTTAGCTGCTGTTTCCAAAATGCTCTTCAGCTTCTTTACTGCTCTTGCAGCTGCAGATACCCAGGTAAGACTAGAGTGTCAATGCGCCATGCATGTACAATGTCCGAACTTGTTGGATGAGGATATAGGACGTATGATTAGTAAGTTTGTGGAGGTCATCAAAATTGGTGGTATAGTGAAGAAGATTATTAAGACTGCAATGGGATCTTGATCAACTGGGCTAGTGAGCCGAGGAATAGCAGATGGAGCTTAATTTAGATAAAGGTGAGGTGTTGGAGTTTGGTAAAGACAAGCCAGGGCAGGATGTACATAGTTAATGGTAGGGCCCTGACAAGTCTCGATGAATAGAGAGACCTTGGGGTGCAGGTACATAGTTCTTAGAAAGTAGCAGCACAGATAGACAGGGTGGTAAAAGCCTTTGGTATGCTTGGCTTCAACAGTCAGAGCATTGAGTACAGTAGTTGGTCGGTCATGTTACAGCTGTACAGGACATTGGTAAGGCCACATTTGGAGTACTGCATGCTATTCTGGTCACCCTGTTATAGAAAGGACGTTACTAAACTGGAAAGGGTGCAAAAAAGATTTATAAGGATGTTACCAAGCCTAGAAAGTTTGAGTTATAAGGAGAGGCTGTATATGCTGGGACCTTTTCCCTGTTGTATCAGAGGCTGAAACATGACCTTATAGAGGCCCATAAAATCATGGGGGGTGCCATAGATAAGGTGAATGTTCAAATTTGTTTCCCCAACATTAAGGAGTCCAAAACTAGACGGCCTATGTTTAAGGTGAGAGGGGAAAAATTTAAAAGGGATCTGAGGGGCAATTTTTTCACACAGAGGGTGGTGCATATATGGAATGAGCTGCCAGAGGAAGTGGTAGAGGTGGATACAGTTACAACATTTAAAAGACATTTTGACAGGTACATGGATTGGAAAGGTTTAGAGGGATATGGGAAAAACACTAGCAAATAGGACTAGTTCAGTTTAGGAAGCTTGGTCGGCATAGACGAGATGGGCTGAAGGGCCACTTTTCCTGCTGTCTGACTCTGTCACTCTTATTGACTTTGGCCCACAGCTCCAAAGTACATGAAAGCTGTTCTCAGTATCTTTGTCCATGTGTGCTCAGCTGAGGAATTAACTCATGATTTACGTTGGTGATATGCCCCTAGCTAATTTCTAGTTTGTCTTGCAGCTTTACTACCCTGTTTTTAAAGTAAAAAGCTCAGAAACTTTCTATTAACACCATTATGCAGTACAGTCATGTATTTTTGTTGTCTGAGTAATCAGATTCACATAGAGCAGATTATTGCTTTGGATTTATCCATTTTTACAGATATCTTCATGACTGTGAACTATGAAATTCAAAGGCTCATTTTGTACACTTTTGTGTTTCTGCCTTCCTGCAACCATTATTAATCTGCATAAAATGCCAGTTTTCCATGTCGGGGGAAGGTTAAGTATTCATGATAAAAAGCATCACAATGCAATGAGAATATTAATGCACATCGTTTTACATTGATCATTACGTACTGCTGCAGTGAACAGGACAATTGAAAGTTTACATAAATACAGCATATATTTAACAAAATAACCTAAATGCAGTTTGAAAAAAAATGAAGGTTTTAATAATTTTATGTCCCCAATAGTCATTTGATTTTGAATGCCAGCACCAGTAACTTGTTTGTATTCTGCTTGCCTAACAGCTACTGGAGCAGAATTATAATTTATTTGTATACCTTCAAATAAAACTGTTTTTGACTCTCATCAATATCAGAGTGGTCATGTCTCAATTGAATGTGGTAAGGGGGTAGGGTAAAGTCAATCCATCGCTTGTTTCTAACTGGAAGAGCTTACAGAGTCTTCTTCATGTTAACAGAAACTAATTCATTGCACACTTGCAAACTACACTGACAACATTGTTATATATTTGATTCTAATGAAGTCCACGCAAGATTTTTCCCTCATCACACTACGTCCATCCCATCACAGTAGGTATTGTTATTCATACTTCTCTAGATATTCACCCTCTCCGGTGCCTTTCAGGCTTTTATACAAAAACTCCTCCAAGTCTTTGTCTTTATTATTGCTTCATATACATTCATTTTTAAATTGACATTTCTATACTGCTCCATCTTCCCCAAATCACTGACTTCACAAGTTAAACTGCCATCAGATTTCATACCTGTTTCTGGTTGTGTTACAGTCAGACCTGAAATGTTAGGAGTCTTTCTGGTGGCTCTTTATTCTTGGGACTTGGTCAGTTTTCATTAAAATCTGTAGGAAGTTGCTTTACTCGAATTTCAGATTGAACATCTGATGCATCCAAATATAAGACTGCTTGACATCTTTGATGCATTGGAATCATATTTCTTCTAATTCCCTTTAAGGTACCTGCTGCTGTTTACACTTGATAAGATCTTGCCCATTACCAACTTTCTGAATGATTAAGCCCTCTCTATTTTGATCACAAGCCCATTCTTTTGGACCATTTTTCTAGTAGGTTCCATGATGGCTTTCTTTGTAATTATAGGCTTCTAATTTTCTGTAAAACTTTTCTGTGACTTCAACCATCTGATAAATCTGGACTTCCAGCTGTAGAAGTAATTTTGTTTTCACTTGAATAGGACATTGAGTTATAAACTCTCTTCCCATCAATAATTCAGCTGATGCTAATGTATTTGTAATGGAATAAATATATAATTCAAAAATGCCATTTGGAAATCTTCATTCTTTCTCCAGAGTGATTTGACAGCCCTGAATTGTGGGGAAGCATGCTGGCTTAGTGGCTAACATGGCTATTTCACAGCCCCAGGATCCCAGGTTCAATTTCAGCAACTGTCTGTGTGGAGTTTATACGATCTACCCGTGCCTGCATGGGTTTCCTCCTGTTTCCTCTCACAGTCTAAAGATGTGCAGGTTGGGTGGATTGGCCATGCTAAATTGCCCATAGTTCAAAGATGTGCAGGCTACTTGGGTTAGCCATTGGAAATGCAGGGTTAGGGGGATGAGTGCGGACAGAATGCTCTTCGGAGAATCGGCGTGGACTCAGTGGGCTAAATGGCCTGCTGCCACACTGTTAGGATTCTAATCCTTGTTCAGCTTCATCATTGAATTAAGAATATCTTATTGAAGTTAGCGTTCTCTTGTAAAGGACTATCTGCGGTTGCTCTCGCAACTGTGTCTACAGTTTTCCCTGTTCATGTACCATTTCATAAATTAATGTCATCATTCTTAACCAGAATGAGTTTTCTCTGATACATTTTCACATGTTTCTTTTCCTCAAGTAAGGGAACTAAGAGCTATTGATCTGTCCTTCTAGCCATTTTCAGATCAATGATATAGTCTGACAATTTTCCTCAAGCCTATGTGGTTGAGAGAGCCTCCTTTTCTAAGACTGCATATCTCATCTTGGTGTATAACAGTGAGATGCTTAATTGTTGACTTCCATTTAGCTGTTCTTGAAAAAAAGCACTGTCCCTCAGCCAGTAGGTAATGGAATTGCTGCAATTATATTGGTCCTGAAAGATTATAATGTGCTGAATTATCTGGTGAAGTCAACATTTTCTTGATCCCTTGAAATGCCTGTTTCTGTTGTCCATTCCAACACCACATTTATTCATTCTTTAGAAATTGCCTTAAAGGGTTCTTGTGCCTGCATCAAACTGGGAAAGAAACTGATGAACTAACCTAAGAAATTGTTGAAAACCTTGGAATGGTATAAGAGTCGGAAAGTCACTACCGTATCTTGATTCTATCATTCTGCCATTGCCACTGAAATGTGCTTAAAGAAACAAAGAGATGCTTTTGAGAATTCACACTCTGTTGATTTCAGGTCTTCTTCCTGTAAACAATTGAGAACCTCTCTAACTCTCAGCGATTTACCATCTGCTAACATCTGCCTCATATGGCTTCATACTCACCACACCCTTGAAGTTAGTTCAACATTACTAATTGATAAAACTCTGGTGCTGACATTATACCAATGACTGAGACAAAATCTTCTGAATAGAATTATGATTGTTGACAGTATCCTAGATTTCTTCTGCAAAGGAAATTGGCAAAAGACACTGATCATTTCAAGTTTTATGAGCAGTTTATCCTTGGATAACTTTGCTAAACTGTCAGTTCCTGAAGACATCAAATGAAATTCTCTTTCTATTGCCTTATTGAGTTGAGTCAAGTTCACACAGAATACAAGGATTATAATCAGGATAATAACTGGAACCATACAGGTGAAACATCCTTTCCTAATATAATTAGTCTTCAATCTTCCTAGACCTTTGAACAATTTTTGGGATTTCCTTTTCAAAATGATAAAAGGACTCTTGCTGAAAAACTTACCTTACAACAACCCAGTCTCTGATAAATTCTATCTTCAAATCTCCACGTTCACATCTTTGAACAACCCTCTAAAGATTATTAATGCAATCATTGATTGATTCATCTGGATTTTATTAAACCTGGACCTTTCTCAAATCTGTTTGTTACCGAGGTTGAAACAACCAGCAAATTGTTTTAAAACATCTCATTGTTTCCTTGTTTGGTAATGTTACAACAGGATTGTATTCATTGCTCCGCATGAGCCTTGCTAACTAACTTTGAAACAACTCTGCATCTTAAAAATTGTTTCCTTCACAATGTCCAGTATGTATTGGTCCAGCCTTGGGTGTACTGTACACTTACCTGTCAAAAAAGGCTTGAATACCTTTCGGCTTTCCATCACCACTTCTTTAAGGTTTGTTGCTGAATCTGTTGTATAGAGCCTCTGTAATGCTAACAGGAGCTAGCTCATTGCATATTAGTAATCTGTCTTCCATGAAGTTCTTGTAAGATCGCTCCCTCATTCTGATGAAGAATCGCCTAGACTCAAAACATTAGCTTGCTCTCTCCATGGACGCAGTCTGACCCACTTCTGACTCTTCAGCATTTGTTGTTTTCAGTCTCTCTCTCTCATATGTTGTTGCTCTGAATTCCTTATTTTTCTAATGTTTTTCCCTAAGAACTTGTACTGAAGAATCTATGCCTGGGTACCTAAGATGGTGCTGTAAGTGGTGACTTGTAAACTTTTCATTGTACTCATTTGAGTACATATGACAATAAAGCTAATTCAATTCAATTCAATTCATATGATCTCTAATGTCACTACAGTGGCTGGTGCTAATCATACCTTTTCACACTATCATTTTCATTACTATATACTATAAAAAAGTTTGACAAAATTTAATAAAAAGTTTATTAAAGTTTAATAAAAATAAAATATTGTGAAAATCTGAACCAAACACAGAGAATGCTGGAGAAACACAGCAGGTCTATGGAGAGAGAAATAGAATTAACGTTTCGAGTTCGGTATGACTCTTCTTCAGGCTACAAATGTGTCTCTCATCTAGACTGCTCTCTTTTTTTTAAAATCATTGTTTTCACAGTCCAAGATACTCACAGGAGGTTACAGTTCTGTTTGTAGTGAATAAAAAAACCCCCTGTACTTTAACTTTGGTAACAAACCTCCTGTAGGGGTTTCCGTTCGGAGAAAGTGAGGACTGCAGATGCTGGAGATCAGAGTTGAGAGTGTGGTGCTGGAAAAGCACAGCAGGTCAGGCAGCATCTGAGGAGCAGGAGAATCAATGTTTTGAGCCGAAGCCCTTCATCAGGAAGGCTAGGAAGGACAGTTTTCCATTTGTAAATGCACATCGACCATGCCCAATCAGATCATTTTTATCCAAGCATCTATTTATCACATCCCTTATGATGAATTCTAGCATTTTTCAGATGACTGATGTAAGGCCAACAGGTCTGTAGTTTCTCTTGCTCTGTGCTTAAATTTGCAAGCTTCCAATCTGCAGGAATCATTCCAGAATCTCTGAATTTTAGAAGATGATTACCAACGTGTTGAACATCTTTATAACTATCTCCTTCAAGGTGTGGAGATGCTGGTGTTGGACTGGGATGGCAAAGTTTAAAATCGTGTAACACCAGCTTATAGTCCAATAGGTTTATTTGGAAGGTATAAGCTTTTGGAGCACTGCTCCTTCGCCAGGTAGCGAGGGGGGCATGATCATAGGACACAGAATTTATAATAAAAGATCAAAGTGTCATACGGATCTTCGGGTGATCATTCTCCAAAGCAGATATTGGGATGTGCATCAACGCAGAGTGATCAAGCAGAGGCTGATAGCCAAATTCGGTATCCATGAGGAAGGCCTCAACCTTGGGTTCATGTCAGACTACAGGTGACCCCACTACACTATATATTCTCTCTCTCTCTCACACACACACATGCACACACACACTTTCTCTCTCTCTCTCTCTCTCTCTCTCTCACCCCCTTACGCACATATCCATGAGCACACACATATACAATCTATGGGGTGAATTTGCATTTGCAGATGCATTTTACTTAGTTCACAATTTGTAGTTCACAATTAGACACAATTTGTAGACAGTCGGTCCATATGACATTTTATCAATTCCTACTTTGGAAGTAGAACCAGTCTGTCTTAAGGTTCAGAATTGAAATGAATTCAATTTTTTGTCATGTGTACCGAGGAACAGTGAAAAGCTTTGTCTTGCAAGCAATACAGGCAGATCACAGAATTAAGTAGCACAGATAGGTAAATAATAGATAAACAGAGGCAAAAACAAA
The DNA here is from genome assembly GCF_004010195.1 of Chiloscyllium plagiosum. Lineage (NCBI taxonomy): Eukaryota > Metazoa > Chordata > Chondrichthyes > Orectolobiformes > Hemiscylliidae > Chiloscyllium > Chiloscyllium plagiosum. The sequence continues at coordinate 42,705,622 of NC_057735.1, read as the reverse complement.
AACACAGGTATAGGCGAATGTTAAGAGTTTGCGAGTCCATTCAGTATTCTAATAACAGTAGGGTAGAAACTGTTCCTCACACCTTTAACACATTGTCTGAGCTGAGATATCACCTTTTTTATGTACTGATAAAACCTTGGGACTGTGACTTGAAAGAAGTTCTGGGATTTACATATTAATCAATCGAAACTTGCAATCCATTTCTAAATGATTAAGGACTTAACACCAATCTAGGTTTGTTTAATACATCACATCAGTTGTATGACACTTTGATCATTCTGTGTCCTATGATCCTGCCCCACTAGCAACATGATGAAGCAGCACCGCTCTGAAAGCTTGTACTTTCAAATAAATCCATTAGACTCTGACCTGATATGTGATTTTTAACTATTTCCTTCAACACTCTGGGATGTGCAGTATCAGGTGCTGCGGACTTTCAACCCTGCTGTCTGTGCACTTCTTAAACTTGCTACCCTTTCCTGGCAATATGTTCAGAATGAAACTGCTTTCTGCTTTCTACATGCATTTTAAACTTCTCTCTTGGTGCTGTGTCCAGAATGATGCTTAATAATATGTGTGAGTTGAAGTCTCAGTGATACCCTAGTCCCAATTAGTTTTAGTGACAGCATATTCAAGCGAGTCATATTCATATCAGTATAGTATGAGTCAATAAGCTGTGACGTTATCAGAAAGCCTGATCATTACATAATATTTGATCTCATATAATCTATTATTGTTTTATTGTAAAATGTATTCTTTGTTAATGGGGTGGGAGCACAGCTGGCCTGTGTTTATTAATGCAATGTGAACATCCAGCATTTATTGTCCAAACTAATTACCCAGAGCAGTTAAATGTGAACCATAAGGAGAAGAAAAAAAAAATAAAGTGTGAACCATGTTGCCATGGGTCTGAAGTCACATGTAAGCCAGACCAGGTAATGATGGCACATTTCTTCCCTATAGGACATTCGTGAACCAGATGGGCTTTTATGATAAGCAGCACAGTTACCATTAGATCAGCATCTGAACGAATCCAAATGTCACCCCATGATATGGTGGGATTTGAACTCATATTTCCAAAGTATTTGACTGGATTTCTGGATTACCATGAGACCCCTTTCGGTCATGTCTGACCATGGGTTACATCCTCGTTGTTCTAGCTTTCTGCTTCCCTGAAGCAATTTGCTTGTGACTGAAGAGACCAATGCTGGAGTGACAGTCCTGGTCGCAGAGGTCACATCTGTATGTGGGCATTGATCTGCTAGAGCTGCTGCACTCCTTCCTTGGTGCCTGCTTGTCTGCTGCAGCGCTTATCAGCTTCTTCTCCTCTGTTTTGAGGTGTTGGCTTAGGGTGCTTCTCCACTTCATGTGGCCAGCTGTAAGCCATTCCAGGGACTCCGTAACGATATCAAGCGCCTTCATGTCCCTCATGCAGACGTCCTTGTAGCCCAGCTGGGGACACCCAGTGGGTCTCTTCCTGGATCCAAGCTCTCCATGGAGGATATCCTTTGGGATGCGGCTGTCCTCCGTGTGGTGGACATGGCCCAGCCAGCGCAGTCTCCATTGTCTGAGCAGAGTGTACATGCTGGGGAGGCCAGCGTGAGATAGGACCGCTGTGTTGGGCACTCTGCCTTGCCAGGATATGCCCAGGATATAGTGGATACTCTTCAAGTGGAAGGTGTTTAGTCTTCTCTCCTGTCTGGCATATGTAGTCCACATTTCACTGCCGTACAGCAGTGTGCTTATGATGCAGGTGTTGTAGATGGACATTTTTGTCTTCGCTGTCAGCTTGGGATTTGTCCATACTCAAGTAATAAGGTGAGCAAGAGTTGAGGCCGCATTCCTGATCCTCTTGTCAATCTCTCGAGGAGAGGTTGTCAGTGATGGTAGAGCCAAGGTAAGTAAACTGATAGACGACATTGAGGTTGTAGTTATCGATAGTGATGACCATTAGTGCCTCTGTGTCCTGACCGAGGACGCTCGTCTTCTTTAGACTGATAGTCCTCCCGAAATCCTTGCAAACATGAGAGAGGTGGTCTATTAGCAACCTTGAGTTTGTGCTGGTGAATGTTGCAACTGCTGCATCATCAGCAAACATCATGTCCAATCTAATGGAGTACCATTATTCCATTACCTCCCTGTATGCATGCTGATTAATTCAGTATTTTTTTTGTTGAAATATTGTTTCCAGTGAATTCCCTTTGCTTGTTTTTATTTTACAATGTTGCAGAACAGCTTTAATTTTGTTTGAACTGATTAGGAATGAACCCTTGATTGAGGCAAGCAGCATTTGGATATTTTTGAGACAATGAGTTTCACTGTGTGAAGTCACCTGTTTTCTCAGCAAGGTTTTAGAGTGATGAATAGACACGTTTTATGATCTCCAGGTTTATCGATGTGTTTGCTTTAAGGTACAAAATGAATCATTTGAGCTAACAGGTCTATCTGATTCACTTTTGCTTTAAACAAAGTAAGACATCTGAATCCACTAATGATTAGTGGGAGGTTTATTTCTGATAGGGAGGACAAGCTAATCAGACTAGAGTGTGGCTCTGTAGCTGAAAGGAATCAAACTTCAACCTTGGACCTTTTTGCATTATCAAGATCACATGACCAAATTTTCACCAGTATTAATAAAAGACTTGCTCAGCCAATCATGGGCCATTATGGTGCAGTGATACTGTCCCTACCTCAGGGACAGGAGGCCTGGGTTTGAGTCCCACCTGTTTCAGAGTTACATGCAATAACATGATTGGAGAACCAGCATTTACTGGTCAGCTAATTGTCTGAAATGTGGAGAAAACATCTGCTCACCAAGAATCTCCAAACTAAGTCACTGACAAATCAATATCAGTGGGGTTTCTGTTGCTAATGAGAGCTCATCGTTTTCCAGTAAGTTGGTGATCAATTTACTGATGCCTGGGATTGTAATTTGTAAGTAATGGAGGATCACAGGTTGTGAAGGTAGAATTGCAACATTTGCACACACTGATAGGTCTTTATTTACACAGATACGCATTAATAACAAGCACTCACTAACAAGCAATCACAGTTTCAGCCTACTTTGTATGTGAAAATGCAAGCTATTTTCTGATCAACCTGTTTGGAGATGACTTAAAATCATAAAACTGTAAGATATAGGATCAGATTTAGGTCATTCATCACCGCATGGCCTCCACCATTCGGTCATGGCTGATATGTTTCTAAACCCCCATTTTCCTGTTTTTGCCCTTTGATCCCCTTAATGATCAAGAACCGATCTATTTCTGTCTCAAATGCAGTCTTGACTTGGCTTACACAGCCCTCTGTAACAATGAGTTCCACAGATTCCCCACCCTCTGGTTGAAGAAATTCCTCCTCATCTCAGTTCTAAAGGGTCATCCCCTCACTCTGAGGCTGTGCCCCCAGGTCCTCGTCATTCCTACCAATGGAAACATCTTCTCCGTGTCCACTCTATCCAGGTCTCTCAGTATCCTGTAAGTTTCAATCAGAGTACCTATTCAGTTCCTCCTTTGTTCCTTATTACTACTTCTCCAGCCTCACTTTCCTATTGTTCACCATCCACTCTTGCTTCTCTCTTACCTCTTCGACATCTAAAAAAACCTCTTGTAACCTTCCCTGATATAGTGAGCTCACTTGCTCTCACAGTTCATCTTTTTCCCACCACCCCCAACTGCTTTTTAGCAATTATCTGTGGGTTGTTAAAGATTTCATAATTCTGTGTCTTCCCACTATTCTTCACCATATTGTACACTTTTTGTTTTGCTTTTATGCTATGCCTGGCTTCCTTTGTCTGCCATAGTTGCCCTATCCTCCCCTGAGTATATTTCTTCTTCCGTGAGATGAATTCCTGCTGTGCTTCCCAAATTACCTGAATTAGATACTAATGGGGAACAAAGAAATGGTGGAGTAACTGAGTAGGTACTTTGTACCAGTTTTCACAGTGGAATACACCAGCAACACACTAGATTTTCAAGGTAGTCAAGATAGTGTGTATAGTGGTCATCATTAAGGAGAAGGTATTGGGGAAGCTGAGAAAGGTCTGAAGGTGGGTAAGTCACCTGGACCGGATGGACTACACTTTAGAGTTCTGAAGAAGATAGCTGAGGACATTGTAGAGGCATTGGTGGTGATCATTCAGGAATCACTGGAGGCAGGGAGAGTCCCAGAGGACTGGAAAGTGACTAATATAACAACCCATATGAAGAAGGGATAGGAGGTAGAAGACAGGACCAATTAACCTAGACTCAGTCATTGGTAGGATTTTAGAGTCCATTATTAAGAATGAGATTGCAAGGTATGTAGAAGTGCAAGATAAAATAGGGCTGAGTCAGAATGGCTTTGTTAAGGAGCAGTCATATCTGACAAATCTATAGAATTGTTTCAGGAGGTAATGAGTAAGTTAGACAAAAGAGAGCCAGTGGGCGTGATCTATTTGGATTTCCGAAGGCCTTTGACAAAGTGCCCCACAGGAGGCTGCTAAATAAGATCAGAGCTCATGGACAAGGTACTGGCATGGATAGAGGATTGGATGACTGACTGAATTGGGGATAAAGGGGTCTTTTTCAGGATGGCAGCCGGTCAAATCACATTTGGAATATTATGAGCAGTTTTGGGTCCTCTATCTAAGGGAAGGATGTGTTTGCAGTGGAGGAGATCCAGAGGAAATTTACAAAAATTATCTGGGGAGTGAAGGGCTTTTCACATGAGGATTCTGGGTCTGTACTTAGTGGAGTTTAGAAAGGATGGGGGTATCTGATTGAAGCTTCCTGGATACTGAAAAGCCTGGATAAAGTCGATATGGGGATGTTTCCACTAGTAGGAGAGACTCGGACCTGAGGGCACGACCTCAGAGTGAAGGGATGATCCTTTAAAACTGGGATGAGGAGGGATATCTTCAGCCAGAGAGTGGTGAATCTGTGGCATTCGTTGCCACAGAAGACTGTGAAGGACAGGTCATTGAATGCATTTAATGCTGAGATAGATAAGTTCTTGATTAGTAAGGAGATCAAGGGTAACAGAGAGAAGGTAGGAGAACGGGGTTGGGAAACATACCAGCCATGATTGAATAGCGAAGCAGACATGACAGGTTGAATGGCTTAATTCTGCTCATATAGCTTATGATTTTGTGGTCCCATATTTGAAATTTTGTGGACTCTCATTTTGATTCTTCCTGTCAGTTGAAACAGTTTCTCTGTATCTGCTGTACCTTGAATTTAAGAAATATCTTCCTCCTAAAGGTGGAGCCATCACATCAGCATGAAGGCTGTAGAAATAGACCTGCTCCCAGAAACAATGAGGAGCTGGTACTCTCAGCTGTGCCAGCATGGAGTAACTAAAATATTTCACAAGCCTGTCATCTGTGATAAATTTGAGCTTCTCATTAATTTCTTCCTTCATGATCTATTGCAATTAAATATTTTCAGTCCATGTACATTGTCCCTTAGCAGAGCAAAGCTTTATCAGATACATACACCGATACTTCACAGTATACATAAAGATGAAGCATTGATCCAGTTGAGGTGAATAAGAGGCCTAGTAGAGAGAGTATAGAGGAACAGTTTTCTCTGCTGGGAGAGTGCAGGACATGGCGGAATCAGCTGAAAGTTAGAACGAGATCATTAGAAGCCAATGACATGAAATATTCCTTCATTCAGAGCTGGGAATCTGGAACTCAGTCCCCACCAAAATGTTGTCCATTTTGGAAGTCAATTGATTGTAAAATTGAGATTGATTTTCTTTGTTAATGAGGTTATTAATGGGACCACGATTACTATCATTAGGCAGATAAATACAGGAAGGATACAGATCAACCTTGGTCTAAGTGAATGCAGGAAGACTTTGAGGGGTTGAGTGGTCTTTTCCTCTTCCTATTTTTGTTCCTATTGCATCCTGAGGTACGTACATAGGGCAGAATGCACGGAGAGCAAGGAGCTGACAAATATACAGATTATTGTACTACTACCATTTCCAGCTGGCTGTCTGGTGTAAGGAAACATGTGAGTGCTGATGAGCAGTTTGGGGGAACAAAGCAGAAAGCGCTGGAAAAACTCAGTAGGTCTGGCAGCACCTGTGGAGAAAAGTCAGAGTCAACGTTTCAGATGCAGGGACCCTTCCTCAGAACTGATGGTCGCTAGGTCAATATTGGGTTACATGCAGAAGGTGGGGCCGGGAAGCGGGTAAGGAATAAACAATAAGTGGGAATGAGTCCAACGAGAGCAAAGAGCAGTTGGACAGAATACGGAGTGGATAACAATCTGACGAGGAAGGTGAATAGCTGTTAACAGGGACTGTTAGTGGCTGACAATGGATTGTGTGTAATAGCACTATGTGACAGCGAGGTCTGGTGTGTAGGGGTGGGGTAAGTACATGGGAGAGCCAGTCCCGAAAGCTGTTGAACTCAATATTGAGTCCAGAAGGCTGCAAGGTCCCCGAGCAGAAAATGAGGTGCTGTTCTTCTGCACTGAGCTTCACTGGAGCACTGCAGCAAGCCTGAGACAGAGCTATTGGCCAGGGAACAGGGTGGCGTGTTGAAGTGACAGGCAACTGGAATCATTTTTGCAGAACGTAGGTGTTCTGCGAAGTGATCCGTTTCTGTGAAGTAGTTTGGGGGAGTTCCTGATGGAAATTCCCAGGCCTGATCTATGGCGTGTTGTATTTATACGGTATTGAAATGACATGTCATTCTTTAAATATCACTCTACAGAGGGGCTTTAACAGACCATTTTAACTAAGGGGTCAGATGCAGGATCTGGGAAAGTTTAGAGGGAACTGGAATCAGAAATAGAGATGAGCAGATACTTTTATTTTGCAGGATGTTTTTAATGTAAGGGAATGAATTAACATGGCAAATTTGAAATAGCAGTTCCAAAAAAAGGAAGGGACCAGTGTAGAATGGCTTCATGGGTTGGAATAAGTGAGAACATTGAGACCAATGTCAGAGACAAGGCTTGCCCTGTGTCAGTAAGAACACTGTCCTCCAACTCTGCACTCGGCCAGCACTAGGTCCTATGTTTACACTCATCATTTACTCAGCAGCTAATTCCCAACCTGATGCCAGCTTTGAGTTGTTGTTGACACTGGTACTTTGTTTTTCCAGCATTTCACTTGGTTTATGAATCAATTGCGATGTTTTGGTGAAATTCCACAAAACCCATCTTTAGCTAGTGAAAGCTGGAGTTGGCAGGTACTGAACAAGCTAACAACCTCTGGCAGCTTGTCAATGCCAGGTGCTAGACATCACAGTTTATTTCCAAAATGCCTGCATTGACTGAAAACATAAGTGATGTGTTTGCTAAATAAAACATTTATATTTTATAATCTCAGAGCTGCACTTGCTTTAGTTTCCTGTTCCACTCGTGCTCAGTTTGTTCTTTACACTCATGATAACAGGCAACTTATTATTACTTCTTGGCTGTTGAAACCCTTCACTTGCCGAATTATTTCCTTCCTTATTTACAAATAGCTCACATCTCTTTAGCATGTGTCACCCTCAATGAGTCGGCATGGAGGAATGCATTCTCTCGATGAGACATTGTGCATTGATGTCCCACAAACCACACCAGAGTATGAGCAAACCAGTTTGGCAAGGCCACCGTATTTCTGATAAAGAAATTGAGTAAATCTTCTTCAGTGTCAGCTACATGCCACTGAATCTGAAGGGCTGGAAGTTGAAGTCTCAGTTTAGAAACTTGGGCACAGATTCCGAGTTGACACCCAAGCACAGTCCCGCACTGTCAGAAGTATGTCTTTCAGATAGACATCAAATTGAGGCTTCATCAGTCCTCCCCATTGGATATAATTGATTTCATGACAAGCTCGTAAAACAAATTTGAACGAAATTCTGAAATGCTCTGTAATAATGAGGACTGGAAGCTACCTGACTGAATGGGATTGCACAGATCTAAAAGGGACAATTGTTGATGACAATGGTCAAGAGAGCTGCGTGGTGCTCAGGGAGAGAGTGGAGCTTGAGAAGGCGATGAAGAATATCATTATTCAGAGGGATACTGAAGGATGGCTTGCTTTGTCACAGAAATATACCTGTCATAGATTTTTTTCTGTAATATTGATGGATGGTAGTCCCACATTCTATACAGGACCAAATGAGAAATGACCTGACTGGAACTCTACACACTCAGATCGCTGGTTCATGATATTATATGTCTTCGTGAGATAGCTCCTAAACCATATGTTCAACAGCTACAATTATGGTCAAGGTTTTATCAGCCCTTTACGCTGCCAGAGTAGGTGGTGGAGGCTGCTACAGTTACAACATTTAAAAGGCATCTGGATGGGTATATGAACAGGAAATGTTTAGAGAGATATGGGCCAAATGTTGGCAAATGGGACTGGATTAATTTAAGATATCTGGTCAGCATGGACGAGTTGGACTGAAGGTTCTGTTTCTGTGTTGTACATCTGTATGACTCTATAACTCATTAACACTGCTTACATTGTTGAAACATTTTTCTATCCACCCCCCCACCTCCCCTCCCCAGCCACAGCCGAGGGTTTAGATGGAAAGTCAGTAGAGTGGTTTCACCAATCTTCCTGACTGCATACAAAGTCCAATAATGTCTGACTCAAGGGGCCTTGTATTTAAGGTGAGGGACGGAAGTTCAAAGGAGAAGTGAGGAGCAGGAGTTTTACACAGAGAGTGGTAGGAGTCTGGAATGCACTTCCAGGGGTGGTGGTGGCGGAGGCAGATATGATAAGGGCATTTAAGGGACCTGTAGATAAGCACATGAATATGGAAGCGATGGAGGGATATGGACCAAGTTTCGTCTGGCGTCATGCTCAGCACAGTATCATGTGCTGAATGGCCCATTCCTGCACGGTACAGTTCTATGTTCCAATGTCCAGAGTAACTTTTGAGGTTGTGGATGGTTGATACATTCTAAGTTTCTTTAGAGAGGCACTTCAAGTCTTCTGCGATTACCGCCTGTGTTGCTATCTCTTTAGGATCAGGATAATCAGCCTGTTCAGCTGCTGGTTTCTTTTTCAGTGAAATCTAGCCACTTTTGTTTCATTAAATTACACTGTTTGGTGTTCAGGCATTGTCCTACCTCAGTAGTAGCCTCACAGTCACTGTGCTCTCTTCTTGCTGGTCCCTGAACCACAACCCTGCTCCCAATTTCCAACACGAGTTGTGAACCCACGATGTGTTTTTGGCTGAAGGTGCAGGCTGGATCTGCCCTGTAATATTCTTCTTGCAGTTGTCCTTGATCATGGTTCTGCACCATGTATCAGTAAGGGAGGGACCCAGAGCCTATCCCCCATCACCAGTTGGTGTGAGGCACAGGCACTGTAATGAAATACTGCGTAATTGTAAAGAACTAAATAAAACAAAACTTAAATCTTTCACATGAGGATTTTAATACTGCATACCTTGCTCATCTTTACTGACAGCTTGAGGGTACCTCAAAAAACTTGTAACATGGATATGAGGAGGCAAAGGATTGGGAAAACTATATAGGTGGCCAGTTGTCAGAATTGTTGATTTCCAGCACTCTGTACAGGTTTTGAGGAGGGTTTATTGTACCTCTGGATGATCAGGAATGATGGTTGACCAAGATAAACAACACTTCGCCCTAAATTTAAGTAAGTATTGTCATGACTTGGCTGGAAAGGTGGCGGGTAAGAGGAGCTTCTTTCTGTGAGTGGCACAGATGGTGCAGCTAGAGGCCACACCCTCAAGAAAGGGTGAGATACCAGGCCGCCACACTGATTTACACATCCTGTCACTTGCTCATACCAGGATGTCCCTTCTGGACCTTTTAGAACAATGTCTGGGTTGAGATTCCATGAGACCACTAACCTTTCATCATAGACCAAAAGCTCATTGATAATACAGATGTGACAACATTGTTCAAAATAACGTTACAGGACCTAACTAGGGAGGCACTCAACACAACATAAGGGGGACTGCTCCCATAACAACATACGTACCTGTGCATATCCTTCAGCCTCTCAAATTTCGTGCAATTTCTTTGCTAGGGAGGGCATTACTGAATAGTTATAGTTGCAAAGGCCTCAACTTAGGTCAGACAGTCATACAGCAAGGAAACAGACCCTTTGATCCAACTAGTCCATGCTGACCATAATCCTAAAGTAGACTGTCTCATCTCCCTGTGCTTGGCCCATATCCCTCTAAACATTTCTTGTTCATAGAGTCATAAAGTCTCATTCCATGTACTTACCTAAATGTCTTTTAAAGATTGGAACTGTACCCACAACTGCTACTTCCTCTGGAAGTTCATTCCACACATAAACGACTCTCTGTGTAAAGAAACTGCCCCATGTCTTTTTTAAATCTCTCTCCTCTCACCTTAAAAATATACTTGTTGGAGAGTTTTTCATCTTTCTTCCCTGGGCCATAGATGGGCATCACTGACAGATGCCCGCAGTAGTCAGGTGTCTCTCTTCCCTTGTACTCCATTGCCATGACACACCACCTCAGCACCAATTGAATTCTCTGAATTCTGGGTGACATCATTGTGATCTCCATTGGGTCCAGTCAAGTTACCACTGGCGTGTGGTCAGCTTCAATCTTGACTGATAGAGGTTAAGACGCAGCCAGAGAATGCTTTGCATGCCCAAGTTGCTGTGAGCATTTCTTTCGACAGATTAGGTTGGATTTTCAGAGGAATGGCAATCTCATATGGATTACCACTCTGACCCTTTTACAAATGAAGGAAACTCTGCATTTTTGAGTAGACGTTTTGATCAGGGCTCCTTCAGAACTGCAGTCATACTTCTGTTCTGAACTAATGTAGAAGTGACAAGAGGGAGGGGTTTTGAGTTCTGGGAAATTGATAGGTCAGCATCTGGGGAGTGTAAGAGATCTGCGGGAGCTCCAACTGGGGGTGTGCGAAGTAAGCATGGAATAGTTACTCAGAAGTTAGATTGTATATTTAATAGTCTGACTAACTACTTTATTTAATTGTCTCGGAATGCTCTGAATTTTACAATTTAAGTGGAGAATTTCAGATGGTTCTAAACATGGGGGAGTTAACAAGCAGAATCTTCCATTTCTTAGGAATCTCCTATGGAGTCTGCTACAATGAGAATTCCATTGGGTCCCTATCTATAACCCCCATCTATACTGGAATAGTGACTATCTGGCCATCGGCAAATCCAGGCCAGTGTTATTCTGTCAGTGAGAGCTCACCAAACATACTAGGCTTGTCAGCCCATCTGATCACACTGAACCTGAGAACCAGACTGTTCCCAGACCTGTGTATAATGCATCCACCGCTGTGATAGTTGGAAATTCAAGATCATAACATGTGAGGATTTCTGACTTTTAGATTCAAATGATTGATATTGATTTTCTGATCAAATGTCAAAAGTGGTCTTAGAATTTCATTTACTTGGATGAAGTGGTGAGATATATTCTCACTTGGTTCCCCATTCCTATAAACTGTTGGGATTCTGTAATACTTCGGTTGTGGGTAAAGTATTGGAAAAGGTTCTAAGAGATCAGCTTTATAACCATCTAGAAAGCAATAGGTTGATTAGGGATAGTCAACACGGTTTTGTGAAGGGTAGGCCATGCCTCACAAACCTTATTGAGTTCTTTGAGAAGGTGACCAAACAGATGGATGAGGGTAAAGTGGTTGACGTGGTGTATATGGATTTCAGTAAGGCATTTGATAAGGTTCCCTACAGCAGGCTATTGCAGAAAATACAAAGGCATGGGATTGAAGGTGATTTAGTGGTTTGGATCAGAAATTGACTAGCTGAAAGACGACAGAGGGTGGTGGTTGATGAGAAATGTTAATCCTGGAGTTCAGTTACTAGTGCAGTACCACAAGGATCTGTTGTGGGTCCATTGCTGTTTGTCATTTTTATAAATGACCTAGATGAGTGCATAGAAGGATGGGTTAGTAAATTTGCAGATGACACTAAGGTCAGTGGAGTTTTGAATAGTGCAGAAGAATGTTGTAGGTTACAGAGGGACATAGATAAGCCGTAGAGCTGAGCTGAGAGGTGGGAAATGGAGGTTAATCTGGAAAAGTGTGAGGTGATTCACTTTGGAAGGCTCAACAGGAATGCAGAGTACTGGGCTAATGATAAGCTTCTTGGTAGTGTTGATGAGCAGAGAGATCTCGGTGTCCATGTACATAGATCCGTGAAAGTTGCTACCCAGGTTGATAGGATTGTTAAGAAAGTATATGGTGTGTTAGCTGTTATTAGTAGAGGGATTGAGTTTTGGAGCCATGAGGTCTGGTGTGGCCACACTTGGAATATTGTGTACAGTTCTGGTCACCCCATTATAGGAAGGATGTGGAAGCTTTGGAAAAGCTTCAGAGGAGGTTTACTAAGATGTTGCCTTGTATGGAGGGAAGGTCTTATGAGGAAAGGCTGAGGGACTTGAGGCTGTTTTCATTAGAGAGAAGAAGGTTGAGAGGTGACTTAATTGAGACATATAAGATAATCAGAAGGTTAGATAGGGTGGACAGTGAGAGCCTTTTTCCTCGGAAAGTGATGGCTAACACAAGGGGACATAGCTTTAAATTGAGGGGTAATAGATATTGGACAGATGTCAGGGGTAGTTTGTTTACTCAGAGAGTAGTATGGGCATTGAACGCACTCCCTGCAACAGTCGTAGACTTGTCAACTTTAAAGGCATTTAACATAGCACATTACAGCACAGTGCAGGCCCTTTGGCCCTTGATGTTGAGCCAACCTGTGAAACCAATCTGAAGTCCATCTAACCTACACTATTCCATTCTCATCTGTATGCCTATCCAATGACCATTTGAATGCCCTTAAAGTTGGCAAGTCTACTTCCACGTCCGTACTACTCTCTGAGTAAGGAAACTACTTCTGACATCTGTCCTATATCCTTCATCCCTCAATTTAAAGCTATGTCCCCTCATGCTAGCCATCACCATTTGAGGAAAAAGACTCTGTCCACCCTATCTAACCCTCTGATTATCTTATATGTCTCTATTAAGCCACCTCTCAACCTTCTTCTCTCTAACGAAAACAGCCTCAAGTCCCTCAGCCTTTCCTCGTAAGACTTTCCCTCCATACCAGGCAACATCCTAGTCAATCTCCTCTGAACCCTTTTCAAAACTCCACATCCTTCCTATGGTCATTGGATAAACATATGGAGAAAAAGGAATAATGTAAGTTAAACGTGATTCAGGTTTTTTTCACAGGTCGGTGCAACATTGAATTATATAACTGACTTTGAAAATTCACGCTTGTCATTAAGTGTCAATTCACTATCTTGTAACATTTCCAAGATTTTCCTTGTGCTATTGTCATGTGGTACTTTACTGTATCTATGGATGAGACTGTCATCCATTTAGTATATGTGTAGTATGTCAGACATTGTCCTTTGGGTGTGGATATAATTGAAAAAGGTGAATAGCTAAAACAATAATGATCAGAGGGTGTTATGAAAGTGGACAACACAAAAATAGATGGAAAGGCATGTTGTAAAGGGGATACTACAGTTTACAGAGAGTTATTTATTGGTAAAGTAACTGGGCAAAAAGTTGGCAAATGGAGTGTAACATGGAAAAATGTGAAGCTGTGGAGTTTGGAAGGGGAGAACAAATTGAAATTATTATTTAAATAGAGAATAACTGCAGAAAGTCGCAAAACAACGGGATGTGTGGGTATTTGTACATGAAACATAGAAAGCTAGCACATAGGTACAGCAGGCAATCACAAAGGCTAATGCAATGTTGGCCGTTACTTCAAGGGAGTTGGTCTCTAAGGATAGGGAAGTATTACTGCAACTGTACAAGGTGTTGGTGAGACCACATCTGGAATACTGTGAGCTGGTTTGGTTCCCTTTTTTGAGGGAGCATGTCATTTCATGGGAAACAATTCAGAGAAGCTTCACTCGGATGATCACTGGTATGGAGAGATTGTCTTATGTGCAAAGGTTGGGACAGGTTGGGATATAAACAGGTTGGGACTTTACTCACTGGAGTTTAGAAGAATGAGAGATGATATCATTGAAACATAATAGAATTCCTCGGGGGCTTGACAGGATAAATGCTGAAAGGATGTTTCCCCTCATGGGACAGTTTGGACCAGAAGGCATACTCTCAGAATAAAGGGACACTAATTTAAGACTGAGGTGAAGAGGAATTTCTACTCTCAGAGGGTTGCGAGTCTTTGGAACTTCTCACAGAAAGCAGTGGGGGCGGAGTCCTTATGTGTATTTAAGGCTGAGATAGATTCTTGAATAGTAGAGGAATCAAGAGTTACGCAAAAAGACTGCTAAGTGGACATGAGGAATGTTGGGATCAGCCATGATCCTGTTGATTGGCAGAGCAGGCTTGAGAGGGCAAACAGCCTTCTCCTATTTTTATTTCTTATGGTCAAATGGAAAGTTGCTGGACTCTGGTATTGGTGAAGCTTGGCTGCCTGGTTAGCTGGACTCTCATCAACAGCTATCATGGGATGGAGCTGTTACTGAATTGCCTTGTTCAAATACAAGAAGTTGGCACAAAATGGCATGCTGATTGGGATCTGACACCAGAGCAGAGGAGGAAGTGGTAAGTTGTATGGCAGACAAAATAACTCCCTGTTACAGCATGTCCTCAATATCAGTTTATACTCTCTTTTGAAATGGGTATTTGACTCTCCACAGCAGGTACAAGCAGATTGTTTAGAATCTACTGTCAGTGTGATGTAGCATTTCATGTTCAGTTTGCCCAAGATTCTACAGAGATTTGGACATTGTTGCTTAATTTCATTTTAAATTCATTTTGTTAATCCCTGTTTGTGACTTCTTCCACCTTAAAGATGAGCTGACGAGGCCTGCAGCAGTGAATGACTGGTATGTACAACATACAATGTTTCTAAGATGTCTTTTTCTTTATGTATCAACAATGCCTGAAGTTAATCTTTGACTTTGAAGCTAATTCCTTTTAGACCTTGAGGTTTGAGGGATGAAGGCTGCAATACAACCTTTGGCAGCCATCTGACACAACATGGAATCCAGCTGTTTTGTGTATTTTAATGTCTGTGTGATGTCTGTTGACTTCAATGTTAGCTGCCAATATTGATTTTCATTTTCTGTGATTTCATGAAGAGAAGTGATTTAGATTAGATTACTTACAGTGTGGAAACAGGCTCTTCGGCCCAACAAGTCCACACCGACCCGCCGAAGCGCAACCCACCCAGACCCATTCCCCTACATTTACCCCTTCACCTAACACTACGGGCAATGTAGCATGGCCAATTCACCTGACCTGCACATTTTTGGATCGTGGGAGGAAACTGGAGCACCCGGTGGAAACCTACGCAGACACGGGGAGAATGTGCAAACTCCACACAAAGAGTCGCCTGAGGCGGGAATTGAACCCGGATCTCTGATGCTGTGAGGCAGCAGTGCTAACCACTGCGCTACCATGCCACCCACAGTGCTGCTTTTTGATATGATTGACTTGTATTTTTTCAGTGATGCCCTGTTGTAAAGTGATCACTGTTCCTGCCTTCTGCTTGCAGAATGACATTTGGTGCCTTTTCCATGCACTTCCTCTGTTGCTGCTGTAGGATGTATTTGCTCCTTCACCTTCTAAGTCAATTATTTAACTCCCGCAGTACCCTCTGGGGTCCTCTACATTCTGGAAAGTTCTCACTTGAAGCAGAGCAAAATTAGTTGCTCATTTGATTGGTGAATTTTCATTTATTCCTCGGCTGTGCTGGACTGTCCTGCTAGGCTTTTACAAGCCTTTCAGTTTGATTGCTGGGTTAAGTCCCTCATCCACTGCTTTCTGCTAGCTTTGTTGTCAGTTTTTGCTTGCTGCTCACCACTATTTCTCTGCGCTCATCACCATTCACCACCATGTCGTGAGATGCATTCCTGTAAAACTGGCTGGAGCCTGTATAAAGTTAAAAATCACACAACAACAGGTTGTTGAAGGAGCAGTGCTCTGAAAGCTAGTATTTCCAAATAAACCTATTGGGCTATAACCTGGTGTTGTGTGATTTTTAACTTTGCCCACCCCAGTCCAACACCGGCATCTCCACATCATGGGTACCTTATATATACAGGAGAGAGTAAGAGAGGTAATTACTGGAACCCCTACACACTTGGATCCAAGTTTCATATGATCTATGTCATCGTGACATAGTTCTTTGCACATATGCTCATTAGTTTGATGATGTTTCACTTTAACATGGTTGCTTTGTCCTTTGATTTTTTTTGGAGAGAAATCATAAAGGCAGAGGTGCCAAAATGTCCCGGGAAGAGTCAAGTTTAACAAAACGGTACGGCCAGTTCTCCCAGTTCAGGTTTTCTTTAGTTTGTTTTAACGATAGCAGAGAAGCTACCGGTAGCTGTAGCAGAAGCTACTACAGTGGAAAGAGGTTCCATGCTTCAGCAGATGATTCTTGACTGCCTTCTCTCTCTGAAATCTCTCCTGCCTGTAAGAACTTGTGCTGGAATTTACCTTTTACTAAGGGAAAAGTTTATGTGAATTGAAATGGTTCCTTAGTTAAGTTGCAGTCTCAAGTTGGGTGAGTTTTCAAATAATTAAGTTATTCTAAATTCTGTTTTCTTTTGTTAATGTTTGAACTATAGTGTTTAAATAAATTCTGTTTTGCTTAAAGCCGAGTGATTTGACCAACTGCATCACTCCTGGAATATCCACTTCACATCTGCCTTTAAGATAAGAAAGAGTTAGGGCCTAGACTACCTTCTTAAAATATTTTGAGGGAGTGTGGCCTGGTCCATAACAATGAGCTATTACTAGAGGAAAGGCACAGTTAAGCCCTTACTCCAAACCCATACATCTTTTAAAGGAAAATATTTGATGCAGGAGGTTTCGGGTCAAGGCAAGGAAGTGGACATGAGGAGTGTCAGATCAGCCGCAATCCTTTTGAATGCAAAGGAAGGCATGGGACTGAGAAGAGAGAAAGGAAGGCTGTGGGATTGTTTTCAGTTATTTCAACAAAGAGCTGGCAAAGATACTATGGGCTGAATGGCCTTCAAACAACTGTTGATTCGAACCTTCGTGCATTGCCTTGTGCGGGCATGCAAATAAAATTATTGCCTTATATTGCAATTTGATAAATAGCTTTGCTTCTACTATCTCTAGTGGCGTAAAACAGCATGCAACATTTGTTCTTATCTTACAAATGCTGGTGAATAGCACCCTCTTGTGCATTAAATGAGAAATTAAGAAGCCATATATTTAAATTAGACCTGTTTTTGGATTATTAAACCTGTCAGTTCCAGTTAACCAGCCTATTTAAATTCTGAATTCTTGAATTTTGGGATCCCTTCTTTCTCCTTCACGTTTAATGACTTAATTTATTCTCTTTAACATGTCACTTATGAGAAACCTCTTCTCTTACAAGGCACTGACAAACTGGGTCTGCTGTGCCTGTCCTACGTTTTCCATTCTTATTTTATATTTCCAGAATTCTAGGCATTTGCTTATTTATCTTTCTGACATATGCTTTTCCTCTCAATGATGGCTACTAAAAACGTAAGTTTGTTTTTTAGTTTGAAACGTTAACTCTGCTGTTCTCTCTACAGATGCTGAGTTTCTCCAGCATTTTCTGTGTTTGTTTTATATTTCAGTCTCTACAGTAATTTGCTTTCAACGTGCATATTTGTGGAATGTTACAATTTGGGCCAACTCTTACTTTTGTATATTTCTGCTCGGAATGAATTGTGGTTTCTATTAATATGTTTGCATTTGTTTTTACTGAGATGGATTGTGTCATGCTTACTATGTCTTGGGATAGCACATCACAAGATTTACAATTGCTATATTTAACAACAGCATGGATACTATGTATAATACACATTACACACTCTTGACCACTTCAGTAAATAGAAATATCTGCCAAATATCAGGTTAACACTAATGATTAGCTTTAATGACGTACGTTACAATTACATCAAAGCAAAAGCATATAACCAGTTACAAATAGTGCATGATTATTTAAATTGTCAAAGATTGAATCAAAGTACAAGTGGTTAAAAGCCCTTTGTTGGAACATTTTGCATAGATAATATTCTATTATTACACATGTTGTCCGGCTACTGTTTAGAGAAACCTTAAATAAAAATTGATTTAAAATTTACAAAACGGAACTGTTGGTGAATAGAATTAAAAGATCCTGAATGTTAGATATTTTGAACATAAGTATTAATCGATACACATTTACAACTCATTTCGTTCTTGTTATCCACTAATGATGAGCTAATGCATGATCGCCTTTGGAGAATCTACAGCCTATCTAATCTATAAACTGCAGTCCTGACTGTTGTACTGGTGGCTCAATATATCTTCAAGAGACATCTTTTTGATTTGATTTAATTTATTATTATCACATGTACCTGGGTAGACTGAGACATTCTGTTTTGTGTGCAGAGCATACCACACAAAGTGCATTGGGGTAATAGAATAGAGCGAAGAATACTATGTTAAGGCTGCAGAGAAGGTGCACAAAAAAAAGTTTTAAATTTGGGAGCTCCATTCAGAAGTCTAGTAACAGCAGGGAGGAAGCTGTTCTTGAATCTGTTGGTACTTGTATTTAAGCTTTTGTAACTTCTACCCGAGAGGAGAGTTGGGAAGAGAGTGTAACTGGGGTGGAAGGGGTCTTTGATTATGTTGGCTGCCTTTCCGAGGAAGTGAGAAGAACAGATGGAGTCAATGGATGGAAAGTTTGGCTTGTGTGATAGACTGGGCTGCGTTCACAACTCTCGGTAGTTTCTTACGGTCCTGGGCAGAACAGGTGCTGTGCCACAGCTGTGATGTACCCAGATAGAATGCTTTCTTTGGATCACACGTGGAAGGTATCACCATTGTATAAATACAACTTTGACCTATATCCCGCAGAACTAGATTTTGTGGTAGATAATGAAATCATGGTTTATTTTCACACCGGGTAGTTAAAGCACATACCATAATTCTGAAGGCCTATAACGTGGGGTAGACAATACAAAGAGAAGAACCTACAGAGGTCTGAGTGATGTGGACCAGGGTGAGGGGTGAGGCAGAATTGACAGTCACATGTGGTAAGGCACATTTTAGAGTCTGGAATAACTCGTTCCATCTTTTATGCTTTTCACAAGCAGCAGAGCAAGATTGTCACTCGACAGCGACGAGTTGTCAGTAGTTGGTGATTGTTGCTTGTTAGATAACTTGTCAATGCCAAACTTGCTTTATTAATATTCAGGCTAACATCTTATCAAACATGGTTAAGAGCAGGTAAACTTGTTAAGGGTAATCGCAACATGTAGCTGATGGTTTCAATTCATTGCTTGTTTTGAATGATCTTAATATGACCGACAACCAAACCACAGCCCAGGCCATGATCTATGGGCACCAGCTGCTTCCACCCCTCCTCCACAAACGTTGGTATATGGCATCTGGCAACCACTTGTAACCATCCTGGCACGTTTCTGATACACGGGCAGAGCGCTTGAAAGCACAACAGAAAGACAGTGCTGTGACCAGTGATTAGAAGTGGTGTGCCATGAGTAAGCCTGACAGCAGGGACATTGGGAGAGTGGCGGTGGAATGCAGAGTGGGACCTACTCATTTGGTGGGACTTAGATTCTAATGGCAGGCGCTATTCAAGTGGCATAGCCATTACTGCTGATGCACGTGATGGAAAAGTGCTCTGAGGGACTAAGGAGGAACTGCAGAGGGCATGCAGGGAACGAGGGATGGGGGGTGATGAGTTGGTGGAGACAGCACGTAGGGTAGGGCACTGCATGCAATCATGAGGGTGGCAGTGTGTGAGCATTCATGGGAGGGGAGGGCCTTGACAGAGATAGAACATGTGTGAGGTCACAGAGAGAAGAGCGTGGAACTTACCCTGTGGCAACAGAGAAAGTTATTGACTTTTTGGTGGCACAGTTGGCTATTTCTCGGCACCCTGGAGATGGCACTGATCCAGATGATGACCTGGGACCCGACTGGCAAGGTCTGGTGACACAGCCTCTTCAACCAATCTTTTTGAAAGAAGGTACCCCTCCTGTGGGCTGTCCACCAGGACCTTTTGGTCTGCGAGCTGGGGAATTGTGGTGGCAACCTATTCTTCTCTATCGCGTTCCAATTCTGTCCTTGACCAAGTGGGGCAGCTTCAGAACTCCAGCGCTCATTAGGGGGCACCGTGTCCTTTTAAACAGGGATGCAAGGAACACTGGTCTTTCAGGGGATATCCATTCAATGGTCAAATGTTTTGGGATTGGCGCGTGGTGAAATGGGGCAGAAATCAGACACAGGACATGTTATGGGCGGGGTGGTAGATTATCACTGGTAAGGTGGGGCAAGAAAACTTGCTAGACTGCACAGCAAGATGCTCAATGAAACTTGGACTTGGCCAAAAAGACTCAACCCAGTGTTTGTGTTTCACAAACATTGCGAAGGAAAGACATGAACGATTCTTGCCGAATGCAGTTAAGACCAGGTACAATGAAATATTTTGCGACTCTTTTAAATGTTTCCTCAATGCATGATGATGTTCAGGGAAGAGAAGCTGTGATTTTTTTTCCAGACAATGTCAGTGAGATCTAATGGTTCAGTGGCTTAACCAGACATTTTCTGTTTTATGGAGAAAGTGAGGGATGCAGATGCTGGAGATCAGAGCTGAAAATGTGTTGCTGGAAAAGCGCAGCAGGTCAGGCAGCATCCAAGGAACAGGAGAATCGACGTTTCGGGCATAAGCCCTTCTTCAGGAACATTTCTGTTTTATGTCCTGTTAGCGGTTAGAGTCAGAGAGTCATAGAGATGTACAGCACAGAAACAGATCCTTCGGTCCAAATCGTCCTTGCTGACCAGATATCCCAACCTAATCTAGTATCATTTGCCATCACTTGGCCCATATCCCTCTAAACCCTTCCTATTCATATACCATCCAGATGCCTTTTAAATATTGCAATTGTACCAGTCTCCACCACTTCCTCTGGCAGCTCATTCCATACATGTACCACCCTCTGCGTGAAAAAGTTGCCCCCTTGGTCCCTTTTATATCTTTCCCCTCTCACCCTAAACCTATGTCCTCTAGTTCTGGATGAACCCACCCCCCCACTCCTCCCCCCCCCACCCCCCAACATGGGGAAAAGACTTTGTCTATTTATCATATCCATGCCCCTCATGAATTTACAAATCTTTATGAGGTCACCCCTCAGCCTCCGATGCTGGGGAAAACAGCCCCAGCCTTTTTAGCCTCTCCCTGTGTAGCTCAAATCCTCCAACCCTGGCAACATCCTTGTAAATCTTTTCTGAACTCTTTCAAATTTCACAACATCCTTCCGATAGGAAGGAGACCAGAATTGCACGCAATATTCCAAATGTGGCCTAACCAAAGTCCTGTACAACTGCAACATGACCTCCCAACTCCTGTACTCAATACTCTGACCAATAAAGGAAAGCAAACACCTTCTTCACTATCCTATTTACCTGTGACTCTACTTTCAAGGAGCTAAGAACCTGCACTCCAAGGTCTCTTTGTTCAGCAACACTCCCTAATACATTACCATTAAGTGTATAAGTCCTGCTAAGATTTTCTTTTCCCAAAATGCAGCACTCGCAATTGTGTAAATTAAACTCCATCTGCCACTCCTCAGCCCATGGGCCCATCTGATCAAGATCCCCGTGGTAACCAGAGGTAACCTTCTTCGCTGTCGACTACATCTCTAATTTTGATGTCATCTGCAAACTTACTACCTCCTATGTTCATATCCAAATCATTGATATAAATGATGAAGAGTAGTGGACCCAGCACCGATCCTTGTGGCACTCCACTGGTCACAGGCCTCCAGTCTGAAAAACAACCCTCCACCACCATCCTCTGTTTTCTACCTTTGAGCAGGGAGTAATAAGGAGCTGCAAATGGCTGAGTGACAGGGAGCAGGCATTGGATGAGTACAAGGTTGCTGTGATGTCCCTATTTTGCAACAGCTTTGAATATTTGAGTCGTAGACGTGTTGAGATCTACAGTACAGAAAAAAATCCTTCAGCCCATTGAGTCTGTGCCAGTCAAATGCAATCACCGAACTATTCTAATCATATTTTCCAACACTTTGCCATGTATCCCTTAGCATTGCAAGTGTACATCTAAATACTTCTTTAATGTTATGAGTGTTTCTGACTCTACCATCCTTTCAAACACATTCCCAGCACGCTCAGGGTCAAAATGTTTTCCTCACATCCCTTCTAAACCTCCTGCCCCTGATCCACCTGCCCTGGTCACTGATCCCTCCCACAAGGGGAAATGTTCTTCGCCACTACCCTATCCATACCCCTCATAATTTTATACAACTCGATCATGCCTCCCACTTGCTGAGGTAATTAATGATCGCCAATAATTCTGGAAATGCTACAAGGGTCAGCAGATTCTGAAGAGGAGGCCAAGTAAGTCTGAGTGATGTTCAAAGAAGTTCTATTGAAAGTAAATACAGCAAAATTCAGTTATTAAAGCCTCTCTTATTTCCAAAAACTCTCAGCATATCATGGTGCCCTCTAGCCTTGGCAAAATCACAGTTTAGTAAAGAGTTGGTGAAAACAAAATCCTCAGCGTTGGTGCCCTACAAGGCTGTGTACTCAACCCCTTACTATATTCCTTATATACACAAATGTGTGGCCAAAATCAGCTCTAACTCCTTTCACGAATTTGCTGATGACACCAATATAATGGATCAGATATCAAACAATGATGAGGCACCGTACAGGAAGGAAATAGAAAGCTTTGTCGCGTGATATAAAGACAACAATCTTGCCCTCAAGGTCAGAAAAATGAAGGAGCTGGTCATCGACTTCAGGAAGCAGTGTTGAGGACACTCTCCTGTCTGTATCAATGGTGCTGAGATGGAGATGGTTGAAAGTTTCAAATTCTTAGGAGTAAATGTTACCAGCAATCGTCCAGGTCCATCCACATTGTTGCTACAGTTAGAAAGCATCTCAACGCCTCTACTTCCTCAGAAGGCTAAGGAAATTCCGCATGTCCACAGGACTCTTACGAATTTTTTATAGGTGCACCATAGAAAGCATCCTATCAAGGTGCCTAACAGCTTGGTATGCCAACTGCTCTGCCCAAGATTGCAGAGCGTTGTGAATACCCCCCAGTCCATCACAAAAACCAAATTTCCTTCCATTGGCTCCGTCTCCTCTTCCCACTGTCTTGGGAAAGCAACTAATGTAATCAAAGATCCCTTCCACCCTGGTTATACACTCTTCTACCCTCTTCCATCAGGCAGATTGTATAAAAACTTGAAAACATGTACCAACAGATTCAAGAACAGCTTCTTCCCTGCTGTTATCAGACTTATGAATAGAGATAAACATAGAACATAGAAAAGTACAGCACAGAACAGCCCTTTGGCCCAATATGTTGTGCCGAGGATTAATCCTAATCTGAAATAAAATAACCTAACCTACGCACTCCTCAATTCACTGCTGTCCATGTGCATGTCCAGCAGTCGCTTAAATATCCCTAATGACTCTGCTTCCACCACCATCGCTGGCAACGCATTTCATGTATTCACAACTCTCCGTGGAAAGATGCTATCTCTGACGTCTCCTCTATACCTTCCTCCTAACACCATAAAACTATGACCGCTTGTGGTGGTCAGTCCAGGTCTGTGGAAAAGTCTCTGGCTATTGACTCTATCCATGTCTCGCTGCGATCAGGTCACCTCTCTTCCTCCTTCTCTCCAGAGAGAAAAGTCCAAGCTTAGTCAACCTCTCTTCGTAAGACAAGCCCTCAAGTCCAGGCAGCATCCTGGTAAGCCTTCTTTGTACCCTCTCCAAAGCCTCCACATCTTTTCTATAGTAAGGTGACCAGAACTGGACACAATATTCCAAGTGTGGCCTCACCAGGGAATTGTGGAGCTGCAGCAAAACCCCATGGCTCTTAAACCCGAGCCCCCTGTTAATGAAAGCCAAAACACCATATATTTTCTTAACAACATATTAGACCTATCACATATTAGAGTTGATCTTTCTCTACACCTTCTCTGTAGTTGTAACACTCTGCTCTGTTATTCGGATGTACTTATGAAAGGTATGACTTGTGTGGTTAGCACGCCAAACAATCGTTTTCACTGTATCTCGGTACATGTGACAATAATAAATCAAATTAATCAAATCAAAAATTGAAAGTTCCAAGATAAGGATGCCTTGGTGAGCAGAATTGACCATTGACAGTCAGGAGGCTGTGATGGAAACATTAAGAGTAAACAACAGCTGCAGTGAGTATATCAATGTGGAAAAGTATTCGAGGGAATAATGAAGATTCAGTGTTTACAGTGCTTGGAACTCTGTGTGTATAAAAGCAAGTATGTGGTACTGGTTGTTTATAGGACTAATATTTAGAACAGAAACCCAATATATTTACCATAAACAATACAGATTAAGAAAATCTAAGCTGGCCTTTATTTTATGCGTTTCAGTATTATCTGTGCTCGTTGACTTAATCCTAAATTCCCACACACCGCTTCTTCACCCACACATTATAGGAATTATAACTGAATGAACCAGTTCTGAGTGTTTTCAGCTCCTTTGGCAGTTTGCACATACTCCCTGATGCAGGTTACCTGAGAAATGGAGAATAGCTAAGGTTGCCCTTACATCCCTCTGATGAATATCTTGTTTTCCCACACAGTGACACAGTGATAGCATGGCTGAGTTTGGGAATTCTGTGTACCATCTCCCGATATAATGTCATGCATCTGACCGATGCTTCACACTTCATCACATCTTCCAATACAGATGCCTTCATCAGTAAAGATTCCTGTTTACTGCTAAGATCTAATTCATAACTGCATTTGAGTCTATAATACAATGGTACAGATCTACAGTAAGCACGGAGAAGTAACATTTCCCTTCATGGAACAATACAGTCTACCCCATCTTGAACTCTGCACATGCTCTTTACCTGCTGAGGATGAGTCAGTTGTGGCTCAGCAGGTAATGTGCTGGATTCAAGAAAGCTGAATATTCATAGTTCCACTTCAGAGACTGGAACACAGAATCTAGGGTGACATTTCAGTCCAGTACTGAGAGAGTGTGACAATGTGGAAGTGTTATCTTCCACCAATACCACAAAACTAACTCCTCACCAAGCCAGTCAGAAAGTTGTAGAAGGGTCTTTGCCACTGTTTTGAAATTAAGATTTCTCCAGTCTTATGGCCACTGTTTCTCCCTCAACTAACAACAAAAAGACTTCTGAATTTCTCACTCTTCTCAAACAACAAGATGATTGAATGATTATCATGTTACTGTTTCATTATGGTGAATGCATTGATTGCCCATATTTCCTTTGCAACAGCAATTTCACCTCTTCTTCATTTGAATTATGGTCACAAAGAAACACATCAAATCAAGTAGCTCAGGAAGGAAGCATACTACCATCTTCTCAAGGGCCATCAGGGACAGACAATAAATGCTGGCCCAGCCAGTGATGCCCAAGTGCTGAAATGAGATGAGATGCATCCAAGCTTTTCGAAGTGAGAGAGGGTGGAAATTTTAGGGGTGCTGGCCATAATCTTTTAGATTCCTGTTGACTTGGGCAGGGGGTTGTCAGAAGACTTGGAAAGTTGCAAAAAATGCTCAAAGATTTATAAGAAAAAGCCCAGCAATTACAGACCAGTCAATTTAACTACAGTGGTGGGGAAATTTTGAGAGACAATTATTCAGGATAGAATTAGGAGTCATGTGGAAGAAGGGGAGTTGATTAGGAAGGTCAGGATGGATTTCAAAAAAGGAAATCATGATTAACTTTCTGGAGTTTGAGAAGGTAACGGAAAGGCTTGATGAGGGTAATGCTGTTGATGTCTTGTCCATGGATTTACAGAGGTTTTTTGATATGGTGCTGTAATACAGACTTGTGAAGAAAATTATAGGCCATGGAATGAAAAGGTCAGCAGCAGCATGGATACAGAATTGGCTAAGTGATAGAAATCAAACAGGAATGGTCAATATTTCTTGGGCTGGAGGAAGGTTTGTAAGGGAGTTCTCTGAGGATTGAGACTGGGATCCGTGCTTTTCCCGACATATATTAATTATCTAGATCTTGGTGTTTGGGGAAAATTTCAAAATTTGCAGTTGTAATGAACCTTGGAGGAATTGTAAAGAAAAAAAAACATGGATAGATGCCAGATAAATTCCAACACGGGGAATTGTGAGGTAATGCGTCTTGATTGAAAGAACATTGTAAGGCAATGTAAATTAGGGGGCACAAATCTAAAAGAGGTGTTGATCAAAGGGTCCAGGGGTATATTTTCACAGATCATTGAAGGTGGGAGGACAAGTGCAAAGAGAGCAATAAACAGAGCATGCAGTTTCCTCAGCTTTATTAATAAGACCATCAAGGACATGAGTAAGGGGTTGATGTTGAACTTGCATAAGACAACTTTTAGACCTCAGCTGGAGTATCGTGTATAATTCTAGGCAAGACAGAATAGGAAGAATGTGATTGCATTGGAGAAAGTGCAGAATTTGTTTCCAACATTTTTTCCAGGAATGGTAAACATCAGTCATGATGATAGACTGAAAAAGTTGTGATTGCTCTCCTTGGACAGAAGAAGGCTAAGGGGAGATATGATGGATGCTTTCAAAATCATGAATGGGCTGGAGTGAGTAGAAAGAGAGATACTGATCCCACTTGGAAAAGGAACAAGACAGAGGGGTTTTTATCCACAAATGCTGCTGGACCTGCTGAGTTTCTCCAGCACATTCTGCTGTTTCAAATTTCCAGCATCTGCAGTTCCTTTGCTCTATGTAAGAAGGAGAGGGCTTAGACTTAAAATGATTTGCAAAAGAAACGAAGGTGTTATGAGAAAAAGCTGTTTCACTCAGTGAGTAGTTATGATTTGGAATACACTGACCGAAAGTATAGGGAGGCAGGTTCAAGTGAGGCATTCAAAAGAGCGTTGGATGATTATTTGGATAGAAATAACATGCAAAATTATGAGGGAAAAGCAGAATGGTGTTTTGTGCAGAGATACGGACTCAGTTTAACAGATTTGTTACTGATACATACTGCACAATTTCTAATGCACTCTTCTCTGTAATGATCAATTGCTGACCACCAGCAGCTTCTTGGGATCATTACTTCACCTGATAGAAACATAAAGTCACACAGCATGGAAATAGTCCCTTCGGTCCAACTGATTCATGCTGACCATAATCCTGAACTAAACTAGTCCCACCTGCCTGCACTTGGCCCATATCCCCCCAAACCTCTCCTATTCATATACTTACCCAGTATGTATTCAGGAACAAATCTGATAAACTGAGTCAGTACCCCCCAAACCTCTCCTATTCATATACTTACCCAGTATGTATTCAGGAACAAATCTGATAAACTGAGTCAGTACCTCTGCATCTAACACCATTCTGCTTTCCCCCAATAACTTTTCATGCTAGTTCTATCTAAATAATCATCCAATGCTCCAAGGCAACATAAACTTACCCACATGCACCATTTTCTCTGGAAGTTTATTCCACATACAAACCACTCTCTGCATAAAAACATTGCCTCTTACATCCTGTTTAAATATTTCTCCTCTCTCCTTAATCATATGCCTTCTAGTCTTGAAATCCCCGACTCCCACGTGTCATTCATGTGCAAGATGTAATCGATGTTACTGTATCACTTTGGAGCTAACTGTTTGGGTATTGTGTTGGATACAGATATAATTTAAACAACATCAGATCATTACATACACTGCAGTATTGGACCAATCTTTTCCCTAGGTTTTAGGTACAGCTTACTTTCTACAGTATGCTGTCTAACTCTGATTCTGCTTTCAACTCTTCATGCATAACAAGATTGAGAATGTTTTGAAATCACTGTGATTATGTGCTCTATAATGTCACAAGTCACTTTACTGTAGCTATTTCAAATCACAACCTTTATCACCATGTTTTCCACAGCGGGGGCAGTGCTGATAATCATTCTGCTGTTACCATTGTACTCTGTCTAGACTTATCTGTTGTTTCTAATCCCTTTACCACTCCTTTTGCCTTAAACTATCATCCCTCTAATCATTTAATCACTTCTGCTTGAGTTTCCATCTCAGCCCACCCCATCTGTTCTACCCCACGACCTCCTCCCTTAAGCTTCATGTGCATACATACACCCACTTCCTGGTTTGTCCTTTGGCTGTGTATTTGTTTATAAACTTTTAAAGCTCTAACTTTTTCCAGCTCTGATGAAGGGCATCAACCTTAAACTCAACTATGTTTTCTCACAGTTGCTGTCTGCTTTGCTGAATGTTCAACTGTTTTCTCCTTTTTCTTGAGAGTTCCAGCATTTGCAGTATTGGGATGATAGTGTGGCTTTAAGTTAGGCATTTTGTCCTGGTTCCTTCTGGAGAGTGTTTGGGGACAGGTGACATACTGTCAAGAAGAAGATAAACAATTTGTGAGGCCTTGGAACTTTTTTAAAAAGATACAATAATAGAAGCAGCCCAAATGGGTGTGGTCAAGCTCTCATCGATCAAGGATTTTCAGTTTAGCTTTCATCAGTTATTGCTGGGGTCTCAGCAGGATTGGAAGGCAGTGAATCTCTCCAGGCTGCTACATGCACTCTCTCTCTTAGAATTGTCTTTTGAAGTTCTTTCCTCCTGGGATTGGAGAACTGCATGTAAGATAATCTGTTTCTGAATTTTCCTTTTGCCAAAGCTGTGTTTATAGGATGTTTTTATATTGGAACTGTTACTGTTTAATTGTAAAATAATCTATTATTCTGTTTAGTTTACAAATGGAGTTGTTATTCCAAGTTCCTTTTTCTTTTGTTTTTTTTAACTAGTGTTTGAATAAGTTGTGTTTTGCTTAACGTTGCCAATCAAATTGCATCTGGAACACAGAACCTCACATTTACCTTTAAAATAAGAGAACGTTAGGGTCTAGGCCTAATATATTTTAAAGGGTTCTTCTCTGGTTGATAACAGTATGTTGCTTTTGTCCTATCACTAGAGTCAGCAGTGCCAATGCAAGTATCGTGTTAGTGTTACCAATGTGTTATTTTGAGTATAAGATGCCTGGACAGTGAAAGTTTAGACAATATACCCAATGTCAATTAATCACTGGTTGTAACCAACTGGTACATTACTGATGAGATCCCAGAAAATATCAAAAAATTTTCCACATCTTGGGAGCATCCTTTTGATGAAGGCTGACATAGATGCTGAAATTCATTGCACCCAATGTGTCAGCTCAGCCTTCATTTGATTCAGGAATCTCTCAAAATGTGTGACTTCTTATAGCTTGTATTCTATTGGTTTGACTCCATTGTTAGGCATGCTTTATCCAGGGTTGCTCTGCATTAATTCGCTATATTGATTCTACAAAGACTCTGGGATCTCTTTAAATTGTAGCAATATTACAGCACTCCTGAAGTATGAATGTTGCCTATTTACTTTCCTTTTCACAGTGATTTATACCAGGCTGCATTGTGTTTTATCTGTGATCATTCCTGCTTGCACGTTATGTATGCAATCCATTCCATAAAGCCTGAACTGCCTCCTCTAATTCTACTGGCCGACTTTGTTCAGTCTCAATCTGACCACTTTCGAATGGGGTGTGACTTCTGGACATTTCTGCAAATTAGAATCATCATGGTTTAAGCAGCTTGAGGGACCCACCCCCATTCCCCAGAGTGACCCCATCCTCCATCCTGATGTCCTTACTATAATGAGTGCTGATTGTTTGCACCAATATGACTCCCAAGATTCATCTTCAAGCTCCTGTACTTTGAATATCCCTAATAGCATTTCACCTGGAACATAGTCGAAGTGCCCTTTGGAAGTCAGGCCACAGTATTCTATTGTCCATTTCAGATATCCCTTCCTTAATAAAGGCACAGGATCTTCCCTTTCTGAATCCAATTTGGGTGCTGTTTAATTACTGTTGAAGAAAACATGAGGAGTACTTTGACATAAGTACACAAAGCCAAGTATATTCCTATGTTCTTCAGTAAAACACTTCAGAAAGCAAACTTTATAATATCCAGCAATTCCCACCTCATTCTCAGCATATTACCTGTAAAGGATCATAAGGGGTACAACACAAAGCCTGTTTTGATGGATGAACTGCTTCATGCAGAATGTTTTAAATGCTGTGCAGGCTGGTGGTCTGAAAAGAGTACGTCTTGGAAAATCAAGTATGTACTGATGAAAATATTTCAGTATTCCTGTAGGATGGTGGCAGTAGTAAGGCAGTGACCTGCAACTAAAGATGGCGGCAACGACAGTCGGTTGCAAAGAATGGCCAAAGCGGTGGCCAAGGCCGAAGCCTTGTGAGCGGTAGCGAAGCCTACCATACCTGATGGAGTTCAGCAGCAGCAGACAGCAGTGAAGATGGCTGGCAAACGCAGGTGGGTTGTAGCCCAGTGCGGGTGAAAGCATACCCAATGCAGGGGAGAGCAAGCCCTCTTGGGGAAAGTCCAGCTTGAAGTCTCTGCAGGCCCATGGTTTAACAAAGGACTGTAATGTTTGACTTTTTAACTTTATTTATTTTTCTACCTTTACTCTAAGGAGACTGTAATATTTAACTTTTTAACATTTTAAAAATTATTCTACTTCTGTAACTAAACTTTTGTATCTAGGTACTTTGTACCAAAGGTGGTGCTGTTGTGGAGACATTGTACAGTTTTTACTGTACTCTTGTATCCTGTACTTGAGCACACATGACAACAAAACTAAAATCTAAACCAATTGATATTAATGAACTTCAAACTTAACTTAGTTCCTTTATCTAAGATACGGAAATGGGTTCATGCCAGTTGCACGGTAACAATACCAGAATTTGTTGTCATTAAAGTATCTAAAAGCATTGTACTATTGCTCCATTATCCTGTCTCTGTAAAAGATCTACACCTACAGAAACTGTAGTAAAACCAAGCTTGAGTATCATGAATAGCTTGAGAGAAGATAAATCTCTTACATGGTATCAGTCTCAGTCTCAACCTCCCTGAAACAGTAAAGTAGTAAGATATTATTTGTCTTTTAAAGCACAAATGGGAAAAATAATCCAAGATGTACTGAAATAAGTAGACAAATGACAAGCTGAAGTGAAGGATCAATAGTTCATTCGTTAAATTTAGTGTTTCTGTTTTTTTGTTCCTTTTCAGACCCCTGCATGTAGAGCTACTGAATAGATATCTATTTCTCATGGATTTTTTTCCTTCAATCCTCTGATAAGTGGAAAATTCACCAACATTCAATGGAACACCCGTGCAAATCAAAGAGAATCATAGAGTGTAGGAGGAGGCCATTCTATTCTTTGTGTCTATTCTGGCTCTTTGATAGCACAAATAATTTAGTCCTCCATGCTTTTGCTTTTTGCCCATAACCCTGCATTTTTCTTTTGTTTTAAATTTATATGCGGATCTCTTTTGAAAGTTACAATTGACTCTACTTTTCAGGCAGCACATTCTGGATCATAGCAATTTGCTGAGTAAAATATATTCTCCTCATTTCCCTCTTTTTTTCTTAATATCAATTATTTTAAATCTACATATTTTACTTACTGAGCCTCCTGTTAGTGGAAACAGATTTTGTCTACCTACTGAGCTCCAAAAAGTACTTCATTGAAGTTCTTGGGACAACCTGACTTTGTGAGAGGTGCTATATTAATGCAAGACTTTCTTTTCTTTTTTATCTGGTTCTAAGTGCAAGGCAGACCTGCCACTTTTTATACTTCCCACTTGCCCAACACCATCCTCCACTTCTGTATTTTTGCTGTTTGCTACCTATTGCTTGGTCAACCAGTTTAACCCCATGAAGTGGCGCAGGGATAGTAAGAATGGCTGACTGGTGCAGACTAATAGCTTGATGGGCTGCTGCCAGAATTGTGGAAATTTACCAAAGTGGTGTTCTGTGCAGGTTTGCACACCAGATGGCCATTCACGTTGTTGGGTTACATTTCCCCCATTATGTGTGGGACTCCAGATTCAGATGTTGGCACTCGTTGGCCTCCACTGGGAATCCTGTTATCCTGGATTAGCCATTTTCCCACTCTACTTGCTTTTGCCTGGTTACAGAGAAGAGGTTAAGGTCCCCTCTCTTTGTATACTGGGTCTCAGTCCCCTTCCTCATATGGTGATCTATGTTTTACAATATCATCAGTATCATCCTGGAAGGGTTTTCTGACACAAACATTGGGGATGATGATGACGTTCATGAAGAGCCTAAATATTTCTCCAAGATTGAAGATAATGCTACCCCATTTCAAAATCTGTTTCCAAGCCATTGATTCTATTATTCTCTCTGCATTATATCTCAACTCGAACCAGATTGTTCACACCTTTGTCATTCTATTTGACCATCAAATCAGCTTCCAAACCCATACCACTTTGTCACCAATAACACTTCCTTTTATGCTGGCAACTCTACGCATCTCTAATACTGAAGCTCAGCTGCTTAAGCTTTCATCCATGCCTTTGCTATCTTTAGACTTGCTTGTTCTGATCCAACCCCACTCAGCCTTGCATTTCATCTCCTGTAATATTAATCTCATCCAAAATTGCTGCCCTTTCCACACATCACCCTCCACTCAATGAAATGTTTGGCTTCTAGTTAAGCAATGTCTCAATTCTAAAACCCCCTTCTTTGCTTTCCAATCCTTCTGTAGCCTCTTGCTCTGTATTTCCCACAATTTGAAAACCTCCTGAGGTCTCTTTTTAGTCACTTGACCTCTGCACCACTCATAACCATGCCTTTAGCTTCAGCTCCTGCTAGTTAGCTAACATCAGCTAATTGGCCGTAGGCTCTGGAACTGTCTCCCTGTACCAGACCAACTCTTAACCTCTTGCTTCTTCTTTAAGATATTCCTTAAAGTTGATTTTTTTGACCAAGCTTTTAGTCATTCATCCTTAGATATCTTAATGAGAATCACTGTCAAATCTTGCTTGCCAACCCTCCGGTGAAGTGCCTGAAAGATTTTACCAGGTTAATGGCTCAACTGGTGTCAGCCTTGGCTCAGATAGTAGCAAGCTTAGAGCTAAATCACTACATTCACCTCCAGGGCTTCAGCACAGAAAAATAATAAAGTTTATATTTGTAGTGGTAAATTAACATTTATTGAGAAATCTATAAAAGCATGGTTGAAGAAAAGAAGTAAGGGCTTGACTTTGCAAAGCCTTGCAGACAGACAGAAAAAAATGTACTGACAGAAAGGAATTGCAAGGTCAATAAACTATCATATCTGCAGTCAAGGAATGAGAAAAACAACTCCATATGTGGAAAGGAACTCGAATGTTCCAGGCTCCTGGCCTTGAGATGTTGATAAGAAAAAGTGAAGTATAGTATACAGGGAATATGTAAGAGTTGTCAGGCACTCCTTACATGAGGCATCTTGCCAATGTATCGGGTCGACTCTGCAGAGTCCAAAAATGAACTTTTTCTTTGCTCTTGCTAGCATTTGAGTCGAGTCAATTTAATTCCATTGCAGTACTGTGGGAGCACTGCACTGTTGCAGATATTATCTTTTAGATGAGAGTTTAGTCTGAAACCCTCACCTTCTCTCTCAGGTGGATGTAAGTGATCCTATGACACTTTTCCACAACGTGCAGTGGAGTTTTCCCTGGTATTTCAGCCAATGTATATCCCTGAAGCAACATCACAGTAGCACAAATGAATTGCTCACTATCACTTTGCTGTTTGTGGGGATTTGCAACTGCATTTCCTATATTACAACTTTGACTGCTCTTCAACGTATACTTAATATTGCTGTAGAGCACTTTGAGACAACCAATGATCCTGAAAATTGTCACAGAAAACTAAATGTTTTTTTTCTGAGTTGCCAACTTTGTAAATAGAGGAAGCATTTGGCAACATTCTAGAATTAATTTTCCAAGTAAAGCAGCCTGTGATTCTGCCAAAGTTACAGTGTAGAATAGGGAGTATCTCTGAGAAATCAGACCTTCCGAAAAATGTAAAGATCTGAGGGATATGATAAGCAGAAAGGTCAATGTGGGTAGGATCTATCTAAAAAAGGGAAAACCTATTTGGCCTAATTACTTCTTCTAATCTCAAAAGGGAAGGAATTGTTAACCTTTGAATAATACTATCATTTGAAATTTGCAATAGGAGATGGCATAATCATCAATGCTCATTTTGATCACTTTGTGGAACTAATGGCAACTTCTCCTGTCTTCACATGTGCAATTAAACATGGAACTGCAAAAGCCCCATCAAGGATTCTGCACTCATCTACAGGATGCACTGTTGAAGACCCCACAGAGTTTATATTTATAGATCACTGTACCGCCCCCCCCCCCTTAATCGCTGTTAAAAACTCCTGAAAAAGGTATACTTTGTTGATGAGGTGTAGGGAGATTAGGATTCCACAGCAGCTGAAAATATCTCCTGTCCTGTTCAACTAATTTTATATTTGTGAAATTTATAATTTCTAATCTGCATCTCACAAATTTTATTTCATTTTCTGTGAATATTATAAATAGTGAAGGATGCTCAGTGCATTTAGTTTTTGGTTTGCTGTCTATGAGAATACTTCAATATGATTGGCTTCCTATCCTGCTTCTGGAGATCCTGGAGATCCCCTTGCGTGCTCGATTCAAATTAACATGGGAAAGATGAATCCACCACAGACGCTACTATATTATTGTGTATTGCCTTCTTTGAGATCAGTAATAAATCTGATTCATTCCTCTTCAGCACTGACTGCAGAATCTCACCCATTGTCTTGTAGGTGTTGGGTACCATGAGTACCTCTTAAGACATGCAGACTGTGTGAGGAGTGATTAGCAGCACTGTAGCTGTAATGTTATTTAAAATAAAGTTGTAATACAGTCTATTACCAAAGTATTTGAATTACTCAGTTAATGCTCTCCTTATACTAGAGTCTCATTTAGTGCTGCTGCCTGCGTAACTATACATGATCTCTTAAGCAATTTAAGAAAAAATAACAATCTTAGCATTCTTTCTATTGTGGTGCAATCTCATGATTTGCTCACCTTGGGTTCGAAGATGAACAGCACAGAAGTCAGCAAATCAGACCACAGCTCTCTGTAAAAGCTGCTTAGTTAGTCCCAGCCTTCTGCCTTTTCACCCAACAAATTACTTTCTCTTTAGATAATAATCAAATTTCCTTCTGGAAGCCACCTTTGAATCTGCCTCCATCACACTTTTAGACATCGTATTCCTGATCCTAATTACTCACTGGACAGAAATATTGTCTTCATGTCATGCTTCTGATACATTGTACAGAGGGTTAAAGACAATCTATTACCTTACTTAAGAGCTTCAACCTAAACTCTAGCAGAATGAATGAGTCAGGAGTTGAGACAGTTAAATTAGCATTGTAATTTCATGGTTGGCTTTGCAGACAACCTATCAACTGACACAGAAATATCCTCAATGATTCACTTGCATGTGCTAGTTGCATGATTCACTTGCATGAACGCCTCTTGGAAATCAGCAATGATATAGAAATTGTTGTTGATTGCCAACTTCATCAATACTGAGCAACAATTTCTTTGCAAATTGGATGTGTTGACTGAACCTGCTTGGTTAAGAGAAAGAACCGTATACATAGACAATAAGTGCAACCATTACATTGGTTGCTACTGTAAAGGATGTTAATGAATAGCAATTTAAGTATCAGTCAAACATAGCCAGAATTCTTTAAGATGTCCGTGATGAAACAAAACTCCGAGGTATAGTGCTGTTCATAGTAGCTTTGAGGCTGCTTCTAGGTCTGAACATCTTCCACTTCCAGATGATCTTTTTCTGATATTGTTTTATCTGTAAAATATAGCACCATTGGCTAAAGTAAATGCTCTTCTAATGTGAAGCACTTTTGAATTCAGAAATATGATACTGTTTATTTATTTAGTAATATTAGCTATTTCTCTGTATAACTAAAATCTAGCTTCTTGACATAGAAGGAATTGAAACCATATCATTGCTCTTTCACTTATTTGAATCAGATCTACTTCTTACTCGTGGCTTTCCTGGTGCCTTACCAAATGTACAAGCACTCCACACAAGCTGGCTACTTCATTGCAAATGACATTTCATACAAAAGGTTGCTCATTTAGTCACTGCATGACCTTTCCTGGGAGAATATTATGGAATATTCGAAAGGTTCCTAGGTTTATTAACCATCTGAAAGACTGTGATGTGATGGTGCTTTCGTGGTCCTAAGCATCTTACATCAGCCAGCAGGACAGTTATACTAGATGCAAGGACAGTTTAATGGACCCCCCAGAAGCCATTACAATAAGTTGTCCGCATGGATTGGATATGAGTTTCTAGCTGTCAACTTAGAATCCAGCTCTGGCCTCCAATTATGAAGATGGTCTGGCATTAGATTCAATTCCTTCACTTTCTGACTCAAATTCAGAAACTCTACAATGAAAGCAGAAGTAGCATAATACAATTAAAGCTAATCTGTAAGAAAATTAGCTCTCAAAATATGTGATGCAGGAAGGCATAAGCTGCTAAATGATGACATTTTGGTCATATGTAAGCAAATCAGAACATTTCACAAGTTGATGCCTCAAACATTCAAAGTAATATTGCTGAATTCTTTTTATTAATGATCTTTCATTAACTGAACAGAGAATATTAACTATTTTGATATTAGCAGAATTAGAATTGTTGACCAAATTCATGTCAATCTTTGAACTAAGCAGTGACTGTTCCTTATTGATAAGATCTTGCTGACTTATAACTGTGGGCTTCTATTGATCGGTATTGAAAGACTTGCATTGATATAACACCTTCTGCGATCTTAAGACATCATTAAGCACTTTACAGGCAATTAAGTATTTTTGAAGTGTTGAATGTACTGTAGGAAATGCACAGCCAAGAACAGCAAGCCTCCACAAACAGAAATGTGAAAATTACCAAGTGATCTATTTTGTGATGTGGACTGAGGGATAAATGTTAGTCTGAACATCAGGGATTGTTGATTAATTCTGTGGAATCTTAATGGCTACCAATGAGGACAGAGAAGGACATGGTTCATCTGGCTGGTGCCACCTCTGACAATGCAGCTTTAGACATGCCTTGACTTTGTTCTCAATCAGAGAGCTGGGCTTGAGCCCCCTGTGTTCTGACTCAGTAGCAAGAGTGCTATGTGCTGAGCCATAGAGATACCAGGTTTACATCGGAGAGATTCCATGGAACTGTGAACCAGGACAATTCGAGGAAATATGTGGTTTTTCAGCTGAGCAACTTTAACAGACACATGACAACTTTTTTTTTGTATTATCCATTAAAGGACTCATGGTGAGAAACATTTTGATCATCAAGTTCCCCTGTTGTGTATTTGAATCAGTGATGCATCATTTATCGTTACTTGGGTCTAAGTCTGGTACATGAAAGCACAAATGCTTACTCCATCTCCATTATGTTTCTTGCTTTGTGTTTTTACATGGAGGAACTGATAGGTTTGTTTTGGTATTTAAAGAGGACTAACTGCAAATTGAAGGTCTAATCAAAAGCAAATGGATGGTTTGGATTGGTGCTTTGCTATTCTAAACCAGAGAAACATAGAAACGGTTTGAAAGCATTGCAAAACTTCAGCTAATAGGTTGTCATAGAATCATACAGCACTGGAACTCCAAATGATCCTCACTGACCAGACATCCCAAACTGACTTAGCTCCATTTTCCAGCATTTGTAGGTAGATTGGTTAGCAAGGTTAGATCACATGGAATACAGAGAGAACTAGTCATTTAGATGTAGAATTGATTCAAAGATAGAAGACAGAGGGTGATGGTGGAGGGTTGTTTTTCAGACTGCAGGCTTGTGACAGTGGAGTGCCACAAAGATCAGTGCTGGGTCCACTGTTTTTTGTCATTTACGTAAATGATTTGGATGTGATAAAATCATGAGGGTCAAGGATAGGGTAAATAGACAAGATGTTATCCCTGGAGCATTGGGGGAGTCAGAAAATAGAGGGCATAGGTTTAAGGTGAGAGGGGAAAGATTTAAAAGGGACCTAAGGGGCAACTTTTTCATGCAGGGGGTGGTGCATGTATGGAATGAGCTGCCAGAGGATGTGGTGGAGACTGGTACAATTGCAACATTTAAAAGGCATCTGGATGGGAATATGAAAAGGAAGGGTTTGGAGGGATTGGGCCAAATGCTGGTAAATGGGACTAGGTTAATCTAGAACATCTGGTTGGCATGGATCAAAGGGTCTGTTTCTGTGCTGTCCATCTCTATGACTCTATGACCCATATCCCTCTAAACCCTTCCTACTCATATATTCATCTAGATGTCTTTTAAATGTTTTAATTGTACCAAGCCTCCACCACTTCCTCTAGCAGTTTGTTCCATACACGGAACACCCTCTGTGTGAAAATATATTTCTCTCACTTTAAATCTTTTAAATCTTTTAAATCTTTTCCCAACCTTCAACCTCTAGTTTTAAACCCCACACACCCCTTTACCATTGAATCCCTTATCATCAAGAACCTATCTAATCTCTGTTTTAAAACACACCCCATGGCAAATTGGCCATAGCCTGAAATGATCACTTTGATTGCTTAATGTCCCAAATCAAGGTGTGACCAGTTCTGTCTTTTCCCTTTTGAGCACTGATATTTTCCCAAAAATACACACAGCTGATGAGTTATGTGAGCAAAACAGTCTGACTGCCATTATCCAAACACTGTAATATTCACTGCCTTCTTTCAGACTGGAAAAATGTTAGTAAACTGCTGAAAACTGATAGTCAAGTTTGAAAACTATGGACTAGATATTCTCAATCGCTATGCCCTGTTTGAAGCAGGACAGGGTTGCAAAGCTATTCTGAAGTGCATTAGACTTCATGCAAATCTCAGAATGGAAGTTTAAATATCCGCACAGGGGCCGGTATCCTGTCACCAAGTCACCCTCTACTTACCCATGGAGAGTATATGACGCTGATCCAGCTCCCTCAGAGCCAGCTGTCAGAGTGAACAGAATGTCTGACGCAAGATTAGAGTGGTGCTGGAAAAGGACAGCAGGTCAGGCAGCATCCGAGGAGCAGGAAAGTCGATGTTTCAGGCAAAAACCATTCATCAGGAATTACTACTGCTAGTTCTCACTTCCACCTAGGATGTTTGACACTCTTGTTCTTATCCGTCAGCCAGGGCTCCCTGATAGTGGCTGTTAATCTGGTCTGATCAGGGAACTCATATTCTATGTGGTCCACCAGGCTGGTGCCAATTCAATCACTACAAATGCTGGACTCCCATTATCAAAAATCCATTGAACTCAGCCTTAAATGTGTTCATTATCCTCTCTGCATGAATGATACAGCTGGGAGACATAGCCTTTGCTCACCTCTTGCTCCTTACATATTTATTACAGTCAGATCCATCAATTTCTAAGTTTCCTTTGTATGACTCATCTATAAGGCACCATTTCTGCTGATTACAACTCCTACCTCCCTTCCTTCACACGTGGTCTGCTACTAATTCCTACTTGACTTTCTCATTCAGAGTTGAACGTTCTTCCCATTAACTCTTAGAACCGAGACAGAGATAGATGAATATGTGTTTATGCATGACTAATTGACTTAGATTGCAAGTGTGAGAAAGCCAATGAAAAGTAGAATAGAAAGTTGTTGCAAAACTAGCAAGTTCTGAAAGGAGCATTCTCTTTTGAAAATATATACTTAGTAAATGTTTGTTTCCATTAAGCAAAGAAGGTGATGATTCTAAATCCTTTCAAAGTACATTTATTCACTCACTAATTCATGCTGATATTATGATATCATGCTTTCTCTTTATCTTCCTGACAGAGCAAAAAGAGTTTGGGTAAACCATTCCTCTTTCTTCCCTCCCTTAAAGAAATCAGAAATTTACACTGAGTGGTTAGTTTGACCAAGCTTACTGCCAGCACTTAGTTTTAATCAGTTTGTAAAGAATGATGCATTATAGTCTGTGAGATGATGTACATTGATGGCAGTAATTTACATCATATTATTCCCATTCACTTACAGCTTTTTAGTGGTGTGGGGCTGGAAATCTCATCTGATTTTAAATGAGTGTTTATTGGCTTGTAGCAGAGCCTATGGCCATTATCTTGTCACTGCTCCCCATTACAGTGTACAGATGAGCTAAACCCATTTACACAAATGACTCAATGTACCAGAAATGACATGGTGAGTTAGCGTTCTATTGGCGAGTTGAGATTTAGGAGATAACAAAGTTATGCTTGGATATCTCAGCAAATGAGTCGGGTGGCCTCAGGAGATTGCACTATCAGTGAGATGAGCTCTGTAATCATCAGAGTTGTCCTGAATTTACTCCATTCCGACTATACAGTGGAAAAGATGACTGGTGCTAACACTGGAATAACAGCTTGCATTTAAATAGCAGAGGTACTTCACAAGCATGCAAAAGCTGTTTTGAATCAAATAAGGAAACATTGGGATAACTGGCCGAAAGGCTTGAAAAAGAGGGAGCTTGTAGCGTAATGTAAGATAGAGAGGTGGAAAGGTTGAGCACATCCAAACATTTCAGCCTTCACATTTGCAGTTCCAGCCAATGCTGGGCAAAACGTGTCAGATATACCAGTTGCTCTAAAACTGTGTTTGTGATCTTATGATTTCAACTATTCTCATGGTGTAGGATAATGTCAGGTGGGATGGTCACATTCCAAGCTGCATAACCGGTCTGGAAGTTGGCAAAATCTGCAACTGGGGTGTGATAGAAACCAGGTGAGGGTACAGGTACTTTGTCCTCAAGAGGTGAGATGAACACCTTCACATGACATTGGCTGTGGCTCAGTGTGGAGATCTCCTGAGCTCTTACTCTGCAGGTTCAAGGTTGAACTCTTGTTCTAAGGACTTGAGTACACAATCCAGCCTAACTCTCCAACACAGTGATGATGCGATGCTGAAAGATGCCAAGTTTTGGATGAGATTGTGCTTCATTCAGTGCTGTTGTTTGGAAAAGATCCCATGCAATGATTTTTTTATTCTAGGTGCCTTGGCCAATACTTGCTTTCTAGTTGGCATTACCAAAACAGATTACCTAACCATGATCTCATTGCTTCTTGAGGGAGCTTGTTGCACACACACTTGGGCTGTTAATTCCTCAATTACAACTGCAAATGCAATTCAGATCTCCACTGGAATATCTTGAAGTTGTGAAAACACAAACACAAATCCTCCTTTCTATTCTGAGGTAGGCTTCCTTGGATCAGGCTATCAATTTACACACACTTCCACTTCTGGAAGATAAACTGCATTGGAAAATAAGCATGAATTGAATAAGAAGGTGGGTGAGTGCTCCTCTCATGGCATTGTTCATGAGTAGAACAAGGAGTGTGCTAGTTTTCTATCCCTTGTGAAAAAGGAAATAATTAGAAGTGATTTGAACAGTGGCAGGTGGTAAAAGGTGATAGTGATAGGTGCAGACCATGCACATGTAACATTTATCATGTTATGTGCTAAGCAAAACCTCACTTGACAGGTCAGTCACATTCTTTGTTCTTTCCGCCTCACAACTTATTTTCAATTATTGATATTCATTTATTTTGCAGGAAAATGGTTTCACAGATTTCAATATAGTTTCCAATTTCTGCCCTGATTTTAAAACAGTTATTTATAAATTCCCTCATTGCGGTGTGCAAAATTGTAGGAAGTGCTTTTATTCCTCATCAGGATGTCATTGGCTTCACTGTATAACTTCTTAAAAAAAATCTGTTTATCTGTGATTGTATTGAAGAAGTGTTTCCTTTGTTTCAATGTTTGGAACAGCTGCTGCTCTTTGTTGGAACACTTCAAAAAAAGCAATGATGTACAAGCTGGGGCAATATAAAAATCCAACAACTGGGGGTTGATTTTAATCTCACTTGCACAGCAGAAACTGGTCAGGTGGCCCATTAAGTAAGCTACTTAGCTGCACAGACTGCG
Source organism: Chiloscyllium plagiosum (assembly GCF_004010195.1). Lineage (NCBI taxonomy): Eukaryota > Metazoa > Chordata > Chondrichthyes > Orectolobiformes > Hemiscylliidae > Chiloscyllium > Chiloscyllium plagiosum. Next base: position 42,663,788 of record NC_057735.1, on the reverse strand, counting down.
ACAATTAATAATGTAAACCTGTAGGCTTCTTCAGGCAATGGAAGGCTCACTTCAAGCAGCACAGATCCTCATGTACTGGTATAAATTGTCTTATACCAAAAGGGCTCTAATTATACTTTAACAGAGCCTTGAGAGGGGAATTTTAATGGATCGCTCCCCGGATTAGATTCCCTACTGTATGGAAACAGGCCCTTCGGCCCCACAAGTCCACACCAACCCTCCGAAGAGTATCTCACCCAGACCCATTTCCTTCTGACTAATGCACGTAACACTACGGACAATTTAACATGGCCAATTCACCTCACCTGCACATCTTTGGACAGTGGGAGGAAACCGGAGGAAACCCACGCAGATACGGGGAAAATGTGCAAACTTCACACAGACCGTCCCCCGAGGCTGGAATCGAACCTGGGTCCCTGGCGCTGTGAGGGCGCAGTGCTAACTACTGAGTCACCGTGCCACCCTTGATTGCTTGCAGATTGATTGCTATTGCTCTGTACTGTATGTTTTATGTGTCATATTTTCATATATCATATTTTATATATCATTGGCTTGATATGCATACTGACACCAACATTGCAGTTTCAATTCCTACACTACTGTTTATACTAACGAATGTTAATATGAAGATCCCACCTTCTCAACCTCACGTCTTGCCTGAGGTGTGGTGACTTTCATGTTAAACTCATCACCAGACACCCCTCTCTGGGATTATGGTGAGTTTACTTACTTCCAAAAGTATCAAAATATTTCTGCAGTCATAAAATGGCAACAGTAATGCCTACTTTATGTGCTGTCTGTTTTATTTGATTTGAGTTCACAGCCATGCTTAATCTAATCAAACACATCAACTATCAGGCTCAAGTAATCAAGCACTGACAGTTAAGCCCCTGAACACAAGCGTCTTTAGAAAAGTCTCTTTTGACAAACTCGGAACTTCCCTTTGTTGAATCAGACTCTAAAAGGAGATTCATTATCTCTCTTGCCCTTCTTATGGTACCCCACAAGCCCCTTTCCTTGAAAGCTGGTGCATGGCCAATAAATATCCAATAGTTATCTGTCACAATCACTTGATGAAGGAGCGTCGCTCCGAAAGCTAGTGTGCTTCCAATTAAACCTGTTGGACTATAACCTGGTGTTGTGTGATTTTTTTAACTTTGTACACCCCAGTCCAACACCGGCATCTCCGAATTATTTAAGATCCCTATTCCCTACCTGGGTCGAAAATCCTTCTTCAGTGTGAATTCCTATTTTACTTCCAATTCAAATGCTTTCTTCTGTCGTTTCTTTTTTCATTTCCTTGACATTTCAATTCAGCTTTCTTTATGAGAACACTTTACTTTGTTTTCACTTTATTTCCCTCCTGAAGCCACCTTCTCCTTGTGACGGGTTCACTGTTACACCCAGACTTCTCCACCACCACCCACTAGAGCTCCCCACTCATGAATGGCTGCAAGAGACTGGGTGACTATGTTCATGAATGTGTTGCCTGTAATCATTTCTCATAAGTGATCATAAACATAATGTAAAAGGCTGGGCTAATGTTAATGGAATAAAAGAGCCTTCATTTACATAGCTCCTTGCACATCCTTAGCACATCTCAGCATGCTTTACAGTCAATGCATTGTTTTGAACGGTATTCACCATTGTTTTGTAACCGGGTACTGAAGCCAATGTGTACACAGCAAGGTTCCACAAACAGTGATGAAGTAATCAGTCACTAAAAAGACTTTGGGATCATTCACATCTAACTGAACTGGATTCAACTCCCATTGAGGAAAAAACAACTTAGACAGTCCCGTACTCCAGTACTTTATTACACGGAACAGTAGGAGGAAAGGAATAAGTTCATCGAGAAAGGAATAAGTTGATTAGGGATAGCCAACACGGTTTTGTAAAGGGTAGGTCGTGCCTTACAAACCTTATTGAGTTCTTTGAAATGGTGACCAAACAGGTGGATGAGGGTATAGTGGTCGATGAAGCGTACATGGATTTCAGTAAGGCATTTGACAAAGTTCCCCACGATAGGCTTTTGCAGAAAATACGGAGACATGGGATTGAGGGTGATTTAGTGGGTTGGATCAGAAATTGACTTGCTGAAAGAAGACAGAGGGTGGTGGTTGATGGGAAATGTTAATCCTGGAGTTCAGTTACTAGTGCAGTACCACAAGGATCTGTTTTGGGTCCACTGCTGGTTGTCATTTTTATAAATGACCTGGATGAGGGCGTAGAAGAATGGGTTAGTAAATTTGCAGATGACACTAAAGTCAGTAGAGTTGTGGACAGTGCAGAAGGATGTTGTAGGTTACAGTGGGACATCGATAAGCTGCAGAACTGGGCTGAGAGGTGGCAAATGGAGCTTAATGCAGAAAAGTGTAAGGTGATTCACTTTAGAAGGAGTAACAGGAATGCAGAGTACTGGGCTAATGGTAAGATTCTTGATAGTGTAGATAAGCAGAGGGACCTCTGTGTCCATGCACATAGATCCCTGAAAGTTGCCACCCAGGTTGGTAAGGTGTTAAGAAGGCATATGGTGTGTTCGCTTTTGTTAGTAGAGGGATTGAGTTTCGGAACTGTGAGGTCATGTTGCAGCTGTACCAAACTGTGGTGCATCCGCACTTGGAATATTGTGTATAGTTCTTATCACCGCATTATAAGGAGGATGTGGAAGCTTTGGAAAGAGTTCAGAGGAGATTTACTAGGAAGTTGCCTGGTGTGTAAGGAAGGTTTTATGGGGAAAGACTGAGGAAATTGAGGCTGTTTTCATGAGAGAGAAGAATGTTGAGAGGTAACTTAATTGAGACATATAAGATAATCAGAGGGTGAGATAGTGTGAACAGTGAGAGCCTTTTTCCTCAGATGGTGATGGCTAGCACAAGGGGACATAGCTTCAAATTGAGGCGTGATAGATATATAGATAGATAGATGTCAGAGGTAGTTCCTTTACTCAGACAATGGTAGGGGCGTGGAACGCACTGCCTGCAACAGTAGTAGACTTGCCAACTTTAAGGGCTTTAAATGGTCATCGGATAGACAGATGGATAAAAATGAAATAGTGTAGGATAGATGGGCTTCAGATTGGCGCAACATCGTAGGCCAAACAGCCTGTACTGTGCTGTAATGTTCTATGTTCTATGTTCTATGAAATAGGTCCCCTTTTATATCTACCACATAGACCGGTGTCTTTACATCACCACCCACTATGTCGCCATAGCATTTTATCCAACCAGGCTGGAATGGCTGCCTAAGTTAAGTCCCCCAGTACTGAAGTGGGGCTCATTCCTGTTTCTCATGACAAATATCCACCACTGAGCCAAGCTGACCATTCAAATTTGGTGTCAATCATTGATTAGCTTTCTCAAAACAATAGGGGTTAAACGTAGTGTCCATCAAAATGCTTAGAATTGCTCCAGTGGGGAATGAAATGATCTTCTGCTCACAGCAATTGCTACCCACATCAAATACTCACACAGCAATCAGTAGCCTGTTGGGAATTAACCCAAACAATCATTCAGCATTTAAATGCCAACACTTTCCACTGAGGAGATATATTTAAGAGTTTTGACTGGAAAGTGTGTGTGAGTGCTATACATTTGTTCATCCGTTGTTCAATAAATTTGGTTTAAGGAAGAGCTTATTCAAGCCTGGGGAGATTCCATTAAGACACAAGATAATTCTAACATTTAAAATAATTAGTGGAAGGTTTGATTTACTCTGTGCAGGTTATTGAAAATTCATCTAACTGTAAAGATGCTCTTGAAAGGACAGGAAACTGGAAACTCTCTTTGTGATGATCAAAGCAAATAGGAGAGGAGAGGGGAGAGGTGGGGCGGGAGGGGAGGAGATGGGATAGGAAGAGAGGAGGGGAGAATAGAGGCGGGGAGGGAGGAGATGGGATAGGAGGAGAGGAGAGGGGAGAATAGAGGCAAGGAGGGAGGAGATGGGATAGGAGGAGAGGAGAGGGGAGAATAGAGGGAGGGAGGGAGGAGATGGGATAGGAGGAGAGGAGAGGGGAGAATAGAGGGAGGGAGGGAGGAGATGGGATAGGAGGAGAGGAGAGGGGAGAATAGAGGGAGGGAGGGAGGAGATGGGATAGGAGGAGAGGAGAGGGGAGAATAGAGGGAGGGAGGGAGGAGATGGGATAGGAGGAGAGGAGAGGGGAGAATAGAGGGAGGGAGGGAGGAGATGGGATAGGAGGAGAGGAGAGGGGAGAATAGAGGAGCAGATGGGTTAGGAAGAGAGGAGAGGGGAGAGGAGGTGCGGGGAGGGAGGAGATGGGGTGAAGGGGAGGAGAGGGGTGGAGGAAAGGGGAGGAGAGGGGAGGACGGAGGCAGGGAGAACAATTGTCAGTAAGAAGGATATCGAATTTCCAGCATAGAAACAGCTCAGTATGTGCATGTTTACCATTATACTCCAGACAAACCTCTTCCCACTCCTCTTCACTTATCTCTATCAGCATCTCTTTTAGTTCTTTTCTCTGTATCATGTTTATCTAGCTTCCTCTTAACATTATCTTGCCATTTACCTCAGCGATTCTTTGTAGGTCATGAGTTCCACACTCTAATGGTGTCTGGATAAAGATGTTTTCCCCGAATTCCCTGTTGGAGTTATTGGTTACTGGCTTATATTCAGAGTTCCCAGTCAGAATAGGCAAGTACCTAAGAGTGAATAACTCTCATAATCATTATAGCTGTACAATGAGAAATCAAGGCCTATTGAGGCACAAAAATTAGTAAATCAGGAGCATGTTCCTCATCATTTTCCAACCCTCCAGTTTAAATAACAATCAATTGAACTACGTCACTCTACCTGTTAGCTGTGGCTCATGATAGTGCTCTCAGTTCTTGGCCAGAAGTGAGATACTGGCTGATGGGTAGATTTGTCACTCTCATGGTTTCAGTGTGTGATCTAAGCTGATAGTCTGGTGCATTGCCCAGGGAATGTAGCACTGGTGGAAGCAGTGTCTTTTGAATGATTCCTTAAACTGAAGCCTATTTGTTCTTTCAGGAGGATTTAAAAGATCAAGGTCATTACCAAAGGACAACTAAGGAGGTCTGTTTATCCCTGGAATTAAAGAAAAAGGATTGTCTGATCTTAATTGCATTGTGTTTTTTTTTTGCTGCTCTAAAGCTGAATTTTATGGCCAGAATGTGAGTGGACGTCCCTCCTAATCTACCAAAAGAATTGGCTGTCATTTGGCAGCATGGTGGCTCAGTGGTTAGGTGGCCAGGGATCCCAGATTCAATTCCACTGTTGGGTGACTGTCTGTATGGAGTTTGAACATTCCCCCTGTGTCTGTGTGTGGGAACAGCAGTCCCAAAGCATTCTTGTGACGCAGAAAACTCTACAGAAAAGATGGTTACTTCTCAGAATGCTTTCTGGTATCAGTCAAAACTTAAGAATACTTCAGAGAATGAGAGAAAACATTTCAGAGCAATTAGCAGATATGCTGGAACTGAAGAAATCTGCAGCTCCATGGCAGAATGACATTGAGAGGCAGTGTGACGTAGAAAGAATCACGCACCCTGAGTTCAGCTAATGAGTGAACAGATATCAGAAATTGCCGGAGTTAAAACTAAAAACTTTTGATACGAATGGAAACTTTAAAAGTTGCAGTGAGTGCAAGAATTTGAGATCAGACATCACCAAGATGGGGCAAAGGTACATTGGGAAAGAAAACTGAATTAACAGGACAAAGAGAGCAACTCCCATAAACTGAAAGAACACGAAGAATCGCAAACCCAGTCATTTAGATCAATTAACCCCGTAGTTCTGCACTCACCCCTAAATGGAAATATGCTTTCCTCATTCATCTTGCCAAGTCCATTCAGGACCTTATCAAGTTCAATCAGGTCATTCCTCATTCCTCTAAAGTCTAGTAGAAACAAGCCCAACTGAAAAGGCAATCCACTAATTTCAGATATCCACCTAGTAAATCACCTCTAAATCCTCTCCAGTATGTTTACATCCTTCCATAAACAAGGTGATTAAACCTGTGCCCAGTATTTGGGAAGTAGTCTCACTTGTGTCATTGAAGTCAAACATCATTATGTTTATTCCATTCCTCCTGTAATAAAGGATATCCCATTAATCTTCTTCATGTACCTGCACACTAACCTTTTGTCACAAATACTCCAGAGCACCTGAATTTCTCACACTGAAGAGTTCTGCAGTCTTTCTCCATTATGATAACACTGATTTTTTTTATTCGTCCTATCAAAGTGAACGATTTCACATTTCCCATACATTTCACATACTCCATCTGACGGATTTTCACCCTCAACCTATCGAAATCCTGCAACTTCCTTGTTTTCTTCACAATATACTTTCCATCCTAATTTAGAACAAAGAACAGGGAAAATTTACAGCCCAGGAACAGGCCCTTCGGCCCTCCAAGCCTGTGCTGATCCAAATGTACTGTCTAAATCTGTTGGTCAATTCCTAAGCCTCTGTATCCCTCTGCTCCCCACCTACTCATGGATCTGTCCAGACACACCTTATAAAGAATCTACCGTGTCTGCCTCTACCACCTCTGCTGGCAACGCATTCCAAACACCCACCACCCTCTGTGTGAAGTACTTGCCGTGTGTATCCCCCTTCAACTTTCCACCTCTCACCTTGAAAGCATGGCCACTCGTCACTGAATCCTTCACCCTGGGAAAAAGCTTGTCTCTATCCACCCTGTCTATTCCCTTCAGATCCCCCCTCAATCTCCTTTTTTCTAATGAAAATACCTAACCCACTCAACCTCTTTTCATAGCTCGCAGCTTCCATGCCAGGCAACATCCTCGTAAACCTTCTCTGCACCCTGTCCAAAGTGTCCACATTCTTTTGGTAGTGTGGTGACCAGAACTGTACACAATATTTCAAATGTGGCCGAACCAATGTCTTATACAATTTTAACATGACTTGCCAGCTCTTATACTCAATACCCCATTCAATGGAGGCAAGCATACTTCTTGACCATTCTATCCACCTGTGCAGCAACCTTCAGGGTACAATGGACCTGCACTCCCAGATCTCTCTGCCCATCAACTTTTCTGAAGGCTCTTCCCTTCACTGTATAATTCGCTCTAGAATTAGTCTTGCCTAAATGCATCACCTCACATTTGTCTGGATTGAAAACCATCTGCCACTTTTCCATCCAACTCTCCAGTCTATCTAAATCCTCTGTATTCTTTGACAGTCCCTTATGCTATCTGCTACTTTACCAATCTTTGTGTCATCTGCAAACTTGCTGATCATATCAACAGTGCCCTCTTCCAGATCATTTATGTATATTACAAACAACAGTGGCCCCCAGCACTGACCCCTGTGGAACACCACTGGTCACCTTACTCCATTTCGAGAAACTCCCTTCAACTACCACTTTCTGTCTCCTGTTGCTCAACCAGTTCTTTATTCACCTCACTAGAACACCCTGCACACCATTTGACTTCACTTTCTCCATTATTCTACAATGGGGAATCTTATCAAACGCCTTACTAAAGTCCATGTGTCCGACGTCAACAGCCTTTCCTTCATCTATCAACTTGGTCACTTACATAGAACATAGAACATAGAACATAGAACAATACAGCACAGAACAGG
>NC_057735.1:42653985-42655658 GCF_004010195.1 Chiloscyllium plagiosum | reverse complement strand
CCTGTATTCTGCATTCTTATTTGTCTTTCCAAAATGGACAACTTCACACTTGGCAGGGTTGAACTCCATCTGCCACTCTTCAGCCCAGCTCTGCATCATATCTAAGTCTCTTTGCAGCCGACAAGAGCCCTCCTCACTATCCACAACTCCACCAATCTTCGTATCATCTGCAAATTTACTGACCCACCCTTCGACTCCCTCATCCAAGTCATTAATAAAAATTACGAACAGCAGAGGATCCAGAACTGATCCCTGCGGAAATCCACTTGTAACTGGGCTCCAGGTCCTCGAAGAACTCTATTAAGTTGGTAAGGCCCAGGTCCTCGAAGAACTCTATTAAGTTGGTAAGGCACGATCTCCCCTGCACAAAACCATGTTGCCTACCACAGACAAGCACATTCTTTTCTAAATATAAATAGATCCTATCCCTCAGTACCTTCTCCAGCAACTTTTCCACCACCGACGTCAGGCTCACTGGTCTGTAGTTACCCGGAATATCCCTACTATCCTTCTTGTACAGGGGGACAACATGAGCAACCTTCCAGTCCTCCGGCACCTCACCTGTATTTAAGGATACCACAAAGATATCTGTCAGGACCCCAGCTATTTCCTCTCTCGCCTCCCTCAGCAACCTGGGATAGATCCCATCCGGTCCTGGGGATTTGTTCACCTTAATAACCTCTAGCTTACCCAACACATCTCCCCTACTTATGCCAACGTGATCCAGACTAATCAAACTTCTATCTCTAATCTCAAGATTCATCATGTTCCTCTCCTCAGTGAACACTGATGCAAAGTAATCATTTAGAATTTCACCCATTCTCTCAGGTTCGGCACACAGCCTTCCTTCGTTGTCCCTTAGTGGACCAATCCTTTCTCTAGTTACCCACTTGCTTCTTATATAAGAATAAAATGCTTTGGGATTTTCCTTAATTCTGCTCGCTAAAGCTATTTCATGACCCCTTTTCGCCCACTTGATTCCTCATTTAAAACTTGCCCTACTCTTCCGATATTCCTCCAGGGCCCGTTCTGTTCTTAGCTGCCTAGACCTTATGTCTAGTCGTACAATTTCTCCTGTCATCCATGGTTCACGAATCTTGCTCTTCCTATCCGTTGCCTTCAACGGGACATGCATATCGTGCACTATCTTTAACCTATCTTTGAAAGCCTCCCACATCTCAAATGTGGACTTCCCTTCAAATAGCTGTGTCCAATCTACATTTCCCAGCTCCTGCCTAATTTTGATATAATTGGCCTTGGCCCAGTTTAGTACTCTTCCCTTAGGACCACTCTCTTCTTTATCTACGAGTATTCTAAAACTTACAGAATTGTGGTCACCATTCCCAAAGAAATCCCCGACCGCAACTTTTACCACCTGTCCTGGCTCGTTCCCCAGTACCAGGTCCAATATGGCCCCTTCCCTCATCGGACTATTGACTGCTGCTCACGAAAACTCTCCAGGACGCTTCTTACAAATTCTACCCCATCCAGACCTCTGATGCTAAGTGTACCCCAGTCAATGTTGGGAAAATTAAAATCTCCCATCACCACTACCCTATTGCCTCTACATCTATTCATAATCTGTTTACCTATTTGTCCTTTTACCTCACGCTCACTATTAGGAGGCCTGTAATACAGCTCCAACAATGTAACTGCACCCTTCTTATTTCTCA
>NC_057735.1:42638216-42653887 GCF_004010195.1 Chiloscyllium plagiosum | reverse complement strand
CCTTTTACTTCCCTCCCTGTCCTGTCTGAAGTGTCTATATCCTGGAACATTTAGTTGCCAATCATCATGCCCTTCCTTCAACTAAGTCTCTGTGATTGCAATGACGTCATACTCCCAGGCACCAATCCAAGCCCTAAGTTCATCTGCCTTACACACTATACTCCTTGCATTAAAGTAGATGTATTTCAGGCCACCAGTTTTTTTGCGCTCACCTGCTCTCTGCCTATTCTTCCCTTTATTAGTGTTATCTTCATGATTCTTAGAGTCTCCAGTCTCCACCTCGCTGCCTACTTGTTTTCTCTTCTGGTTCCCAGTCCCCTGCCACATTAGTTTAAACCTCCCCAACAGCAGTAGCAAAAACTCCTCCAAGGACATTGGTTCCGGTCTGGTTCAGATTTAGACTGTCCATTTTGAAATAGTCCCACCTTCCCCAGAACGGGTCCCAATGTTCAACAAATCTGAACCCCTCCCTCCTACACCATCTCTCAAGCCACGTGTATATCCTGCTGATTTTTGTTCATTTCTACGCTGGCTAGCACGTGGCACTGGTAGTAATCCCAAGATCACTACCTTTGAGTTCCTCCCCTTTAACTTCTCTCCTAGCTCCCTGAATTCTTCTTTCAGGATCTCATCTCATTTTCTACTTATATAGTTGGTGCCTATATGCACCAAGACAACTGGCTATTCACCCTTTTTTCCCGCCCTTCTGAACAGCAGTGCCCGCCACGGTGCCATGATCTTGACAACCGCTGCCCTCCCCTGGTGAGCCATCTCCCCCAACAGTGTCCAAAATAGTATACCTGTTTTGGAGGGAGATGACTGCAGGGGACACCTGCACTGCCTTCATACACTTTTTCTGTCTTTTGATCACCCATTCACTGTCTCCCTCAGCAATCCTAACCTGGAGTGTGACCAGTTCACTAAACATGCTATCCACGATCTCCTCAGCATCGCGGATGCTCCATAGTGAGTCCATCCGCAGCTCCAGAGCCGTCATATGGTCAAACAACAGCGGCAGCTGGACGCACGTCTTGCAAGTGTAAGGGTCAGGAACATCAGACACGTTCCTAAGCTCCCACATCAAACAAGAGTCACACGCCTCGGGTCTGAGGTCCCCTGCCATTGTAAGCTTAGCTTTATATGAACTAACTAAAACCAAACAATGCACTCAAATAAATGAAAAAGAAAGATAAGAAATAAAAGCCTTACCTTACACAGTCTTTTTCTTCCAGTTAGAGGAGGGGGGCAGGAGGGAGATACTACACGTGTAGTATCTTGGGTTTAGCCACTGCCCAAATATAAATTAAGCTCTTACCTTCCCAGTAGCCCTTACCTCATCTTCTCTCCTCGCCGCTCTGTCAAACTTGAGGCCCGACTCCCAAGGTAAGTCCCTTTTTAAGCAGGAAAACGTACCCTTCCCGGCAATCCTCGCTTCATCCCACCTTCTCTCCTCGCCACTCTGTCAAAATAGAGGCCTGTGCTTCCCTCATTTAAGTCATTGATATAAATTATAAAACATACAGGCCAAGCACAGCCACCTGCAGGACTCCATTTGTATCATCCTGCCAATCAAAAAACGACTCATTTATATTTGTTGTCTGCCAGTGAGTCAACCTTCTATCAAAACTAACATGTTTCGCTCTACACCATGAGCTCTTCTTTTCTACAATAATCTTTGATATGCCACCTTATGGAAGTTCAATATGTCTTCAAGCCCCTTCATTTGCAACACACGGTACTCCTTCAAAAAACCCAAACACAATTTCCCTGCGATAAAGCCAAATCAACTCTTCCCAGTAACCTTCTGCTTTTCTGAGTGGATAGATAAAATCTCTTTAACAACTTCACTAATGCCTGCTACCCTGACCTCAAGTTCAGTTGGACCATCTCAGACACCTCCCTTCCCTTCCTGGACCTCTCCATCTCCGGTGACCGACTCAACATGGACGTCCACTACAAACCCACGGATTCCCACAACTATCTGGATTACACTTCCTTCCACTCTGCCTCCTGCAAAAATGCTATCCCGTATTCCCAATTCCTCTACCTCCACCTCATGTGGTCCCAAGAGGACCTTTGTGGGTGGCACGGTGGCTCAGTGGTTGGCAATGCTGTCTCATAGCACCAGGGGCCCTGGTTTGATCCCAACCTCGGGCGACTGCCTGTGTGGAGTTTGCATGTTCTCACTGTGTCTGTGTGGGTTTCCTCCGGGTGCTCCAGTTTCCTCCCACAGTCCAAAGATATGCAGGTCAGGTGAATTGGCCATGCTAAATTGCTCATAGTATTAGGTGCATTAGTCGGGGTAAATGTAGAGGAATGGGTCTGGGTGGGTAACTCTTCAGAGGGTCAGTGTGGAGTGTTGGGCTGAAGGGCCTATTTCCTTACTGTAGGGAATCTAAAAAAAATTCCACCATAGAACATCCTGGATGGGCTCCTTTTTCAAAGACAGCAATTTCCCCTCCCACATGGTAGACAATGCCCTCCAGCACATTTCCTCCATTTCCTGTACCTCCGCCCTTGAACTCGACCCCTCCAGTCACAACAAGGACAGAAACACCCTGGTGCTCACCTTCCACTCCATCCTGTTGCATTTCCACCACCTACAAACACACCCTACCACCAGAGATATATTTCCCTCCCCACCCCTATCTACATTTCGGAGTGACCATTCCCTCCACAACTCTCTTGTCAGGTCCATGGCCCCCACCAACCCACCATCTCCTCCTGGCACTTTTGCCCTGCCATCGCAAGAAGTACAAAACCTGCGCCCACACCTCCTCCATCACCACTGTCCAAGGCCCCAAAGGATCCTTCCATATTCGACAGAAATTTCTGTACTTCCACACTACATCCGTTGCACTAGGTCTGGTCTCCTCTAAACTGGGGAGACAGGACGCCAATTTGTGGATTGTTTCAGAGAACATCTCTGGGACAACCGCACTAACCAACCCCACCTTATCCGAGTCCCAAACTTCCAACTCGGCACTGCCCTCTTGAACAGTTGAAACTTTATTGCTGGAACAGCACAGCAGGTCAGGCAGCATCCAGGGAACAGGAGATTCGACGTTTCAGACCTCACTTTCTCCTCTTGAACAGTCCTACCTATCCATCTTCCTTCCCACCTAGCAACTCCACCCTCCTCTCTGACCTATCACCTTCACCTCCACCTTCATCTACCTATTGCATTCCCAGCTCCCTTTCCCCCAGCCCTGGCCCCCTCGCATTTATCTCTCAGGCTCCTTGGCCCACAAGCCTCATTCCTGATGAAGGGGCCATGCCTGAAACGTCGATTCTCCTGCTCCTCGGATGCTGCCTGACCGGCTGTGCTTTTCCAGCACCACATTCTCCGATTCTTCCTCTTCTTCATTCCCAGACTGATGTTCCAAGCCTTCCAAAGACTACACTTTATTTGGCAATTCTTTCATGACAGCGCGAGAGATAACTGAAGTCGTGTTGAGAATAAAGGCAGTTTCCCAATGGCTGAAATGTTGGCTTAAAAAAGATTAATTTAAAGTACATTGATAGCACCCTTTAAGCATGAATATAGAATGAGTTATGTCTTAACATAAATATTATGTTAAAACCATCACCTGAAGCATTAGCTATCCAGGACAATATCTAGTGGGCTTTGTTTTCAGCTTATTATTGTTCTGTGTGTGGATCAACTGCTGGTGCATATTGTTATTTCAAAAAAATTGTTATTTTCTTAACAGTCATCTGTTTCTGTTGGAGAGCAGTGTTGGTACTTCTATACAGACTCCCACACATGCACCCCCTCACAGACTTAAGACACTCTGCACTCACTACACACACCCATACACACACACACACACTTTCTCACACTCACAACCCCCACCCCAGACAGACACACACACACAGACAGACAAAGACCCACATGCACACATATATATTGTGTGTGGTGAATTTTTTTGGTACAAAGTTACATTGCACTTTGTTCAAGAACCACATAGATTCATGTCCAACTCTGAGCTCAAAAACTGCATGAATTTATGTAAAACTCTGTTATTTCACTTTTTAGATTTGAATCAATCTAAACATCAGGTCATAGACAGAGAACACAGGGGGCTAACACCTTCAACATATTGTCTAGCTATCACCATTGTTAACAGCTAACCCGAGAATGCAACTTTAAAAAAAAGGGTTTTGTGATTTACACATGAAAGAAGTGAAACTATCACTGTATTCTAAAAGATGAAAGGCTTAACAGACAATCAATTCTTCAATGTATAACTTCAGTTACATCACACTTCAAATTTTAGCTATAAATTCTGTGTTACGATCGAGCCCCTCACAATCACCTGATGAAGGAGAGCCGCTCCGAAAGCTAGTGTGCTTCCAATTAAACCTGTTGGACTATAACCTGGTGTTGTGTGATTTTTAACTTTGTCCACCCCAGTCCAACACCGGCATCTCCGAATCATCCTTAAAGTAGAGTTACTCTCCAATAGAACTGGATAGAATCAGATCAGCTGATTCCTTCCAAGCAGGAAGTAATTTTAATTTTGTTTCTTTCTCTCTTAAAAGCACTTACTTTGAAGTTTTCACTGTTGTCATAGAAACAGTTATCCACCATGGGAGCAGAGAAATCTTCGGGGCTAGGTTTTGCTGATGGAAAACCTTACTCCAGGTTCAAAATTTTGGTTCAAAGCTCAGCATTAGCTATAGTGTTTTAATGAGCTTGACATAGGTATCTATTTAATTGTCTGTAATCCTCAATCTCAGTTGAACTCAGAGGAAATTGGATAGGATATGACACTGCTGCATTGCACCATTAGAATTTAGCCTTCACACTTATATCAATCACTGCATGTTCTTTGTTTCACCATTGTAATTATATCTGCAACACAACCATAACTTCACTTTCATTTGGAAATTTCTTAGTCTTTAAAATTTTCTTCAAAACAGAAGATAACAGAAGTGCAAGGAACATTATAGAATTTAGTACTGTCTGTTGTGAGTTGAAATTTCAGATCATCTCAGCTGATATTGACTAACATTGCTGAACATTCGGTATTTTTTTTTTCATTTTTCATTTCGTTTTATCATTTACCTTGGCAGTTTGGGAGGGATCCTGCATGATGGTGTAAAACGAGAGTCTGTGAGAGATATTGAGATTTGTTTACTCGGGTAGTTCGTAAGAAGGATTGTTGTGGAATTCTCTTCATGCCTTCAGTAGTATTCCCACCCCCCCCTCCTCAAGTGCCAACATTAATATAAGACCACATGATCATACACCTTATGAAATCACCCCCTTGATACTTGGTGATGTATCACCTTCGTGTGCAATTAAATCTCTGAGCAACTAGGTTTTGCTAAGGCATTCCATATTAATCTAATAGTACAGCATTTACTGCCATTTTCTAAAAGGGTAGGAAAATATATTCAAGCACACCACTTGGTGTGTGAAGATAGATACCCTTCTTATGGTCCACACATGACCACAAATTGTTATTCATAGGAGACTCAAATTTAACTCTAATGGTCTCAACATAGAGTCACTGAATTTTATTGTCCCATTGACAACTCAAAGCGCTTGATGACAATTTGCAATGGGTCTTCAACTGTGGGTGTCCAGATTAGTGCGCTGTCTCAGATATAGACCTCTTTCAATATGATATTTTAATCCAGAACAGCTCAATGCATTACGTCCCATAGGTGAGAGAACCCAAAGGTTCAGCCAAGGTAAACTTTGAGTTCTTTCGGTTGGGACCAGAGCATGGTGTTGCCATTTCTGGTCGAAATATTCCTAAAGGTTTTGGCATTGGCCTTCACCTTCCAACTATCCTGACCTCTACTCACCTATTATGTGACAATTGACTGTCCAGCATGTCCATGCTGACGTTGCACCACCTTCCTGAGCCAACTGAAAATTGAATAGGTTCTTAATTACCCAGCTGGATAATTTGAGATGGTCAATCAGACATTTCTCCCCATCTTTGATTTGAGCTTAAATAAAAGTGCTCAAAGCACATCAGAAAAGTTTACACTTTTTATCATCTTTCCTCTGACTTTTTATTCTTTCCTCTGACTTGCTCCTAATGTACCCAGGTGATAAATCCTTAATTTGTAAAAGTTCCAGGGCTGTCCCAGGGAATTGATTAACCCTACTGGAAAAGCAACAGGGATCCCACAGGATCTATAAAAATAAATTGGTTTGCTCAATGTTCCCCCCCCCCCCCTTGCTGGTGGTGGCTCAGCCCAGTGTTAGATCGTTTCAGTCCATTGGGCTGCTCATTTAGTGGTGTAAATTTAATTGTATCAGCCTTATCACTCTGAGTGCAGTTATGGGTATAATTTGGATATGACACATTAGGAGAACTTGCATAGTAATATGAATGGGATAGATACAGTTATTGGTTCAATAAGTGTGGCCATATTACATTTATGTTATGGATATAGACTTGATTTGATTTAACTTGTTATTGTCACATGTACTGAGATACAGTGAAAAGTATTGTTTTGTGTGCTAACCAGGCAAATCATATCTTACATAAGTACATCAGGGTAATAGAGCAACATGCAAAATAAAGTGTTACAGCTACAGAGAAGGTATAGAAAAAGATCAACTTTAATATATGAGAGGTTGGTTCAAACGTCTGATAACAGCAGGGAAGAAGCTGTTCTTGAATCTTGAGGTACAGGAGCAGAAATGGGATGAGCGTGAGCTTAGGTATAAAATGGATATGATATTGTTATGGTACAGGTGGCAATACAGATATGGTAACAGGTATAGGATGTAAACTGATACTATCTTGGTACATTACGTGAATGGGATGGATCTAGGTATGTTGTAATGATGATATAGGTACAGACATCAATAGATTAGTGTCCAAACAATTCTGCTGTTCAGTCAAAGTCAGAAGTCACATGAGACCAGGATAGAGTCCAAGAGGTGTATTTGAAATCACAAGCTTTCGGAACACTGTTCCTTCATCAAGTGAAACAACTGTTCAGTCACAAATAGCTAAAAAAAATCCCTACTGGTTTGTAAAATTTGGTCTATTTCCTCAAGGACTGGAGAAGAATTTTGGGGAAAAAGTCTGAACCATAGCAAGCCTTTTAATGTTGAGGGGTTTAAACTTCTTTGGAGACCTGCAGATATTCTGACTCACTGAATAAGTGGGTTTGATTCAGGCTTCAGCAAAGAGAAAGTGCGATGGCACCTAATGATCAATTAAAGATCATCATTCCAATGTGCAATGGAAGAGGGAACATTTCATTATCAGTGTCATCAGTTTCGCTTTGTTATTCCTCTCATTATACCTGCACGTGATTCTAATTCTCTTCAGTTCTTGCTGCTTCATGATGGGTAAATTAGCATACGTGCTTTTCATGATAGATCTCTCCAGGTGGAAAAAAAATTAGGATGAAATCCACATCTCTGAAGATCTTTTCAATGAAGCCTGGGGATTGTGCCAACTCCCACTCAGTACTAGAGAGAGCTTTCCATTAGTGGCATTTACTCAAAGCGATTAGATTACTACCACTTATTTATGCATAGACACATGGCAAACCTCTCCTTGACAGTGAAGACTGGCATTCAAAGTGAGTCAGGCAGCCTTAAAACTAAGTCAGTGAAAAAAGGTCTGCAGTGTAAAACAGCTGCCAAATTTCTCACAGATGTATGGTGTCTGCAGATAAAGATAACTTGTTTATGCTGAAATAATTCTCAGGAGGTAGCCATCACTGACAAGGATGATGTTTATTGCAGCACCAGGGTCCCAAGTTTGATTCTGGCCTCGGGCAACTGTCTGTGTGGAGTTTGCACATTCTCCCCGTGTCTGCGTGGATTTCCTCTGGGTGCTCCGGTTTCCTTCCACAGTCCAAAGATGTGCAGGTCAGGTGAATTGGCCATACTAAATTGCCTGTAGTGTTAGGTGTGTTAGTCAGAGGGTCAGTGTAGACTTGTTGGGCCGAAAGGCCTGTTTCCACACTGTAGGGAATCTAATCTAATATAATCAAATTTAATATCTCCAATTGCTCTTGAGTTGCTCTGGTAGGGAACCTCCTTTTTGACTGAAAGTGCTTTTCCAACGCTCTTGGGGAAGAAACTCTTAGTTTTTGACCCAGTGCTGGCAATTTCTATCCATATCTGGGGAGACAGTGATTTTATCACTGGACTGTCCATCCAGAGGCCCAGACTAAATCTCTGGAGATATTACCCATTGTTCCATTTTTTCTGCAAAATTGTTCGAGGGGGTGAGGTAAAAGTTCTGAAAGAGTTCATGTTTGAGTTGGAAGTTAAAAATCATGGAACACCAGGCGATAGTCCAACAGGTTTATTTGGAAACACTTCCAAATAAATCTGTTGGACTATAACCTGGTGTTGTGTGATTTTTAACTATGTACACCCAGTCCAACACTGGCACCTCCAAGTCATGTTGGAGTTGCATTAGCTCCTCTGAATCTAATGATGTCACACAGTCTTTGCAAGGAGAAAATTAGGCTAACACGAGGCCCTGATGGAGACTGACCTAGCTCCTGGTAACTGGAATTATGTCTAACTAATTAATATTAATTGTATCTATTGCTGTCATGCTATAAAGTACACTTAACAAGTGCTTCTTTTTGTTAACATTTCTGTTACTACACTTCTGATTTGACTTCTCAAATTTTAAATTTAATGTCAATCTTGCTCCTTGTACTCCTTCTCTGCAGCCGTAACCTCGCCCTGACCTATTACCCTAATGCACTTTGTATGGTATGATCTGTCTGGACTGCACGCAAAATAAAACTTCTCACTGTACTGAGGTACATGTGAACATAATCAGCATAGCATTGGGTTTCCTGTGGCATGTGTGGTTGTGTCCCTAACTCTGAAGTAGGAGACCACCTGCTCCAGTGTTATACCATAACATCTCTGATTGGACTGGTTAGAAAATATCTAGAACGGAGGATCAGTGTCACTGAACTACTCAAATGCAGGCCACCCGTGTTGTGGATCAGAGTATAATACAACAGGGGAGTGTCTCTTTGTGTGGATCCCCTGTGCAATTGGATGATGCCAAACCATGATAGTATTTCCTCTCTTTTTCCCATCTCTCCCACCTCTCTAACCTGACTGAATCCATTCCCTTACAGACAGGCACAGAGACAGACAGGTGGAGCAGGCACATAGAGGTTTATGACTGGCGGAGGTGTGAATCTCACATAAAAATCAACATGACGTGCTTGGGCTGAATGTCTTTATTCGGTACCATACATCCTAAGTTAGGAGTAACATTTGGGACAATTAATTACTCATTAAATAATGACTTACAAAAGTGATCAGTAAAAGCGAATGCAGCAATGGGCAGCTGTGGGTTTCACAATAGAGGAATGATTAGCCATGTTTTCCAGGATTGAGGGAAATGCTGTGAAGATGAGCTGACAGAGTTGATCCTTGGAAAAAAAAGATGCACAGTTTAAATCTAAGGATCTAGCTCTGAAACTAAAGGTTTCTTGCCTGTACTATGTCTGGAAAAAGCAATTGCAGCCTTAGGCAGGGTGAACTGAAACAGGCTGGTGGTGAACACAGGCTGATGGGACTGAAGAGGGCAGCCTGCCTATATCTTTTCGTCTCTCACTTTGAATTAAAATAAAAGAAAGAGAAGAAACTCTTAGTCTGAACACAGACTGCTGCTGAGATGGACATTTCAGGTATGATGGAAGTAAAATGGGAGAAATGCACTTTGTGCTTAATTTAAAACACCTGCTCATCTATTTTAGAGTTGACGTTATCTTTGAAAGATTTTTAAGAAGGAAAAGTTACTAATGCTTTCCAGATATGTCACGTTAATGTAACTTTAATGAATGCTACACTGCATTTCATGCTGGAACGGGTGACAGGAATGTATTAAAGCATGAGATGCCATCAAATGCTTTACATTACCTAAAGGTCTACTTCCCCTCTTTTATACACACATTCATTATTGCTGTGAGACGTGTAGCTCTTTCTTACTTTACATTTCATGCATACTTTGAGAATTCTTCGCTAGTCTTTCAAAGTTCAGCTTCAATAAGCTTTTAATTTTATTTGCACCATGTATGATCTTGATCTTCTAATTAAACTAAAGTGTGAATCTCATTCTTATACATTATCATGCAATACTCAATATTTTATGCAGTAATATTGCATACTTATCAAGTGCCCACCTAAAATTCGATATTGTTTTCACGTAATAGTAGATATTTTCTTTATATAAAATCATTGAAGTAACACGTAGTGTCAATTTTCAAACTTATCTGTGATAGATTTGAGAGCAAATAAAGATATTATCCAGGAGCTATTCAGCAAATATAGCTAAGCACCAAATTCGGCAAGAAATTAATTCTTATTCAAGGTTGGAAGGAGGTTGTGGGTAAAATTTATGACCTTTAGATATGTTCATTTTCTAGGATCCAATGAAAACATTTCAGCAGACCACTTACTGGCATGTTTGGAAATTTGGATCAGGGTCTTGCCTTCATTCTTACATTCAAGCAATGCTTCACAATACTCACTTGTGACTCACCATGAACAATACTGCAGGTAATTTAGGTAAAAAATACATGAAAAGTGCAGATTTTCTGTTTGCTATATCATGCTTAAGTCGCCTTTAACTATTGGCAAGTTTATTATGCACAAACAAAATGGTAGGAAAGGTACCAGGAAAGAGTTTAATGTTTTCCCATTGCCATGCCATATCACTAGTGGTGGAGACATTGGTGTCTGAGCCTCTGGATTGCAACATAACCATTATCACCATCTCCTGCAACACAACGTAGTGTCTGGAATTTAAAACCATCTTGAAAGAAACATTTAAAGAAAGCTGGTCATTTTATTTTGACGCTTTCCAGTCAGGAATTTGAAACTTTATTTCCATTGTGAAGTGACGTCAACAATTTACAAGAAAATTCCCTTTCAGATCACATATTTATTTTCACACGATTAGGCCCTGAGCCTTAAAAAAGAGCATGTTGAAAGAGATGTCACTCTACTTAACCGTGGACTAATACATCATGAATCACATTGTAAATCTCTCCTGGCCTCATAACACATTACAAATTTAACGCGAGTAATATTATGGGTGATCCATTTTAAACCTTTGCCTTCAACTTCCTACATGGCTTATTGATCCAATGGCTTTTAAAAAGGACCTATCTTTGACATTTGGGAGAATCATGATGAGAATGAATTCTAGAAGTTAGGGTAAATGCCACTTTAAGAAGGCTGTTACCAAGCTCTATTCAATAATTGTACCAAGGGAGTGTGGCCCTCTTTGAAATATATTTGTATTGGGTTCAAAGGCTGGGCAGAGGTGGCAGAGCAAGTTGAATGCCGTCTCCTCATCCATAGGCAGGCATGGAAATGAGAGGATGTTATCTAGAGTTTCATATTACCCAGGTAGATCTGGATCCACTGGGAACTAGGCACAATCTTATAGCTGATAGTTTTAACACAGATCCAGTAAGAAAATATGCAAAGTGTGCAGG
The DNA here is from genome assembly GCF_004010195.1 of Chiloscyllium plagiosum. Lineage (NCBI taxonomy): Eukaryota > Metazoa > Chordata > Chondrichthyes > Orectolobiformes > Hemiscylliidae > Chiloscyllium > Chiloscyllium plagiosum. Next base: position 42,642,412 of record NC_057735.1, on the reverse strand, counting down.
CAAGCTTTCAATTTATGGTCATGTTACTGCAGAAAGAGACTTTGATTGTACATATGTTTCTAATGTCGCATTAAAACAATCCTATTTAGGGTCATACTGCTAATTGCTATAAGAAAACAATTACACATTTTGCACGTTGATGACTCCACATGCAGGTTGAGCATGAAGGTAACCCTATTTTTCAACTTCCAACATGTCCAATGTTTCAATGTATTTGTTGACAAAGGATCACATATAATATGTGAGAGTAACAGTGGATCACAGAGCATCAGCCCTGTGGCGGGTGTAGAGTCATAGAGCTGTACAGCATGGAAATGGCCCATGCCCCTTGAAACCTTTCCTATTCATAAACCTCTCCAGATGTCTTTTAGATGTTGTAATTATACCAGCCTCAACCACTTCCTCTGCCAGCTCATTCCATATACGTAGTTTAGTTTAATATGTTTTTATTCATTCACAGGCTGTAGGCCTTGCTGGCTGGTCCAGCATTCATTGCCCATCCCAGAGGGTAATTAAGAATCAAGCATATTGCTGTGGGTCTGGAGTCACATGCAGGCCAGACCAGGTAAAGGGCATTAGTGAACCCAGATGGGTTACTTTCAACAACCAACAATAGATTCATGTTCATCATTGGACTTGTAATTCCAGACTTCTTATTGAATTCAAATTCTGCCATCTGCCATGGTGAGATTAAAACACAAGTTCCCAGAACATTAGTTGGGTATCTAGATTAACAGTCCAACGATAATTCCAAAAAGCTGTATCCATCCCCATGTGCTATAGTATGGTTTAACATAAAATATCTGGTGGCAGGCAGTGGTAATGTCACTAGATGAATAATCCAGAATCCAAAGCTAATATTCTAGGAACATGGAGTCAAATTCCAATATGGCTCTTGGTGATGTTTGAATTCAATCAAAAGGTTAGCCTAAGAGCAATCATATAAGCACTGTCAGTTGTTGTTAAAAAAAAAGATCTGGTTCACCAATGGCTTTTAGGGAAAGAAATTTGCCATCTTAACTATGTGTGACTCCAGATCCACAGCAATGCATTAATTCTTCACCTATGCTTGGGAAACTAGGGCTGGGCAATAAAGTGCTAATCTACTCAGCAACACACAAATCCCATTCAAGCAGAAAAACTGAAAGAGAAGTTGGTACTTCAAATTCTGGTTTGCAGGAGAACGTCTCTCCCCCATCTCACTAGCAACATCTTTTCCCTTTAGCCTTTTTCCCCTGACCATTTTCTCTTTCACTGTATTACTGCATATCTCATGTAGCTGGATGGGAATGTTAAAGCTCAGGCATGTTGTTAGGGTCTGATACCATGTTGTGCAGATTGATCATGAAGGATGCAGGATGACCAGAGAGTTTAAGTGAGGAATTTGGTGCATGGAGTAACCACTACCCTCAGGCCTCCAGTAGAAAGGACAGATGTTTGATGAAGGAACATTATAATTTCATTGGGCATTTATATTTTAACAATTGAAAATAGCTCACTGTTCAGTCTCTTTCTATTAATGTGTGCATTATTTATGCCGAGATTTGTTCATGTGATTCTTTGCCATCTGCAACCTTTGAAATATGAGCAGACTATTAAAACTATGGACAAGTGCTGAAGTCTGGGGGGAGCAGGACTGCATGTTTTCATATCATACAAGGTGTTTTGGTTTTGTTGCTACTCACATTGATTTTGGACCCATTCCTTTCACACTTTTATTACTGTCTCTGATTTCCTTAATTCTCCTCCCCGGAACCTGAACTCTTCTTGAATAAAGATTTTGATAATTGTTATTATTGTTTTAAAGGAAAGTAGTTCATAGTGAGGGTAAGAATTCAGGGTGCAATCTGCTTCCCTAGAGAAGCAGCAGGGTAGTAAGAGGTGTGATAATCATAGAATCCCTACAGCACACATAGAGATCACTTGGCCCATCAAGTCTGTACCAACCCTCCGAAGAGCATCCCACCCAGACCCATTCTCTACCTTATCCCTGTAAACTTGCATTTCCCAAGAAAAGTCTACTTAACCCGCACATTCCTGTGCAGGGTAATTTGCATGGGCAATCCACCTAACCTATGGGAGGAAACCAGAGCACACTGAGGAAACCCACTTAGACATAGGGAGAACATGCAAACTCCACACAGATAATTACCCAAGGCTGGAACTGAATCCTGGTCCCTGGCACTGTGAAGCAACAATGCTAACCACAGAGCCATTGTGCCACCCCAAATCTAGTGGGTTGCAGTGGGGATATTCCCACCCTTCCCGGCAGGAGGGCCTGAGATCAACTTCCATGTCTCACCACCAACTGGAGTCTGTAAAATGGCGAATTATTAACCATTGAAGGAACTCAGCCCATCAGGATTGCAATTACCCCAGCTCTAGGCAGGTTGAGAAAGAGGTCCTAGCCGCCTGGTTAACCAGTGTGCCACGTGGTCATTTTGGGGCAAAGTCTGACCTACCTTACTACTAACACTGTTAGGAGTAGACCAGTCCTAGATCTGTTCTAGACCTGTCTCTCACAAGCATCTTTTTACATTGATCAAGCCCCATTTGATTCAGTTTATCCAAGTGCTTCTGGATAGCTTTATACAGTGGCACTGTGTGGGTCACTGGTTCTCTGCGTATACCAACTGACTGTGAAGTGAACATTACAGTTCCCATGCCAACCAGACAGACTAAGCCCTTTAACACTTTTTAGCCTGTGAACACTGTTGTATGAGACAGCTATATAGAATCTGTTCCACTGCTCACCATGTTGTATTATCAGTGAAACAGAGTCTGCATCTCACCATGGTGTAGGTTTGCTGACACCACGTAGAGGAATCTACAAGGTTTACTTGGTCTAGCGTGTTAGAGGAAAACCTTTTCCGAGTCTAACTAGAACAGACTCTTTCATTGAATAACAAGCAGTTTATTGTCTGTTAGCAACTAGTTAACAGGTTACAGCAATACACTAGACATTGTTACAGGGGCAATGAAGAGGACCTGTAGGTTAGTTCTTACTTCTTTGAGATTTAAAATAGTTCTAATCCTAAATCCAAATGACATCATTGTTTTAGTCAAAAAGTGTGGTGCTGAAAAAGCACAGCAGGTAAGGCAGCATCTGAGGAGAGGAGAGTCGACGTCTTGGGCATAAGCCCCTCACCAGGATGACATTGATTCTCCTGCTCCTCGGATGCTGCCTTACCTCGGGTGCTTTTCCAGTGCCAAATGTTTCAACTCTGACTCTCCAGCGTCTGCAGTCCTTACTTTTTCCTCATTATAGTGCGTGGTACTTAAGGCATTCTTCAGTATTACCCTTTCAGGCTTTTACAATCTCATACAACACACATTACCAATATTCATTGCCATTGGCTGATATGGATATAGAATTATTAATACTTTATTAAGCTCTGTTGTCTGATCCTAGCCAGCTCCTATCAGCTGCACAGACTGCGCAGATATTGCACCACAGACATTTATAACAGGAACTAAACTCTCATCATTTTTGAAATAATTTCAAGAATTATTCACTTGAATCACCCATGCTCAATTCTCAAAATATCATAAACACAGATACAGCTCCCTGGAAACACTATCCTTATCAGCGCACCTATCTCAAATGACCCCCTGTATCACAAACATCCTGTTGGTTAGCCATTTTTCATGATGAGTCATCTTTGTGGCTTTGGTCGAAAGCAGACTTCCTCTGGACTCAGCAGGTTTTATCTCTGTTTTATGACATATGACATATGTCCAGAGATTCTGATCAGGGTTAGAAACTCTTTTTCTGGTCTGGATCGGACTGAACCCTTTTCTCTTATCTTGAGATGATTTCTGCGCAGGAGAGTCCTGGACAGGGGGTGTCATGTAATAACCCTGTCTAGAAATGATCACGAGGCGCCACCTCGTGCTCCCACGAGGGGGTTGAACAGTTCATCCACTTCACCCACACCTTCCACCCCGACCTCAAATTCACCTGGACAGTCTCAGATTCCTCCCTCCCCTTCCTCGACCTTTCTATTTCTATCTCAGGCGACCGAATCAACACGGACATCTACTACAAACCGACCGACTCCCACAGCTACCTGGACTACACCTCCTCCCATCCTGCCCCCTGTAAAAACGCCATCCCATTCTCCCAATTCCTTCGTCTCCGCCGCATCTGCTCCCAGGAGGACCAGTTCAAAATACGTACAACACAGATGGCCACC
>NC_057735.1:42614336-42637813 GCF_004010195.1 Chiloscyllium plagiosum | reverse complement strand
CTCATCTTCCGCCTAGGAATCCTCCAACCACAAGGGATGAACTCGGGTTTCACCAGTTTCCTCATTTCCCCTCCCCCCACCTTGTCTCAGTCAAATCCATCGAATTCAGCACCGCCTTCCTAACCTGCAATCTTCTTCCCGACCTCTCCGCCCCCACCCCAGTCTGACCTATCACCCTCACCTTGACCTCTTTCCACCTATCACATTTCCGACGCACCTCTCCCAAGTCCCTCCTCCCTACCTTTTATCTTAGCCTGCTGGACAAACTTTCCTCATTCCTGAAGAAGGGCTAATGCCCGAAACGTCGATTCTCCTGTTCCCTGGATGCTGCTTGACCTGCTGCGCTTTTCCAGCAACACATTTCCAGCTCTAGAAATGATCAAAACCAAATCTCTTTTATAACATGTTCTGAAGTGTAAATGTCCAGTAGAGAACTACTGTGAACAAGTAAATATGTTAGACAACTGAAAGGATAGGTATAGTGAGTGGGTATAGTGTCAGGTGGCTGAAGAGAGTCGGGTGCCAGGTGGGTGAATAATATCAGTTTCTGTCTGGATGAGGGGAGTAGGTTGCTAGTAGAGTGAGTGGACTACGCCTGGTCCTGGGCCTCCCCTGTTGCCACACCCTTACCACCCGATGCCTGGAGGAGGTACGCCTCATCTTCCACCTGGAAGCCCTCCAACCCCCTGGCATCAATGTGGATTTCACCACCCCACCCCACCTTATTCCAGTTCTACCCTTCCAACTCGGCACTGCCCTCATGACCTATCCTACCTGTCCGTCTTCCTTCCTGCCTATCTGCTCCACCCTCCTCTTTGACCTATCACCTTTACTCCCACCTCTATCGATCTATCACACTCCCAGCTACCTTTTCCCTAGCCCCATCCCCCTCCTATTTGTCTCTCCATCCCCTCGGCTCACAGCGTCATTCCTGATGAAGGGCTTTTGCCTGGAACGTCGATTCTCCTGCTCCTCGGATGCTGCCCGACCTGCTGTGTTTTTCCAGCACCACACTCTCGATTCTAATCTCCAGCATCTGCAGTCCTCACTTTCACCTGAGTGGAGTACGATGTCAGGTTGATGCGGATGGGTATGATATCAAGTGGTACTTGTGTCAGGTAAAGTGGAATTCTCACAGTATGTTACGGGCACAACATTGGGGGAGGGGGAGGTGGTGGGTCTGATGGGGACAGGTCAAGTCTGACCAGGTCAAGTTTATCGGGAATGGAGTAATATCGAGGGTGGCAGAGTCCTGTTGAGGTGGGACAAGGTGAGTTCTGGACTGACAAGCAGTATAGGAGTTTGATTGAGCTTATTGGTCAGGTCCACTTGATCCAGGTTGGGGTGTAGATGGGTGCCAGTGCATGGTGAACCAGAACTTGTCAAATTCTCTGACTTTATGGACTTTTCTAGACAATTTCTGAGACAAGGGAATTGCCCAATGGAAACGTCAATCTCTGGTGCAATGTCTTTGGAGTCAGTTGCATTGGGACTATGACATTGTCTTGATGATTAATTTCTATTGATGCTGCTGCATTGCTACCTGACGAATGGAGTAGGAAGCTCTCCTAAGCATCAATGTGATAATGACCAACAATGTGGTTGAATCTTAACTTGGCAAGATGGGCAATAAACGCTGGCTGAGCCAGTGACGGCCTCATTCTGTGAATGAATGAATTTAAAAAAGAATTCTGGGTCACGTTTTCTCTTGAATCACCCAACTCCAATTTGTAGGATTGCCGCATAGTTGATCATTCAATGATTAACGACTGCACATGAAACTAGTCGAAACAAAACTACACATATACACTGCATGGTAACACTTGGCTTTTTAAAACAAGCTAAGCTTTATATTTCCTCTCTGGCCTGCGTATAGCTCAATGGTTAACACTTCGATTTTTTGTGTTTGTTTATTTTAAATTAAGCCAACAATTACGAATATAATAGATATGGCATACATTTATGACTGATATAGTGACTGTGGAGCATGGAGGGAAGTAAAATCTTTGTCGTTCATCACTGCACAAATTCTGAATGGTCTTTTAAAACGACCTTGTGACAAGAGCTTTGAGAAACCTCAATTTGTCATAGCACCCAATTAGACCATTATTCGACCACACAATGTAACTTTCCTGGAAATTGCATTCTGTTTCACTTTGCTAAATTCGATTGGGATGACGCTGGTAACAAGATTGTAAAGCTCCTACCATGTATACCCTATCAGCTTCATGTCTTTAAGCGGTGGTTGATCTTATCAGCTTTAATGAACCATTATGAGGAAATGGATTGGGATTTGTGAGCATGGCACGTGCAGCAGCTTTGAGCAAAAATAAATGCTATTTCTACTGGTGCTCTCCTGATATTCCTGACAGTTATTTTATTTTCAAATGTGTACCTTTTACAAAAGAAAAGAATGAAATGACTTACCTAAACACTTCGCACTTCACAACCCTAAGGTTGTCTCAGTGTACTTTACAGTCAAAGGTCTGATTCTGGAGTTTAGAAGAGTGAGAGGCAAGTTGATTGAAACATATAAGATCCTGAGGGGTTTTTGACAGGGTAGATATGGTGAGGGTGGTTCCTCTTGTGGGAGAGTCTAGAATTAGGGATCACTGAATAAAAGCTGGTGGTCACACATTTACAGGAATACACTTTATTGGACCATGAGTCTACATAATTCTCTTCCTGAAACAATGGCAGAATCAGAGTTCTTCAAGATTTTAAGGGCAGACATGGATAGGTCTGTTTTAAGTAAGAGAGTGAACAGTTATCACCCGTAAGCAGGATTGTAGAGTTAAGGTTAGAAGAAGATCAGGCATGATCTTATTGAATGGCAGTGCAGGCTCAAAGGGGTGAGTGGCCTACTGTTGCGCCTTGTTTGTACGTGGCTGAACAGGTCAATTCTCAGCTCACAGATTATAGAACACTTGGGAAATTATGCCCCAGGAACTAGTGGGATCTGAGATTCAGGCTTCTCTGCTGAGACCACCATAGAAATGTTGCACTCAAACCACGATGCACCTTGGTAGTCAAATTGTTACTATTTTTGAAAGATTGGTGACAAGCAACCTTGCAGTCAGTAATGCCAATACTGCCACACTTCCAATGTTCAGCAAGTCTTCAAATTTTTCCCTTTGAAGTTCTTGGGACCATTCCCCATTTAAGAATGGGGAATACAGGACCAGACGGAAGAGATGCTTTCAGCCATCCAGGCAGAGCATTCAGTCCATTGTTGTTGATTCAACAGGAATTTTGTCTGAATGCTATTGGACTTGGCTTCCAGAAAGATATGAACGTTTGTTTGATGGTCCTCCCATCTGAAGGATGCAGCGTAAGTGTTGCTGATAGACTTGCACTCGTGCTTTGATGTGTCACTGATACAGGCATCACAAGATTATGATGACAACAATTGCTTTGTACATTTAGATTTTTGTGGACTTTTGAAGGTTTTTGCTGTCAAATGCTGGGACATTCTGGCATTCATGCCGACTGTGGCATATTTATAGCCCAGACCCATCTGCGTATTGTCAATAGTACCTTCACCTGCAGTGCTCCAGCACACTTCTGTTATATTCAACCCCAGGGCATCAATGTGGACTTCAACACCTTCCTCATTTCCCGTTCCCCCACCTCATCCTAGTTTCTAACCTCCAGCTCAACATTGTCTCCTTGACTTGTCCGGACTTGTCCGACCTGCCTAGCTCCCGGATTTTGCCTGTCCTCGGATGCTGCCTGAACTGCTGTGCTCTTCCAGCACCACTAATCCAGACACTTCTGTCATAGTTTCTCAGGACATTCTTATTCAGTGGCCACACCCCACCTCGTTCTTTTGGAGGACACTCCATTGATGATGAAAGACTGGCTTTCCTACACTTTCCCATCACCTTTAGGGGATGTTTTCCTGCAAACTCTGCATTTGGACAGTACACTGCATCCACTGCAATTTGCTGCTGATCTGAGCTTCCAGGTCAATTGATGTTCCTCATCAATTTCAGCAGACGATGATAGCAGCTGCTAGGCCTGGGTCAACTGGTGACAATTCTAGTCAGCATTTGTGGGGAATACCAGAAACAACACAGGTCCTTAGTAATGTGATCAGTCAGCAGTCTCAGCAGTTACACATGACAGGTCGTCATAGTCCTCCCTACATTGGAACATGGAGGATTCCAGCAAGAAGGGCAATAAGATTTCTCTGAACAGATGACAAGGCAGAGATACTGTGAGCATCAAAGTAAGCACAAAGTGACTGAACGATAAGAACACAAGCTAAGAATCCAAAAATGTAACCTCTTCTGATGCACGAGATGGGTAACTGTCCCTGCGTAAAAAGCAATGGCAACAGCATTACAATATGAGGTTTCAGTGAATTGCAAAGTGCAGCAACAAAGCAGTGAGCTGTAATATAAGTGAGTCCAGGATGTGTCATGATAATATGGTTTGGATGGTTCTTTGCTGATACTGACCTCTGTGAATGGAGGGTGCAGGTAGGTCACTGACCATTGAACATGCCCTGAGATATTGAGCATTGCTAGCCAGGATGGATGTCCAGGAAGGTTGCCAGTGAGCTGCCATTGCCAGGTAACTGCTCTGATTTTCATATCAGGAATTGGCATTGTCTAGTTTCTCTCCATTGCGACTGAAAATAGCAATTTGAATGTAAATGGGGCGAGATTAGGTCACAATGAAATGTTAATACATGCAAATGAACCATTTGTTATTAGGTATTGGCACGTTAAACAAAAAGTCAAACTTTTTTACTCAATGTCAAGAATCTCATTTTAACATGGTCACATTCTTCATGTGAGTAGCGCGCTGGAAATCAAGTCCGAATATTCCACAAAACATTACAAATGTGGAAATGATAAATTGAATCAGTGGGATACTTAATCCCAGAGTGTGACCATGGTCTCACAGAAACAAATAAACTCACACCAGGCTTCACTGATAAGCAAGAAAACATAGGCTCAGTGGCTAGCACTGCTGCCTCACAGTGCCAGGGACCTGGGTTCGATTCCAGCCTTGGGCGACTGTGGAGTTTGCATATTCTCTCCATATCTGTGTGGGTTTCCTCACACAGTCCAAAGATGTACAGGTTGGTGAATTGGCTATGCTAAATTGCCCATAGTATTCAGGGGTGTGTGGGTTAGGGGCATTAGCCAGGGTTAAATGTGGGGGGTCTGGGTGGGTTGCTCTTTGGAGGGTCAGTGTGGACCTGTTGGGTTGAGTGGCCTGTTTCCACACTGTGGGGATTCGATGATTACATGAAAGAAATGTATTTAAACAAACTTATCCTCTAACATATCATAAAATGGATTAATTGTTACTAAGGTGCAAACTTAACTTATACCCCTTTTAATGATGCTGGGCATTTAAGATTGAGATGAGGTGAAAATGCTTCACTAAAAGGACAGTGTAACCTTTTCTATACACCAGAGAGCTGTGGGCATTGAGTATGTTCAATTCTGAAGTCTCCGGATTTTGGGTACTGTGAGATTTAGGGATTTGGGAATGGTACAGGAAGAGAGTTTGTAGATCAACCATAGTCTAGCTGAATGGCGGAAAGTATCAAAGGAATGCTATTGCTCCAATCAGAAGGGAATACCCATATACAGTAACTGGTCTGGCTATTCCTGTATAACTGGTCTGGCTATTTCATATACTCCACTGGAGGCCCAAAGTGCCCAGTATTTTCATTTTCAAGTATTACTGTCTTTTTTTTGCTGTTTCTTTTCCCTCTGGGTATTTCTTTTGTTAACAAGTACGAAGGAACCCCTTGGATTTAATCCTGAAGCTGTCAATCAAAATTACTGCACTATTTTAATCAAAAGTTGGATCGGTTTCATATGGCGCGATTTAATGGCTACTTAATTTGAAAGTTTGTTAATACTGAGATCACATGACTGTGGCAAGCTAGCATATTCAATATTCATGTGAATTTTTCCAAACAGGAGTCAGCAATCTCTTGCTGGTGTCTCAAGGTTAGACAGATGATTGCTGAGAAGGTACAGGATAATTAAATCCAAGCAGGGGATCTGTTTCAGAGAACTATGCATGTTATGTGGAAGGGTTAATTCAGACAGGAAAATAAATCATTCCTACACAGAGACATCAATTCAGCTCACCCAAACACTTCAATAAACTTCAGTAGAAGTGGCTGGAAGAAGCTTTTGTTCAAACTGTGAACACAATTTGATCTATCACTCTGTCACCACTAGAATCATTGAGGTCTCAGAAAAGTAGATAATCTCCTTCATTCAGTCAATGCCAAAAGGTAAGCTGGGCTCCTCCTCACATACCCTGTTGCCTTCCAATGATATGTCATGGGGAGTATAGCAGAATTCCTATTTCATAAGGGTGATGGGATTTCCATCACTGTTCGGGGAAGGAAGAATGGTGGAATGAACAGAGGAGTTTCCCAGGAAGCGTTATTATATCATTATTTGATGTGCTAAAGCTTTTTCTCCCCTTCCTATTTCTCTTCCCTCCTGTCTAAACTCAGCAAGTCACACTATAGCCTCATGGGTATGAGTGTTCTCTATCCTCCAAATTGCCAGGCCTCCTGCAGAGTAATTCCAAAATGGCCTGTCCATGCAGTAAAGAAAGGATTGGGTGTAAAGTTGATTTCATGCCCCAGTTTGACATTGCCCTGCACTTAAGTTGGCAGAGAGCATTGAGGAATCCTGTAGTGAAGACCAAAATTTCACTGGATCCTGAAGTTTTGTCATCTGACCAATTTATGATCAAAACAGGGACAAGGTGGGAAATCAGAGGCCTTGGAACTTCAACTGCTTCTGGGCTATTGGTTACGTTATATAACAATGTTAAATTATTTAATTTAATAAGTTGACCAGTTCTGTTTGCTCTGCAATTTAAACTTTTTTGTATATAATACAAATATTTTTACAACTGAATAGTTAAGTAAAATTCTCTTTACATTAATATATTTATATATACACATGCATACTAAACAGCAATGATCAAATAATCAGCTCATCAAATAGCCTGCATCATGTTTATTTTCATGCTCTGTCCAAATGTTTTTCTAAAAATAATTCTCAATCATCTGAGTCAAAGAACAGAGAATCCTAGCCCATTTGTTATTTTTAAGAATGAACCTTCAGAATTTGGAATCAAAAACCATGCTTCTGTACAAAGAGTGCCACACATCACAAAATCGAATAAGTGAATTACTACAAAGGATAAATTGTATATGTTTCGGATGCTCCATTGTATCGGTTTCAAGGGGAACCCTGTGCATTTTTAGCAATTAAACAATGGCCTGGAGTCCACTGAGTATGGGTTCCATAAAACAGTCTGTGGTGTAAACCATCCACATGTATAAAAGAACAGCAACGCACCACCAGAGTTGGTTGAATAGAATATAGCTGTTTTTGTTTAGTTTTGGCAACTGTTCGAAAGAGACTTTTCAAATTTACAGGTTTTGGAAGCAAGGTCATATGATCACAGTTACCTGCCAGGAGTTGGGTATTTAGAATCATTTAAAATGCAATGTGCAGAGCTGTCGAATTGATATTAGAAAAAGCCATTCCCTCACAAAACAATTCTGAATTACTTTGGAATATGTCCAGCTCTGCAAGAATATAATAGTATGCATTTTATGGGCTAATGCAGGAGAGGAATTGGAAGATGGTAGAAAGTAAAGCAGGCTTATTGGTGGAACCATTAACTATATAGACTGCATCGATATGTTTTTGTACCTTGTGTACTCCTTCATCTTGGCTTAATCAACAGTAAATCCAAAAAGAATGTATTAGGAAATGCAGGAAATAGAGAAAATGGAAATGCATAAATTTAGCCTTCCAGAGCAGTGAACTCTGGCATAAAAATAACCAAATCTATGAAAAGGAGACAATTTATGGTTGAGGTAATTAGGTTCATTTAATGTGTTATTGTCGTTTTAACAACAATGCTTAATGTAATTACTAGACCTGGGGAATGGAAAGTTTGGAAGGTTTATAGCGAGGCTGCTGAGAGTTAGTATTTGGACACTCTGCTATTCCTGATATATATTAATTGCTTATGCTTTGGTGAACAGGGAGCAATTTTAAATCAAAGGATTACATGAACCCTGAAAGTTTTCTTAATTGGGAGAAGGACATAAATAGATTGATGGAATGGGTAAACAAGTGTCAGATGAAATTAATGCATAAAAGTTTATACTAATTAATTTTGGTGCCACAATCATTGAAGATGACAGGGCAGGATGATACGTTCTTATTGGATTCTGGGTTTTATACTGGGAGCTAGAGTTAAAAAGCAAGGAAAAAGTCCTTTGGAGGTTTTCATGGTGAGACTAAGATCATTTTGCAGTTGTGCCGTGTAAAGATTCCTCTGAAATGAGCAGTTGTTCCCACAAAAACGTTACTTAGAATAACTAATAGACCTTAAGGTTTCAGGCATAATACCTGTTCATCATCTGGAAGTTAGACAGGTGAGTGGGAGATATATACACTGGATGATGGGAATATGGGCATGAACTTATTGCTAAATATCAGGCTATTGTGTTTGAAATAGATTAGATTACCTACAGTATGGAAACAGGCCCTTCAGCCCAAACCGACCCCCCCGAAAAGTAACCCACCTAGACCCATTCCCCTTCACTTACCTTAGCCAATTTATCTGACCTGCACATCTTTGGATTGTGGAAGGAAACCCACGCAGACATGGGGAGAATGTGCAAACTTCACACAGTCAGTGCCCGAGGCAGGAATCGAACCTGGGTCCCTGGCACTGGGAGGCAGCAGTGCTCACCACTGAACCACTATACCACTCCCAAGTAGCTTGATAACATTCTCGAATCTGACTAAGAGTCATATTGGACTTGAAATGTTCTCTGTTTCTCTGTCCACAGATACTGTCAGACCAACTGAGTTTCTCTCATGCTTTCTGTTTTAGTAACATTCTAGTTGTTAAAATGTTAACATTTTTTCTATTGTTTCATTCACTGTTGAGATTGGACGGTGATGTGTTTCCTGACTAAATCTAGTTAGTTGTTCCTTTCTTAGTGGATGATATGAGTTTGGTAGATCTCCATATTCCTCTGTGCCTTATCTCAGATGTCACTTCATGATGGACAAGTCAAAAGTTGGACTATTGATGTGGTAGTTACTAAGTGGTGTATGTTTGATGATGGCTGACTTGTCCTATTTACTGTGTTTGTAGCAGGTTGAATTCTCCTTGGGTCCAGTGTGAAGACTGTTGCCTCTTTCTCCAATGTGGCTTCAATATGCTGTGACACTTTCATTAAATGGCAACTTGATATGGGAGAGCTTTATAGCTTTGAATAGCACCTAAGTAAGTAACATTCAAGAATTTGTTTTTATATGGAGAATGGATCAAAAACTTTCAATACCCAGTTTTTGGTGCTCTTACCTCAAGGTCTCAAAGTGACATACAAATGCATAATGTCTGCCACTCATTCTGATGGATAATGGAAATAATAATCAATCCATCATCACTTGGCTATCCAATTGGTTTCCAACAGCTTCATTAGAAGAGCCTTTCTGGTATTGATAAGAAGCATCCTCAAAAAGAAATTAGTAATATTAATTTCACACTTCAACTTAATGAATTTTCTTTATGAAGGATTAGCACATGGCTAGATATTACTCACCCCACAGCTACTTCCATTGAGGTGAGAGTCAGGATCCTGAGTAAAGGTTACACTTCACACAGAATACAATGTGTATACTCTAGGCAGTAGTGCATTGGAGTCCAACACATGTTGTCTAAGAGGTTCCATTCCATCTTTCATACCTGCAAGGTCAAGGGACAATAACCAGGAACTTACAGCATCTGTGCCATGGTGGATTTGTCTATATTGGGTAAATGGTCACTTGAGTGAGACAATGAAGGCCTATTTGCTTTTTGAGAATCAGCAGGAATCAGTATTCTCAAGAGAATATTGTGGTAACCTAAAAATACCCGATCACATAATCAGAGAGTGTTTTATAATTGTGAAACCCTTTCACTCTGATCAATGATGTCAAGTTAGAAGCAAAAAACCCTCTCTCCAGAAACTTCTGTGGGTTCCAAAACATACGTATGCTTGCAACAAGAATTGTCCATTTGTCAGTTAAACTCCTTTAATATAGGTTAACATATAACCTATATTATGGACCAGGCCAGACTCTGTCAATACATTTCAAGAAATTTAGCCCAGATCCTAACTTTACTGGTTGTTTTAAGCAGGTGTGAGGTGGATATTCCAACAGTAATGCAGCTGGTCAAACCACTCAGTTTTAAATAAAACAGAATTTATCTACAAACTACCAAATGAAAAACAAACAAATGAAAACAGAATTTAGAATAACAACTATTTGAAAACCCGACCGGCATGATATCCCCCGCAACTTAACAAAGAACTGCTCCAAGTCTTTGTACGTCCCATAAATACACCCCTTGACAAAAAGGTAAATTCAAACACAGATTCTTACAGGAGAGATGTCAGAGAAAATCAACATGGAACCTCTTTCACTGTAGCTGTTTCTGTGAGTCCCAAGCTAAAAACTGAACCAAACGAGAAAAATCCCTGAACTGGGAGGAATGGCCAATCCCCATTGTACAAGTGTTTTTAAAAATATAACCCTAAAAGCTTTTTCCCTAATTGTTTCCTTAGGCAGTATCTGTTAGCCTTAATCAAAGTGGCCTAACAGATTGGAACCTCTGCCTTTTACAACCCTTTTTGAAAAAAAAACCAAAGGCACCATAACCTTGTTAAAGGAGAAGCATCATCACCCCGAGGATATCTCTGCAGGGGTTGTTCAGGATAGCTCTAGATCCTATCATCTTCAGCTGCTTCATCAATGCCCTTTCTGCCAATATTAAGGTCAGATTTATTTATTCTCTCATGGGATGTTGCTATAATTTTCTGGCCCTAGTTGCACTTGAGAAGGTGGTGGTGAGCTGCTTTCTTGAACCACTACAGTCCAGCTGCTTTATGTAGATCCATAATGCTGTTACAAAGGGAATTCCAGGATACAGATCTAATGAGGAAATGGCAATATATTTCCAAGTCAGGGTGGTGAGCGGCTTGGAGGGGAACTTCAGGTGATGGTGGTCCCATGTATCTGCCATCCTTGTCCTTCTAGATGGAAGTGGTCATGAGTTTGAAAGATGCTGTCTAAGAGTCTTTGGTGAAATGTGGTTATTCACTGATAATTGCTGATAATTCACTAATAAACATTCAGACTTGAGCTGATAAGTGACAAGTTACATTTGCGCCACCAAAATGCCAGGCAATGACTGTTTCTAACAAGAGAAATCCTACTGTCACTTCATGACTTTCAATGTCATTGGCATTGCTGAATCCTCCACTATCAACACCATGGGGATAACCATTGACCGGAAACCGAAATGGACCAGCCACATAAATATACAGGATATAACAGCAAGTCAGATGCTGGGAATTCAATGGTGTGACTTCCTAAAGCCTGTATACCACCTACCACATACAAACCAGGAGTGAGTGCAGCTTTAACAACATGCAAGAAACTCATCACCATCTCGACGCCATCAACAAAGCATTTCAACCGAATGAACTCATTTCAACCTATGCGCATTTTTAGTATTCATACTGATGCTCAATGGCAGTAGTGTCTACCATCTACAAGATGCACTGCAGCAACTCACCAAGTCTCCTTCAACCACTTTGCCCAAACCCATGATCACTATTATCAGGATAGAGGAGGGAAGTAGATCTATGGGACCATCATCAAGTCCAAGCCAGAACCTGACTTGGGACTAGTTTGTTGCTTTTTCACTGTTTCTAGATCAAAGTCTTAGAACTCCTTCCTACTGCACTGTGGGTACCCACACATCCCAGGGACTGCAGTGTTTCAAAAAAGGTAACCTATTAACACCTTCTCAATGAAAATAAAGAGGGGCAATAAATTCTGGTCTAACTAGCCACACTCATCTCCTGTGAAAGAATAAGTTAAGGAAAATATGTGGTTGTGAATTCTGTTTCTCACCTTTGTGTTAAATGGCGGTTGCAACAAATTGCCTAAAATATGATGTTTAATGGAATACAATGTTTCACAAAGTAAATGTGTTTTTTAATATAGATGGGAAATTGGTAGTTTAAGAAAGAAAATTATAAAGGAAGACAGGCTTGCTTTTATATTGCACTTTCCATGACGCCGGGACTGAGTAAAGTATTTTATAGCAAACTGTGCACTTCAAAAATGCAGTCACTATTGTAATGTGGATCTAGTGATAAAATAATTTCATCTTACATTAAGGCCCTGTTTTTATATCAAATTGTGAACATGCAGCGTTCATGAGTTAAATCTGGGTGCTTAAATCTTCTGTCGGTCTATACAAATCAGATTTGACAGCATAAACTGCTCATGATCACTAGTCTCTAGAATCACAATTAAAAGGAGCATAATTTGAAAGGACCTTTAATGAATAGCACTGTAGTAAAAACTAATTTGAAACCTACAGTTTCCGGTACAGAGTAGATCCAATGAATAATGAAAATGGATAGAAACAGCTCAACAACAACTTATTTAGATATTGCTGTGAACACATCAATATGTCCCAAACACTTTAGAGGTGTGTTCCAAAACAAAATGTGACTGATCAATCCTTAAGTCAGATTCCCAAAGATTTATTCCAAGAGAAGATTTTAATGGTAATCTTAAAGAAGGAAAACAAGTTATGAGGGTCTGAGAGAGGACTGTTAGAGGGTTTACAGAACTTAGGGAATAAATGGTGAATATAATTGGGAATAGAAAAGAGGCCAGAATTAGAGAATTGCAACTAACTTGGAGGGTTATGAGGCTGGGGAGAAATTAGGAAAGGGATGAGGCCATAAATCAAGAGTGACAATTTTAATATCACTTTGCTATCTGATTTGGAGCCAATGTTTGTCAGTGAACACAGGACCTGTTGCGAATGAAGACACTGGGCTGCATAATTTTTAATATCTTTAAGTTTAATAAGATTAGAATGTGTGACCAGCAAGGCCATCATTGGAATTGTGAGTCTAGAGGTAACAAAGGAATGAATGAGTGAAAAATTGCTTGCTTTGGATGAAAAAGCCTTGAGTATGTATCGTGGCAAACTGCTTAAACGATTAGCATGTGGTTGGAGCGTATTAAAAGTATCTGTATTTTAAATGATAACAGCTGAAGTACAGGGTGATATCACTGGGAGGGTGGGGGGTTTAATCTAAATCACTGACACGGCTTAATGCCTACATGAGTGTGAACTCAGGAAACATTGTGGTTTTGCAGTTGATGCACGTTAGGTAACATCAGCTTTCCATCTCTTCACGAGAAAGGGATTCAGAGGTTGAAGAACAAACAGGGATTGACACTCCAATCTAGGCAGTCTGTAATAGAATTTGTCAGCTCTAAGAATTGGTGCCATTTCCTGACAGCTGGTGCTGTTCGATCACATACAATCGGAATAAAATATGTTCAACTGATATGAAGAGCAAAGCCAAAGGCTAATTCCTTCAATTCAAATTCCTTTCAATATTAAAATGATGGTAATGTTATCACTACAATAACACAAGTACAATTGATAAATCAACATTATCGATAAGACACTCTTTGGAAAATGGCACACTAATTAATTCAGTTAACTCTTCCTTTCTGAAGAAGATGATGTGGAGAAACCAGTGTTGGACTGGGGTGGATAAAGTTAAAAATGACACAACACCAGATTATAGCCCAACAAGTTTATTTGGAAGCACTGGCTTTCAGAGTGCTACTTCTTCATCAGGTAGCTGTGGAGCAGGATTATAAAACACAGAACATTTAGCAAAAGCTCACAGTATCATGAACAAACCTAGATTGCTGGTAAGTCTTTCATCTTTTAAAATGGGTTGCAGGTTTCAGTTCATTAATATGTAAATCCCAGAACCTCTTTCCAGTCACATTCTTGAGATAATTTAAGGTTTTATAAAAAAAGGGGACATCTCAGCTCAAGCAATGCATTAAAAGTGTGAGGTTAGAGTCTGTCTGTATCCCAATCTTGAGCCAAAATTGTAATTGCAGATACATTCTGTTTTGTTCAAAAAGCACACAATCTGCAGGCAGTCAAAGCCGGCAGTCAATCTGTGTAACATTTTATAAATTCTTACCCTGGAAATAGAATCAGTCTGGCTCAAGATTGCAATACAGACTCTAACCTCACATCTTTAATGCATTGTCTGAGCTGAGATGTCCCCTTTTTTTAATTAAACCTCAAATTGTCTCGAGAATGTGACTGGAAAGAGGTTCTGGGATTTACATATTAATGAACTGAAACCTGCAACCCATTCTAAAAAATGAAAGACTTACCAGCAATCTAGGTTTGTTCATGATACTGTGAGCTTTTGCTAAATGTTCTGTGTTTTATAATCCTGCTCCACAGCTACCTGATGAAGAAGTAGCACTCTGAAAGCCAATGCTTCCAAATAAACTTGTTGGGCTATAATCTGGTGTTGTGTCATTTTTAACTTTATCCACCCCAGTCCAACACTGGTTTCTCCACATCATCTTCTTCAGAAAGGAAGAGTTAACTGAATTAATTAGTGTGCCATTTTCCAAAGAGTGTCTTATCGATAATGTTGATTTATCAATTGTACTTGTGTTATTGTAGTGATAACATTACCATCATTTTAATATTGAAAGGAATTTGAATTGAAGGAATTAGCCTTTGGCTTTGCTCTTCATATCAGTTGAACATATTTTATTCCGATTGTATGTGATCGAACAGCACCAGCTGTCAGGAAATGGCACCAATTCTTAGAGCTGACAAATTCTACTTTCTGAAGAAGGGTCACTGGGCCTGAAACATAACTCTGATTTCTCTCCACAGGTGCTGCCAAACCTGCTGAGATTTTCCAGCAATTTCTGTTTTTGTTTCTGATTTCCTTTTGGTGTTTTACACTAATTAACTAATACACTAATTAACTCTAGTGTTAGATGTGGCCTTTATTTGTTTACTCTGTACTTGCTCTCTTTTCTTTCTCAATCCCTCCTGATAGTTTTTACTATTACAGACAAGAGAGAGAGAGATGATGCAGTGGATCCCTTTCTTTACACCTCATAACTAGCTAGAAGGCTATGCGTCCCTTTTAAATAGAAGTACTGTGTCCTTACACGCTGTGGTTGTCAGGAATAGATAAATGATAGGTTTTCTTGTAAGCTTTAAAGGAAGGATTTTTCTTCAATAACCAAATATATACTCAAAACCATTTGAGCACAAATTCATTCAGATTGACACCCTTGGGAAAGTAGCATGCATTTAGCTCTTTACAGTGTCGGAGCTCCCTGTCACATTTGCTTTGATTGAGTCAAACTTCATACGACCTGGAAACAGACTCGAGTCCATGCCGACCAGAATCCCATACTAAACTAGTCCCACCTGCCTGTGTTTGGCCCATATCCCTCCAAACATTTCTTATTTGTGTATCTTTTTAAACGTTTTTTAAATGTTGTAACTTTACATGCACCCATTGTTTTACTGGAAGTTCATTCCACATAAGAACCACTCCATACAAGAATTTCTCTGTGAAGAAATTGCCCCTCATGTTGTTTTTATGTCTTTCTCCTCTCAGCTTAAAAATATATCCCCTTGTCTTGAAACCCCCACCCTAGGGAAAAGACACCCACCATTCACCTCATCTATATCCTAATGATTTTATAAACCTCCATAATATTGCCTCTCAATCTCCTAGACTATAGTGAAAAAAATCCCAGTCTCTCCTTATAACTCAAACTCTTCATTCCCGGCAGCAGCCCAGTAATTCTCTTGTGTTTGGGCAATTTTTTTAAATGCTGGCATGTTTTTTGTTGGTCCTCTGAAGAAGAGCCTGCAGGTTTAGGAAGATAAAGTCACTGCTGTTTATTGTTATCAGAAATAGATCTCACTCGTTCCTCTCTAGTCAAGATACAATGACGGAGTAATTGTAACAAATTCCTGCTCTGATTTCACAGGCGGAGAGGTCAAGATCCACCTGAATCTCTCACTCTACTGATATTATAAGACAGATTTTGTTCCTTTACTGGTCCAGATGTTTCTCTGACTCTGCTTCAAAAGTGCACCTTATTAAATCCCCTTAACACACGACTAGAAATTCTTTTCCATTGTCCTCCTAAATGATTCCTGATGGCTAGGCCATTATCAAGCAATGGAGTCCTGAAGGGTTCTGAAGTGGGGTCACTGGACCTGAAACGCTAACTCTACATTCTCCTCACCATTACTGCCAGACTGGCTGAGATTTTCCAGCAATTTCTGGTTTTGTTTTAAATTTCCAGCATCTGCAGTACTTTTGGTTTTTCTAATGGAGACCCAAATATTGCTAATTTTCATAAACCTGCACCATTTCTCCAATTCTCTGGATTTCAGTTTGGGAGTTGGAAAGCCTTCAAACTATAATTTGCAATTATTTTAATAATCGTCTTTATTCATTTGGAGAATGGGCAGCCATTAACCATAGGAAAGGTCATCTGCTTTGTAATGCCTCCTTAAATATATGTCCAATTGGGTCATCGGCATTTTTAATAACTTCATCAATCTTTGCCAAGACATGAAAATTAGCTCAAGGAGTCTATGGGTATTGGCAGTAAATAAAAGTTCATTTTGTCCTGTTAACGGAATTTTGTATTAAATTAATGTTGATTTTGAGTTTAAACTTCATACATACATATTGTGTGGTTGTTACAATATACAGATTTGCATATCAACATCATTTTTAACAATTTCAGCACATGAACACCTCTTCCATGTTTGCTATCTACTCTGACACCTCTAGGTCCCATTTTGTATGAGTAGCTTCCAGGACAGAGTTAGTCCAGTTCAGTACAGTATAGGGTCATAGAGTCATGCAGCATGGAAACAGACCTTTCAATCCAACCAGTCCATGCGAACCATGTTTCTAAACTGAATGAGTCCCACCTGCCTGCACTTGGCCCATATCCCTCCAAACCTTTCCTATTCATGAACTTATCTAAATATTTTTTAAATGTTGTAACTGTACCTGCATTCACCACATTCTCTGACAGTTCATTTCAAATATGCAAATCACTCTCTGTGGAAAAAAAGTTGGCCAAAAGTCTGGATAGGTAAGTTGTAAACATCATCATGAAGAAAAGGAGAGAGTTAATAGGTGGAGAGGTTAAAAAACAAAACTTCAGAGCTGAAGACTTGGGCAATTGAAGGTATAGTTGCAAATCGTGGAGCAAAGGAAGTTTGCAGTGTTTAAGAGGCCAGAGTTGAAAGAGTGTGGAACCATTCCAGTGTGCTCATCCACATGGATAACTTGCTCATAAGAACACTGGTCTGATTAGTTCTGGCTTTACTTGCTGCGGTGCTGCAGAGCCTGCTGAGGGTAGTCAATATTCACTGGTAGGATATCAATGAGCAAAATATCACGGGAACTGTCTGAACCATGTGTTCAAGAAAGTATGAAAAGTAACATCTCTTCAAATGAGGCAGGAAAAAGTCAAGGCTTGTTATTTCCCATATGTATAGTCACATATTTTTGAACATCTATAATTTAAATTCGGGCTTTTGCCCGAAACGTTGATTTTACTGCTCCTCGGATGCTGCCTGAACTACTGTGCTTTTCCAGCACCACGAATCCAGAATATAATTTAAATAGGTATAGGCACTGTTGCCTTTTTTTGTCTCTAGGTCTTGATTTCTTTGCTGTGTGCATTTCAAAGGAAGCTTATCTGTGTTATATAAGGTGACATTCTGAATGTATAAGGTTCTGAATGTCACCTTAATGCTGTCGTTACATGAAGCTATAGCCAATCTGATCATGTTTCACAGTTTTTAGGTTGAAAATCAAGCAGTCTTGCTTCAAATCCCTATGGAGTCTGAAGTGACTCCTGAAAGTCCTAACTAAGTCCCTTGGTACCCTGCAGCAAACTACCTCTCGTAATGGAAGATAAGTGCCTCTTCTTGAAAGACTCACAAGTGTTCTATCCTCTGTTACTGAATTAGATAATCCCTTAAATTTAGCATAGAAAGGAGGGTGCATCATCATCCTGACAACAATATATTGTTTTGATTTATATAAGCTTCTGTTCTAATTTTATGGAGTTAAGTTTGTTTTTGTAATAGTACCCCACGAGAGGTTGGTTAATACAATCTTTTTTTTTGAAAGAGTAGAATAAAGGTGTGGTGGGAGAAGCAATGGCCTAGTGGTATTATGACTAGACTACTAATCCAGAAACTCAGCTAATGTTCTGGGGACCTGGATTCAAATCCTGTCATGGCAGATGCTGACCTTTGAATTCAATGAAGAATTTGGAATTAAGAATGTACTGATGTCTACAGAACCACTGTCAGTTAAACCCATCTGATTTTCTAGTGCTCCTTAAGGAGGGAAATCTGCCATCTTTACCTGGTCTGGCTTATATGTAACTCCAGACCCACAGCAAAGTGATTGATTCTTAGCTGCCCTCTGGGCAATTAGAGATGGGCAATAAATAGTGGCTCGGCCAGCAATGCCCTCATCCCATGAATGAATAAAAAAGTACTATACCTCAACCACTCAGAACCCAACACTACATGGCAATCATTAGTTGGCATTGTTGCTGAGATCCCTCAAGGTAATAGTGTTGGTTAGAACCCGGGGAAATTAACAGTCTGATATGGATATGGTCTGTTTAGAAGATTAATACTTTAAGACGTTCAAAAATATGTGATGATACATATTGGAAATTAAAGGTCCTTGACTTTTTTCTGCATCAGTTGAAGAGATGTTACCTTTCAGACTTTGAGAAGACATGGAGAGCTGGTCAGCTGCTGGGATATATAACTGACAAGCAGTCAGCAGTATATGTAGGGCAACAACTAGCTGAAAGCAGCATTCCAGATGAAAGCCTTCATCTCAGAGATGGTATGAGGTGGAGAATAGCAAAGTGGGTTCCAATGAGAGTGAAGACAAGCCCTGTTGAGAAGCTCAGAGAAGAAGACTCTATCTCAGCAACTCACAGCTCTGGGAATAAAAATAGAAATTCTTATGGGCAAAGGTAGAAAGTCTTTACATAAATAGTGGAGCAACCAGACTGGGTAGGATAGAAAAGGGAAGGAGTAATGAGAAAAATAAAGTATTTACCTTCAAAATGAGTGTTGTTGCTATTGCAGACAGGTTGTGTTTGGCTACCAAGAGAGAGGAAGGGCCTGGAAATTAATTCATTCCAAGGTTTCAGCATTATAAAAAGTATATAGTTTATGTATGATGACAAAATCCTAGAAAGTCTTAGAATCATAGAATTGTGGACTCCCTACAGTGCAAATAGAGGCCATTTGGCCCATCGGATTTGCCCGGACGCTCCAAAGAGCATTCTACCCTGTCCCAGTAACCCCATATTTACCATGGTTAATATACCAACCTGCACATCCCTGAACATTATGGGGCAATTTAGTGTGGCCAGTCCACCTAATCCCGTACATCTTTGAACTGTGGGAGGAAACTGGAGCACCCGATGGAAACCCGCGCAGACACACGGAGTAAGTGCAAAGGGAAAAATTAAAAGATTTGAAGCAACAATCTAACAGTAGACACAAGTTAGAAGAATTTGAAGGCTTTCAGAAGATTGATTTTTTAAACCGTAATTTGGCAAGAAGAATTATGAAGACCTAAGGAAATAGAGGACCTTAAAGAGTTTCCCACTCCAAAACCAGCTCACGACCACCAATATCAAAGCATGGTCCACAAGTTGGTGGAATTTCCACCTCATTTGATAAAAGTAACTGAACATTTGAGGCAGCTCTTCAAGAACATGTAGAGTTTTTTTTATTTGGTCATGAGACATGGGTGTCACTGGCTGGGCCTGGCATGTGTTGCCCATTCCTAGCTGTTTGGTGGGGGTAAGTTGCCTTCTTGAACTGCTGCAGTCCATGTGCTGTAGGTAGACCCACAATAATGTTTGTAAGTTAATTCCAGGATTTTAACTCAGCGATACTGAAGGAATGATGATATATTCCCAAGTCAGGATGGTGAGTAGCTTGGAGGGGAATTTGCAAATGGTGGTCCACACAACCTTGCCTTTCTGGATGGTAGTGGTCATGGGTTTGGAAAGTTCTGTCAAAGGAGACTTGGTGAGTTTCTGCAAAGTACCTTGTTGACAGTACACTCTGATACTTCTAAACATCAGTGATGGAGGAAGTGGATATTTGTGGAGGTAATGCCAATCAAATGGACCTGGATGGCGTCAAGCATCTTGAGCGTTGCAACCATCCAGGTGAGTGGGAACTATTCCATCACACTCCAGACTTGTGCCTTGTAGATGGTAGACAGGGTTTGTGGGATCAGGAAGTGTGTTACTCACTGCAATATTACTCGCCTCTGACTTGCTTTTGTAGCTGCTGTGTTGATAGCGAGTTCATATTTCTACCACTCAGTAGGTCAAAGGCAGCAAGTGTGTGCAACACCAACGTATACAAGTACCCCTTCAAGTGATGCACTATCATGTCTTAGAAATTTATCACCATTTCCTTGCTGGGTCAAAGTCTCGGAACTCCCTCCCCTATAGTACTTCGGGGGAGGTGTACCTACAGATAGACTGCAGTAATTCAAGAAGGAGCATCTCCACCACCTCCTCAAGGACAATGAAATCAGGACATTCCTGATGAAGAGCTCATGCTCGAAACGCCAACTCTCCTCGGATGCTGCCTGACTGGCTGTGCTTTTCCAGCACCATACTTTTTGACTCTGATCTCCAGCATCTGCAGTCCTCACTTTCTCCCAATGAAATTCTACCCGAGCCAGTGCTACTTGCAGCTTATGAATAAACAAATCACCCCCACCACAAAAAACTGTGAAAATATTCATGACAGATAATAAAGATAATGAAACATTATTTCCAATTTAAAAATAAACCGTACTGCCCATTTGTGTTGCAAAGATAAATACGTCCCTTTCCAATTGTCTTAACTGCAGTTTCGGTAGTGTGCCAGTCTATTAAAGATGTGTTCCATATTGTGTAGACCATCTCTTTAATATTCTGTGGATCCAGCAGACACACTGTAATGATCCCCTGAGTACAATACTGCAATCATTATGAAGTATGCTGTAATATTATCCGACACAACTGAGCCAGTCACATGTCTTTTAGTTCTTTTTAACTTTACATTAGTGCTAATGTGCCTTTTTGACTCATTCCCGTGAGAGGGCGAGTTTTAATGTAGGATTTCAGAAATGCTCAATAGATTGTTGCAGAATCAGAAAGAAAGAATCTAACAACACCACAGGCACGGTGGCACAGTGCCAGAGACCCGGGTTCAATTCCAGCCTCACGCGACTGTCTGTGTGGAGTTTGCACATTCTCCCCGTGTCTGCGTGGGTTTCCTCCGGGTGCTCCGGTTTCCTCCCACAGTCCAAAGATGTGCAGGTCAGGTGAATTGGTCATGCTAAATCACCCGTAGTGTTAGGTGAAGGGAAATGGGTCTGAGTGGGTTGCTCTTCGGAGGGTCGGTGTGGACTTGTTGAGCCGAAGGGCCTGTTTCCACATTGTAAGTAATCTAATCTAAAGGTACGACCCTTCATCAGAACTTGTGTCAAAAGTGTTTGGCATTTTTGTTGGATGCTCAGACACCTGCAGTGCCTTACTAGTACTTTCTTTTTTAAGTCAAATGGTCAACGTTTCTTCTCTGTTGCTCATTTACTTCACGTTGTATGGAAGGAGAAAGGTTTAGTTAGTGTCATCATTATTATTTTGCCAGTGAAATAACTTAAAAACAAATCTTTTCAGAGGTTATATACAATTTTAAGCTTCACTTCTTTTATCAGGTTACTCTGCAATATGTTATTACTGACCTGGCTGACCAGCTTTAATTTTACAGAGCAAATGTCATTTATTGATAACAGGCTATACACCCACTCATCTGATCATTTTCTTATCACCTTACTGTGTACGGAGGGAGAAAGAAGCAAAATGAGAGTGAGAACTAGAATGGGAGTCAAAACCTTTATGAAATATGTAGAGGTGAGTGAGGGTGGGACGCCTCCTGTCTGTAATTAAACCTGAATGATTTGAACTCAGTAAAACCGGAAGAAAAAAGAGAACTCAAACAGCTGATGACAGTCAGATCAGGAACAGAGTCACAAGGCCATACTGCATACATTTTCCACAAGGTCTCAATGGTTAAGCAGTCACTGGCAGCTATTTTCAGTAAAATTGCAATTGTGGAACTGGAACAGGTCTAAGGAAATTGTTGGTTATTTGTATTTGATCAGATATTCACTCTCACAAGCTGTCACATGAGGTAGTGCATTAGCTGATACACTGTTATATGGAATGAGAAGCTCCACTATAAGCTGTTGTTAGAGACTTTTAATGTAACTTAAATCGTCAGAGAAGAACCACAGATAGTTCCTTCTCAGGATTCTCTGAAGCCAGCAAGAAAGGTAATCTAAATGCCGGGTCCTTGTCCAAACTGACTTGTCCTGTATCAAAGTACTAATCACTCAAGGCAAAATGACAGTCAAAACAGCAACATTGAGTCACATGTTATATCATCTCATTGTCTCAGGTAATCCCTTGGAATTGAGTAATACTTGCTTCAACTCCAGTCTGATAAATTCTGAGATGGCTGATAAATCTAGTGGCTATCAGATGTGGGGCTGTTAATGTGTGAAGGGCTAGGTAGCTCTGTTGATTTGAGTTTGTGTGCTCCCTCTGATGCCTGATTCCTGATGCATTCAGTACTTTCCCAATCAGCCTTACTCCATTTTGTTCCATCACAAACCAGTGTCCCACATGAACAGAGAACAACACAGCCCAGGAACAGGCCCTTCAGCCCTCCAAGCCTGTGCTGCCATATTTTGCCCTTGCATATTAAAATTGTCTTCAATTACAGGATCCATACCCCTTTAATCTTTTCCTATTCATGTATTCATCCAGGTGCTTCTTGAATGCTGTGTGTTCCAGGTACTCACCACCCTTTGTGTGAAAAAATTGCCTCACGCATCTCTTTTAAGCTTTACTCTCAAATCTTGAACCCATGTCCCCTAGTAATTGAATCCTCCACCATGGGAAAAAGTTTCATATTTTCCACTCTACCCCTGTCATTCACAACCTTATAAACGTCTATCAGGTTGTCCCTCAACCTCCCCAGTTCTGGTGAAAACAAACTCAGTCTAACCAATCTTCCTTCACAGCTAAACTCGCAGTAGCAATAAACATCCTGTTAAACCTTTTCAGGAACAGCATCTCATCTTCCGACTAGGCACGTTACAGCCTGCCAGTCTCAACATTGAATTCAACAACTTCAGATGATTGTCCCAGCTCGACCCAGCTTGTCATGGAGCCCACAAGGGAGCAGGCTATTCTGGACCTATTGCTATGTAATGAACCAGACTTTATAAAAAATCTTAAAGTAAGGGCAAACTTAGGAAGCAGCGATCATAATATGGTAGAGTTCAGTGTGCAGTTTGAAAGAGAGAAGGCAAAATCGGATGTAATGGTGTTACAGTTAAACAAAGGTAATTATGAGGGCAT
>NC_057735.1:42562004-42612028 GCF_004010195.1 Chiloscyllium plagiosum | reverse complement strand
GGGGGTAAATTCAGAACAGAAATGCGGAGACATTTCTTCAGCCAGAGAGTGGTGGGCCTGTGGAATTCATTGCCGCGGAGTGCAGTGGAGGCCGGGACGCTAAATGTCTTCAAGGCAGAGATTGATAAATTCTTGATGTCACAAGGAATTAAGGGCTACGGGGAGAATGCGAGTAAGTGGAGTTGAAATGCCCATCAGCCACGATTGAATGGCGAATGAAATCGATGGGCCGAATGGCCTTACTTCCACTCCTATGTCTTATGTCTTATGGACTCCTCTGTTTTCATTTTGCTCCGTAATTTTATTTTTTAATCTTGTTTTTTTTTTCACTGTTCTGTATCTCTTATTTCTTGATTGTCTCTCTTTCTCTTGCTACCCACTCTCTCATCATATTTTTCCTCTCCTCTTCCCCCTTTGCTATCCTTCGCCCCTGTTTTCCATTTTGTCTCTGCTTCACCCATCCCCCCCATCCCCCACATATTTTGTCACATAGCACTGGCTTCAACCTTGGTCATTCCCAGCTCCTAATCTCCCTCTCATCTCTCTGTGCACTGTCATTATCACCTCTTTATTGTTACCTTTACTTCTGGAGCCATGACTCACCTTCTCTCGGCCTCGTATAAATACCTCCCTACTTCTCCCCTTTTTTTAGCTTTGACAAAGGGTCAGTTAGACTTGAAACGTCAGCTCTTTTCTCTGCTTACAGATGCTGCCAGACCTGCTGAGACTTTCCAGTTTTTTCTTTTTTGGTTTCAGATTGCAGCATCCGCAGTAATTTGCTTTTAAACCTTTTCTGTACCCTCTCCAAAGCATCCATATCCTTCAGGTTGTGTGGTGACCAGAAATAAATGCAATATTCCAATTGTGGCCTAACTAAATCTCTATAAAGTTGCAGCATATCTTGTCTATCCTTAAACTCAATGCCCAATTAAGGCATGCATTCCAAAGACCTTTTTTAGATTAGACTACTTACAGTGTGGAAACAGGCCCTTCGGCCCAACTAGTTCACACCGACCTGCCGAAGCGCAACTCACCCAGACCCATTCCCCTACATCTACCCCTTCACCTAACACTACGGGCAATTTAGCATGGCCAATTCACCTAACCTGCACATTTTTTTTGGACTGGGGAGGAAACCAGAGCACCCGGAGGAAACTCACGCAGACACAGGGAGAATGTGCAAACTCCACACAGTCAGTCGCCTGAGGTGGGAATTGAACCTGGGTCTCTGGCGCTGTGAGGCAGCAGTGCTAACCACTGTGCCACCATGCCGCCCACTACCTTATCTACTTGTACTGCCACCTTCAGTGATCTGTGGACCTGTACACCCAGATCCCTCTGCATATCAATACTCCTGGTTCTGCCAGTCATTGTATAATTTTGACCAGTACATGACCTTCCAAAATGCATCATTTCACATTTGTTCAGATTAAACACCATGTGCCATTTTTCTGCCTCCAACTGAACTATACCCTGCTGTATTGTCTAACAATCCTTTTCACTATCTGCAACTCCACCAATCTTGTATCATCCGCAAATTTACTAATTAGACCAAATATGTTTTCCTCCAAATTATTTAAGTAGATCATGAACAGCAGAGATCCCAGCACTGATCCCTGTGGAACACCACCAGTCACAACCCTCCATTCTGAAAAGCATCCTTCCACCACTACCCTCTGTCTCCAATGACTAAGCCAGTTCTGTATCCATCTTGGCAGCTCGCCCCCGGTACCATGTGACTTCACCTTTTGTACCAGTCTGCCATGAGGGACCTTGTCAAAGGCTTTACTGAAGTCCATGTTGACAGCATCACCCACTTTTCCCTCATCAATCATCTTCATCACTTCCTCAAAAAACTCAGTCATGTTTTTGAGGCATGGCATCCCCCATACAAAACCATGCTGTCCATCGTTAATAAGTCCATTTGCTTCTGAATGCGTACAGATCTTGTCCCTGAGAATCCTTTCCAATAATTTTCCTATCACCCACGTGAGAATTACAGGCCTATAATATCCTGGATTATCCCTGCTACCCTTCTTAAACAATGGGACAATATTGGCTATTGTCCACTCCTCTGGGACCTCACCTGTGGCCAAAGAGAATACAAAGATGTCTGTCAATGCTCCAGCAATTTGTTCTCTTACCTATCAATATTCTGGGATAGATTCCACTAGGACCTGAGGACTTATCTACCTTAATACTTTTTAAGATGCCCAATACCTCTTCCTTTTTAATAGCAACTTGGCTTAGAAGCTTGATATTCCCTTTCCTGAGATCATCTTCCACCAATTCCTTCTCTTTGGGGAATACTGACAAAAAATAATAATTTTGGATGTCACCTTTGTCTCCTGGCTCCACACATAGTTTCCCTCCTTTGTGCTTGGATGAGCTAAATCTTTCCCTGGTGACCCTCTTGCTTTTTATATATATGCATAAAAAGCCTTGGGATTCTCCTTAATCCTGAGTGCTAAGTACTTTCATGACCCCTTTTAGCTCTCGTAATTTCTTGTTTAAGTTCTTTCCTATTTACCTTCAAAGGCTTCATTTTTTCTCATCCTCCTGGACCTTACGTTTGCTTCCTTTCTCTTTCTGACGAAGGTCATGACATCCCTGGTCATCCAAGATTCATGTCACTTGCCATACCTACCCTTCATTCTCGCAGGAATATGCCCTCCTGAACTCTTATCAGCTGCTGTTTGAAATACTTCCACACGTCGGATGTAGATTTACCCTCAAACAGCCATCTCCAGCCAAAATTCTCCAGTTCCTGCCTAACATTGTTGTTGCTTGCCTTCCCCCAATTTAACACCTTCACCTGAGGACTGATGTTATCCCTATCCATGAGTACCTTAAAACTCACAGTATTATGATCACTACTCCCAAAATGCCCCCTCACTGAAACTTCACTCACCTAGCTGCGTTTATTTCCCAAAACTGGGCCCAATATAACCCTTTCCCTAGTTAGACTGTTTACATACTGTGTCAAGAGTGAGTTGATGGGAACATTTGATCACTTCAAGGGTGTTTTGAGGATATCCACGAAGCATTTCTAGTAACCGCCTGCAAATTCCAAATAGAGCAGCTGCTGTGTGAGTCTCAAGTCTGGCATATATGACATGTCTGGCCCAATGGGGCTTGTCTTAAGTGATTAGTGCTTCAACATAGGGCAAGTTAACTTGCAAGAGGGCATTGCCTTTGGATTATCTTTCCTGCAAGATTCAGAGGATCCTGTCAAGGCACTACTGTTGGTTCTTCTCTGGTGCTTTAAGTTACATTATAAATCTGTAACTCTCAGGAACAGATGCTGAAGGCTTCCATGGGTGAGAGAAAGGTGGCTGTCACAGTAAGCGAACCCTAAATCTGAAATCCCTGAGAAGGGTGACCTCGGTAGTAGGGTATCACTGTGACTATTATATTGACTAAGACAGGTGTCATACTGGTCTAGAGTCAGACCATCACAGAGGATAGGTTTAAAGTATAGGAAGTGACAATTTGGCCCCTCGCTTCTCAGTCAGCTTTTTTAAAAAAAGATTGAGCCATCTCCTATAATCTTGCCTTTATCCCTATGGACCTGTGTAAGTGTCTGCTTCAAATAAAGATCGACTTTCTCTTAAAAGGTGCAATGGTGTCTGGCTCAACAATTATGTGTAGCAAAGCATTCCATGGTCTAGCAACTTAGCACATCAAAAATGCTCTCCTGACTCAAGGACACTTGTCACAGAATCCCCAACCCGAAACACTTGTCATTCCTTGTTCACCATTTCAAAACCGGTTAAGATTTTAAAAGCTCTGCTAATATCCTCTAGGTTTTATCAATTTTGACATTTCTAAAGGTTCTTATCCCTGGCATCACCACGGTCAATCTCTTTTGTTGAGTCTCTATGTTTGTTATGGCCAGATAAAGAACAGGAAGATTTATGTCTAGCTTTGGTTTGGAAGCAGGCCACACTGACCCTCCAAAGAGCATCCCACCCAGACCCATTTCCCACCCTCTCCCTGTAACCCTTCATTTCCCATGGCTAACCTACTTAACCTGCATATACCTGGACACTATGGGCAGTTTAGCATGGCCAATCCACTTAGAGTGCAGCTGTTTGGTCCTCTGTGGCTATGTGACTTGGTGGGGGGGAGTCTGTGATCAGATGAACCATGGCAGGAACTGTTCCCTGTTAGTTTCTGGGAAAGGCAGTTACTCGAACTGTACCCCTATCAATCCCTAGAGCAAAGTTCCATGAGTGGGTATCATTGTTTGTGTAGCCACGTTTTCTCATTTATCCATACGATGTGGCAGCCATTGGCTAAGACAGCAATTGCTGCCCATTTCTAATCGCCCTTGGAAAAATGGTGGTGAGTTGCCTTTTTGAACCACAAGGTAAAACTGGCATGGATAAAGAGTTGGCTGGCCAAAAGGAAGCAGACAATTGGGATAAATGGGTAATTTTGGGGTTGGTAAGCTGTATCTAATGGAATGTGACAGGGACCGGTGCTGTGTCTTCAACCATTTACAATTTGGTAACAGTGACTTGGATCCAAACGTATCATAACTAAATTTGGCAATGACACCAAAATAAGTAAAAATAAGTTGTTCCTTGCAGCCACATGCTCAGCAGAGGGCAAAAAGTGAGTGGGCAAAAACTTGATAGATAGAATATGAAGTGAGTAAGCATGAATTTATTTACTTTAGCTGGAAGAATAGATCTATTAAAAGGAGAGAACTCATGGGACTTGGTGGTAATCACATAAAGTTTGAATGCATGTGCAGCAAATGATTAGGAAAGTTAGATGGAATGTTATTTATTGCAAGGGGGATGAAAAATAAATATAGGGGTGTATCACTGCAGGTGTCTAGGGCCTCAGTGAGAGTGCATCTATGATCCTGTGTACAGTTCTGGTCCCCTTACTTGAAGAAAAAGGTATAGATTCATAGAATTCCAACAGAATGAAGGCAGGTCAGTTGGGCCATCGAGTCCACAACAACCCTCTGATAAGCATCCCACCCAGACCCACCCCCCTATTCTATCCCTGTAACCTTACATTTCCCATGGCTAATCCACTTAGCCTGCACATCCCTGGACACTATGGGCAACTTGGCATGGCTATAACTTATCTTATAACAAAAGGTTAAATTAGCTCTATCCATTGGAGTTTGGAAGAATGAGAGGTCATCTTATTGAAATATCTAAGATCACGAGCAGACATCTGTGCAAATACCAGGAGGATTTTCCTTCCGTGAGGGCGACTGAAAAACTAGGAAAAATAGTTTAAGGAAAAGAGGTCACCCACTAAAGGCAGAGATGAAGTGAATTCCTTTCTCTCTCAAAGGACCATTTGAGTGTGGAATTCTCTTCCTCAGAAGATGCTGGAGGCTGGATCTTTCACTTTATTCAAGGCTAAGTTCCATTCTTGATGGACGAGGGAAAATGAATCTGAGAACACAACTAAATCAGCCAAGATCTGACTGAGTGGTGCTGGCGGCTTGAAGAGCCAAAAGGTCTACCTGCTCCTAATTCCTAAGCCAGCTTTATTGTGCAGCTACACCCATAATGAGGTGTAATATGAGGGATATCATGTAATCAGTTATCACAGGACTTACAGAGATCATACAATTCCTGGATTCAGGCTTGGTTCATTAGAGAAAGCCATTGCAATAGGTAAAACATGTGATGAGGTTGCTGGGAGATTAAGGCAATGGACTGCTAATTCATCGTGCTCTTCATGTGTGGGTTTGAATGCCTCTCTCATCTTTCTAGAGATGGCATGGTGGCTCAATGGTTTGTGCTGCTGCCTCACAGTCCCAGGGACCCGGGTTCAATTCCACCCTTGGATGACGGTTTGTGTGGAATTTGCATGTTCTCCCTGTGTGTCTGCATGGGTTTCTTCTGGGTGCTCTAGTTTCCTCCCACAGTCCGAAGATGTGCAGGGTAGGTGGGTTGGCCATGCTAAATTACCTATACTGTGCAGGCTAGGTGGGTTAGCCATGGGATATGCAAGGTTACAGGAATGGGGCAGGGGGCATCTTGATGGAATGCCCTTCAGAGGGTCAGTGTGGACTTGATGGGCTGAATGACCAGCTTACATGCTATAGGGATCTATGTTCTAGAATGTAAAGATTACATATCATTGTTTCCAAAGTGAATGCAAAATGTCCATGTTGAAGTTTAGGATAGTTTTGATTTATTGTATCAAGAGTTAAACAAGTATGTTTTCGGCTGTCTATTATATGTTGAAAAAGTTATCAAACTGTTAAAATGCAATATGTTGCCTGAAGCTAGTTCAAACTGAGCGCATAAATGTCGGCCCTATTTTAAAATCTTTTCTCTCTGTAGCTCAGTCAGAGATAATCCTATTATCTATTTAGTTCTCATATGTTGGGGTTTCAGTGCTTCCGTTACCCGCTTG
The DNA here is from genome assembly GCF_004010195.1 of Chiloscyllium plagiosum. NCBI lineage: Eukaryota > Metazoa > Chordata > Chondrichthyes > Orectolobiformes > Hemiscylliidae > Chiloscyllium > Chiloscyllium plagiosum. Next base: position 42,605,629 of record NC_057735.1, on the reverse strand, counting down.
GGTGACTTTAAAAAGTAAGGTAATAGCTCTTGTGTGTCACTTTGATAGCTCTGCTGTTGTAGAAACAGTTACACTTTTAATATATAACTGGACACCCTCATTGTCTTTTCATCTATTTTCTCTGTAATGCAATATTTCTCAGCTGGATCTCTAGACGTTTGGGATGTGTTGGGGCAAGATTTGAATATAGATTTAGATTAAAACTGAATTTAGATTAATTATATATGTTGCCTTAGATTTGAAATATCAAAATTTGGATTCATTCCACTGCTGACAATGAGTCGGAGTCCTTTTTTAAAAATATGTTTAAGGTTTGAGCACAAAATGGGGTGCTGCCCTCTCAGAGGTGCTGCCTTTCAAGGGAAATATTAAAGACCCTGTCTGCCCTTTCAAGGGGTACACAGATTCTTTAACAGAGTGGTTGGCAAGGTCTGCCTGGTGTCCATGTCGGATGGCCATTTCCAATCTTGTGCCAAACAATCTGATTGTTAGCCAGTCTGGCCACATGGAAATAGCAGATGTCAGAATAAATATCATAGAATCCCTAGAGTGTGGAGGCAGGCCATTTGGCCAAACACGTCTATACCAAAACGCTCCAAAGAACATTCCACCCAGACCCACCCCTCCAACCCTGTATTTCCCATGGCTAATCCAACTAACCTGCACACCTTTGGATTGTGGGAGGAAACAAGAACACCTGGAGGAAACCCATGCAGACACGGGAGAATGTGCAAACTCCACACAGACAGTTACCCGAGATTGGAATTGAACCCATGTCTCTGATGCTGTAAGACAGCAGTGCTAATCACCGCTGCCCTATATTTCGGGCATTTTGTGATCTCAGCAAACTTACTTCAAAGGAACCCCACCCCCGTCCTATTTATCTCACAGTGCCCCCTGCCCACATGCCTCATTCCTGATGAAGGGCCTATGCCTGAAATGTTGATTCTTATGCTCCTCAGATGCTGCCTGACCGGCTGTGTTTTGCCAGTACCACATTTTCAACTCTTACCTCAAAGGAACATCTACTAAAGTATGTGTATATTCCATTCCTGTCTGAAACTTACTTATAGTGACTGGGGCATTACAAAAAAGAGGCATTTCTCATATTTCCCCATTTTCATCATTCCCTCTCATTTATTCCAAATGAGCCTTTTGCATCTTGAACCATAATAGATCTCTGTATGTGATGATGCCACCTTTACACATAATGACATCAACCCCATTTGTTGCCATGGCAGTTGGCAGCAATGGCTTCCAGCGCTGGTCCTCCTGATGGCCCGAACATCACAAAAACATGGGAAGAATCTACCAGCCCTTCCCCTGACCTCACAATATCTGATAGAGTCTGTCCAGGAAGATACAAACAGATAGGCCAGAATTGAGGGCCATAGACCATTAATGCCTTTGAGTTTTGGATCATCCCTTTTTCAGTGGTTATTAGTGATATCACAATAGTGTTCTGAAGTGAAACTGTAAGCAATAGCCATGATAATGAACTAAACTTATATGTACAATGCAGAATGTTTACTTTTATGGATAACACAAAAGTTGCAATTATGAAGATAAATAGATAGATTTCCAGAGAATGTAGCAGGTTGGAGGTTACCTGTAGATAAAATTTAATCAGAGAAATATGAAGTGATGCATTTTGGGAGGAAGGTCAAGGTAAGGCAAGTTAAAACAAAAAATATAATTCTCAAACAGGTGCAGAAAAGAGAAATCGAGGGAACAATTTTAATGGTGACAGGACAGGTTGAAAAAGTGGTCAATGAAGTATTTAGGATCCTTAACAGCTTTGGAAATTGAGACTTGGTGTACAAAAGGAAGGAGGGCATGGTGAATCTTTATAAAACAGTGGTTCAGCATCAACTAGAGTATTACATTAATTCTGGACATCACACTTCAGAAAGAATGTGAAGACATTAGAGAGGGTGGCAGAAAGGAGTTACAAGAATGGGATTTCCAAGATGGATTCAATTACAAAAGCAAATTGGAGAAACTGAAAATGTTCTCCTCAAAGAGCAGAGGCTGAGAAGAGATTTGATATTGGTGTTCAAAATAATGGGAAGTCTAGGCAGAATAAATAGGGAGAAACCTTTACCCATTGGTTGAAGGATTTTACATCAGATAAAACAGGTTTAAGGTGAATGACAAAACAACCAAATGAGATAAAAACAGAAACTGTTGTATTCACCAAGAGATTATAATCTGGAATACACTGTTTGAGAACACAATAAAGTCAGCTTCAATTGTGGCTTTTGAAAAGGTTATTGACTAATAATGTGACCAACTGACAAGAGCATTGTTGTCAGGGATATTTGAGTGAGAGGTGGCTGGTCTGCACTCTTCTGCCCTCTTGCTCCTGCTCCTCCTGTCTCCAGGTCTCAGCTTTCTTAATATTCTTTATTTCCTGTGTTGCTGCTCGCTCTTATTCTCTCTCTTCTTTTCCCATTCTGCTCTTGCTGCGCTCTCATGTTCTTGCAGCTCCTGCTCTCCCCATCCTCCTCAAGCTCTCTCAGTGTTGCCATTTGCTCTTTGCTCGCCTAATACTTTCTCAGTCTGCTGTTCTTTTCGGGCTTCTGCTTTCTCTGGGCTCCTGTTCCCTATAAACTGGCTTGAAGGATAGAAATTTCCTGAAATTTAAAGCAGGCTATGATTTCAACATCATAAAGTGTTTCCTTTTAAAATACATTCATCGAAAATGTTGTAGGGCTGGAGTACTTTGCTCAAGAAGGGCTGCAGTTAAGTCAAGACACGTAAAAATGTAAGCTTTGTGTAATGGATTCACTTGTGTGGAGTGGCTAAGCTTGTGGGGTCTTGTTTAATCAAATTTCAAAAAAAATCTCATGGCTGACTTAATTCTATAAAAGTACGTGCATTCATTTTGTGTCTTTCACAATCATCACGTTCTCAGAGGAACATGGGAACATAGGAATGGTGATGAGGATGGGCAATGATGACTGGCCTAGCCGATAACATCCAGATCCCATCATGAATAAAAGTTAAAAACCTCTAGATTCTGAAGTATCTAACAACCACTTGAAGGTACTCAGTTAAACTTGTAATATGGCTGACTTTAGATTTGCTAGACATTAAATACATTGATATGAAGGAACCAGACCACCAGAAACAAAAGGAATTTGTTTAAGTCCTACACTTTACCCAAACAGATTTCCAAGGATGTTACCAAGAATGGAGGATTTGTATTATAAGGAGAGGCTGGATAGCTCTGAATAGTTGGGACACTTTTTCATTAGAGCATAAGAAGTTGAGGGGGTGACCTTCTAGAGGCTTATAAAATCATGAAGGGCATTGATAAGGTGAATAGTAAAGGTCTTTTCCCCAGCGTAGGTAATCCAAAACAAGATGACATATGTTTAAGGTCATGATTCGGAGATGCCGGTGTTGGACTGGGGTGTACAAAGTTAAAAATCACACAACACCAGGTTATAGTCCAACAGGTTTAATTGGAAGCACTAGCTTTCGGAGCACTGCTCCTTCATACTCCACAACCACCTGATGAAGGAGCGGCGCTCCGAAAGCTAGTGCTTCCAATTAAACCTGTTGGACTATAACCTGGTGTTGTGTGATTTTTAACTATGTTTAAGGTGAGCGGGAAATATTTAAAAACAACCTGAGGGGCAACGTTTTCACACAGAGGATGGTGCGTATGTGAATGAATTACCAGAGGAAGTGGTGGAGGCAGGTACAGTTAGAACATTTAAAAAACATTTGGATAGATATATGAATAGGAAAGGTTTAGAGGGCTATGAGCCAAACACAGTCAAATGGGAGTAGATTAGTTTGGGAAACCTGAACAGCAGGTTGGACTGAAGGGTCTGTTTCCATGCTGTATGACTCTAGGACTCCATGACTTTATGAGGAGCCTGTAGTTCCCTCATTTCATTGCAACCTTTAAAGAGTGACTTTTTCTCCTGTAGTATTAATTGTTGTGATTATTTGTAACTTGGTATTCTTGCGTTTTGTCCTGATCAGTTCAAGATGAAGGATTCAGCAATTTGCCTCTTTTCAACAATAGATTTGAAGTGTTGCTTTATCAATACATAGTCAACATGTCAATAATGCAAGATCGCATGATGAGCTAACCAACAAATGACCAATAATCTTGTTTTAATGGTACTGGCTGAAGAGGGAATGTTGACCAGGACACCAAAAAAGCTCCAAGCATTATTCCAAATATTTCCATTGGCTAGTTAGTTTACATGAATGACAACTCCTCTCACAGTACAGTCCTCTCTAGTGAATATATGTGATTCTGAAGTACATCTGGAATCCAGAAAATTTTGTTTCAGAGGCAAAATATCTTAGTGTTCAGAAATTTTACTGTATATTTTCTGATGATAAATATTTGCCAGAGGTTGTTACTAATGTCAACAATTGGTCCTAGTCAAGGGATGGGTTCCCTAAATCTGTATATTGGATATGTAGCTGCTTTTTCATTGGAGAAAATGGCTTTGCGGAGTGGACCAGCATTTATTGCCCATCCCTAATTACTGTTGAGAAGTGGTGAGCTGTCTTCTTGAATTGCTAACTTCCATTTATTTAAAGGAGACTCAGGGTGCAGTTGGGGATTGAGTTCCAGGATTTTGATCCAATGACACTGAAGGTGATATGTTTCGAAGGAGGGGAACTTACAGTTGGTGGTGTTCTCATGTATCTGCTGCCCTCACCCTTCTAGATAGTAGTGGTTATGGGTATAGAAGGTTTTTGTCTCAGGAGCTTTGGTAAATTTCTGTGAATCTTTTAGGTAGTACACTCTGCTGCTACTGAGCATCGGTGATGGAAAGACTGAATATTTGTGGATGCGGTGCCAATCAAGGGTCCTGAATGGTGTCAATCTTTGCAATTATTATTGGAGCTGCACTTATCCAAGTAAATTAGGAGAATTTCATCACTGTCCTGACTTGTGCCTTGTTGATAGTGAACAGGCATTGGGGAATCCAGGGATGAGGAGTTACTTGTAACAGAATTTCTTGACTCTGACCTGCTCTTGTAGTCACAGTACAGTTCAGTTTCTGATTAATGATAAACACAAGCTTTTGATAAGGAGGATTCAGCAATGGTTATGATAATATTAAGGGGTGATAGTTGGATTGTCTCTTGTTGGAGATGGTCATTATCTGGCACTTGTGTGGTGCAAACGTTACTTGTCACTTTGCCAGCCCACACTTGGATATTATGCTGCATTTGAACATGAACTGCCTTAGTATCTACTTTTCGGTCCTTCCTTTATCCATCCCATTGACGTAATATATCAAGGGGAAAAGGGATAGCTAATCACATTGTAGTTTCAGTCAATTCCCTGGAATTTCTGTTTATTCATTTGTTCTGATTTTTAATTACTTACTTACTAAAATGTACTTTTTAAAATAGTGCTTGTCCTTCATGGGGGATGGGAGGTGATGGGGACAGGATAAGAAATTTTGACTGCAGTTGGAAAAAAAGCATAGCAACAGGAGAAGCCCCTTGAGTGTGTTTAGCATGGCTGGTTGTGAACCAACTAACTCGATATATTGGTGGAGTTTGAAACAGACACAGCTGCCGGAGTTTCACGAGTCCCTCTTCACATTTGGTACATCAATTCAATGACATTGATGACCCTGGCATCAGGAGGCAGAGTTACGTCCCAGATTTATGTCTGTCTCTTTCTCTAACTGTAGAATCACTGTTACTTTCCCAATCTTCCTTCTGCTTCTGTACAGCTGATCCAGTCACTGTAGACTTGACTCAGTCTGGATTCCCTATAGAATCCATTACTCATATCAGCATTCAATACTGAATACCAGAGAATGAGATGCACTCTGTGGCAACTAAACCTTCTCACTTCATGCCTCAACCACAAGAAGCACCTACTAAAATTAATCTCTGCACTGATATTTCAAACTCTCCTTCTCCACCTCTTTATTACATTACGACAGATCCTCAAGCTATTTTAATTAAAGTGGATTAACTTTATTGCCTTGCCAGCTTTAGTAGTATTTGTGCTGACACATGGCCAAGTGAGAAATGGCTTTAATTACTTCAGCAAATTGTTCAAGTAAAATTATGGACTAAATAACACATCAAGTTCCATCGAGGTATTAAGATATCCCTTAGATCTGTGCCATTGTGCTCTAAGGAAATGTTGAATCATATTGTGCATTGTAAATGTAAGTACAGGCAGGTAACTTCATGCATGGTTTATGGAATTCAAGAAAGTTGTAAGATGATCTGTGAACTGAAACAAAACCTTCTACTTACCAGGAAAAATAGAAGAGACTAGTGTTTGTCATCACTTAGTAAGGATGCTGCTAGATTTGGAGGGCTTGAACGATAAGGAGAGGCTGAATTGGCTGGGATTATTTTTCCTATATTGTCAAGAGCTGAGGGGCAACCTTATAGAGGTTTATAAGATCATGATTGGGTGAATAGTCAAGGTGTTTTTTCCAGGGTAGGGGTGTCCAATACTGGAGGGTATAGATTTAAGATGAGTGGGGAAAAAATTAAAAGGGAGCCGAAGGGTAAATTATTCATGCAGAGGGTATGGAATGAGCTGGCAGAGGAAGTTATGGAGGTGTTACTATCCAGGGTAAACCTCCCTCCCCCAGCTAACTTAAACCTGCAACGCAGAAATGATTTAACTCGTGATATAATCTGTTAAAATTCGAGAGGCAAAGAACAATCCCAAAAGTCACTATTCTAAGTAAAAATTAACAACCTTAATTTTTTTGAAAGTCTAACAGAGAATAATTTACTAACAACTTTTTACAACTCCTTTCTCTAATCTATCTTTTACTTGCACTTCTGCAAAACTGGTCTGATAAAACCCCCGATTAAAATTTACCAAAAATTCAAAGTCAAAACCAAAAATTCAAAGCTGTTGAATCTTCTATCTATATCTTCCTCTGTCCTCTCTTCTTCTTCTTAGCAATTATGTTTCACAGGTCATTGATAGATAAAGGTACATTTAGGAAAGCTATTCTATGTACAGTCTGTATATGTTGGTGGCTTGGCAGTTCTCCCTCAACTGTTCAATTTTTTTTGGTTTTATATCCCAAAGTATCGGATCATTTCATTGGTGTTAACGTCATCAAAATATTAAATTCAAACTTGATTGGAGTTTGTTATTTTGGGGCATAATTTAAACTGATTGGCCAAATTTGAATTTGTTTTTGTCTCATAGCAATCCAGCCAGTGCTAGCTGTTCTGACCAAGTGTTACATTGTTACCTTGTTCTGGACTCTCTGTGCCTAAGTCCTTGCTAGCTTTTCAACTTTCTTAAGGGTACAGTACCCCTACACCTTCCTAACAGAGGCTGGTACAATTACAGCATTTAAAAGGCATCTATTTGGGTATATGAATAGGAAGGATTTAGAGGGATATGGACCAAATGTTTAATTTAGGAGATCTGATCTACATGAATGAGTTAGAGTGAAGGGTCTGTTTTCATGCTGTACATCTCTATGATTCTATGACTACTCAATTAGTCTCTGTGGAGAGAGAAAACGGAGTTAATGTTTCAAGTCCAGTGACTCATTTTCATTTGGTTTGACAGATATTACTTGTCATGTTAATAAGCCATAGGAGCAGAGAAGGTATCTTGCTTAGTGTGTTCAGGGAATGGGTTGGGTGAGGTGGAGTTGGTAGTGTTAGATAGGTAGTGGTGGGGAGAGATGAGATAGGATGAGTAATATTGGATAAGTTGCTGATGGGTGGGATAATGGTGGGTGCTATGGGATAATGGTAGGTTGGGATAGAGAGAAATGGCAGTGGTAAGATGATGGATGGCCTGGAGTGTGAAAGGTGGGTGGGATGAAGTAATGTTCAAATGGGTGTCATGTTGATACAAGGTATGGGAGGATAGTAGTAGGCTTAGGGTGGGATACATACCTTTCAGCCTTGCTAAAGAAATGTATTAAAATTCTTGAAATGATTTGTGAGCATACACAGTTAAAAATGTTCCTCTTGCTCAATGGCTTTTCTGAGGCCCATAATTACCACAGCGTTAATGATGAAAGAATTTTCCCAAAATAGGATCACTTGTGTCATTTAAGTACAGAATCCATATGAAGTTACACACATTCAATTCAATATTTGCCTTGATTTCCAACAAAAAAATGACACATATGGAGTCTTCCAATTCATGTGGAAGAGTGATGTTGAAAAGTTGATGAAATACCAATGAAAAATCTAACATTCTCTGACTAAAGCTTTTCGAAATTCAGAATGGGCATTTATTCTCCTGAGCAGGTGCTGATGGATCTTCTTGTGGACCCCCTGCAGTGATGTGTTGAAGGTCTCCCAGTGAAAAATGAATCATTTATCTTCAGGAGGTATGTGGAGAGGGAAGTATTTTGTCTTTCTCTGACGTGCTATCTCTGTCACCGTCATTGTTTCCTGGTGTCCTTTGCAGAAAACCTTTAATGACAAGGATGTAATTGTTTTTAATACAGTATCAATTGCTTAATAAGTAAAGAAAATTATCAGAATATACACTATTGCTTCATTAAACCTATTGCTTCATTAAACTGCTACAGTTCAGCAGTAAATTCCTGTGATTGCCAGTAAAACATTTGCTTTAGAACATTTAAATCATGATGTATAATTTGTATAATGCTGATAGGTCCCCATAACTTCTTTTTTATTTGAGTGGATTATGTGGTTCATTAAGCTGTTGTTAAAAGAGATGATATATAGCAATGCAGATTACCAAGATCTGTAGGGCTAGAGTTTAAAGTGTTAAAAATGGGTCAAATTATAGAAAAGATGAGATGATGGGAGAGGTTATTTTCTAACAGTTGCTGATGCTCATGCTGATTATTGACTCTGAGTTTTCCATCTCACAACAATCTCTCACAGATGAATGAAGACCACCTCTACAATATCTGTTCTATTTGGTTGATGGAGTTTCATCTTTTATTCTTTAAAGGCTGAATTTTATGGCCAAAAAGTGAATGGACATCCTCTCGATTTACCAACAAAATTGGTCATTATGCTGATTAGAATATGATAAAAGTCAAATGGGCCCAAAATTTGTAGCCCACCATCACAACGCCCCTCCCCCCCAATACCACTGCCTTGTGAAATAGGGCAATAATCATGTCATTGCAACACTGAAACTGCTAATTCACCATTACTTGTCATGTATGTAATTTACTGTGAGGGTCACGTAATTAAAGCTCAAATGGCCTCCTCCTGTTCCTCCGATATGGTCCCTGCAGGAAGCACTCTGCTTTGGAGAAGAGAACTAAAGAAAATAAATAAAGTGAATATGAAGGAGAGCAAAGATTAAACTCCCATCAAAATAAATGATCCTAATACTGGAAAGATAATTTTGCATTGGTCTATGTTAATATACATTATAAATGATTAAATTATTATTCATTATATAAAAAATTTAATTCAGATGTCCATTTGAGTGCAAAAATTTGAACTTAATTTTTTAATAAACAACTTGAATTATTTGTGCAATATCTAAACTCTGATGTTAAGCAAACATTTGTTCAATAATGGTTGCGTTTTTACTCAGGACGTGTGAAAATACCAATGATACTTCAATCACAATGTGTTTGGCAAGTCTTTTTTACAAGATTGGGGAATTGGGGTCCAGAATATGACACAGTACTGCAATAACGCTGTTCATTTCACGCTTTGGCATCAGATTTTTAGCTTTTCCTCATTACCTAGTTGAAGCTGTGTGCCTGAAACAGAAGTCCTGTGAAATTGTGATAAATTCCACAACACCGTAAGTGGGAGAGACTCAAGTGTGCAGCAGTTGAACAGTTACAATTTGAGTTTCTTTCTTGATAAATAGTTTAAGTCTGGAATGCTGGAAATCTGAAACAAACACAGAAACTGCTAGAGAAACTCGATAGGTCTAGCAACATCTATAGAGTGAGAAACAGAGTTAACATTTCAAGTCTGGTATGACTCTTCTTCAGTTCTACACAGGTTGGTCCATACCCCGTACGAAGATAGCAGAAGGCCATCTTCTATAGCAGGGGTGCCAATAATGTTCTTTCGGTTGTATTGTTTCAGTGGTTTGTGAGGAACTTGTTCTGAAGTAGAGTACTGGATGTAAGTTCCCATCTCAATTACCTCCAAACTCTGGAGGCGCTGATAGCAATAGTGTTGTCAGCTGTGGTTCAGTAGTTACACACTCAACTCTCAATCAGAGGGTTCAAGTCCCACTTTGACCCTTGAAAGCAAAATCTAGGCTGACACTCCAGGACATTGGAATACTGTACTTTTTAAAATACCTTTGTGGAATGTGGAGGTTTCTGCCTGGGCCAACATTTCTTGCCCTTGAGAAGATGGTGATAAGCTGTCTTCCTGAAACACCGGAGACCATTTGTGGGAGGAGCTATCATTCAGATATGCAACTGAAGATTTGTCTGTCTTTTCAGCTGGACATTAATGATCATACGGTATTTTTTGGTGAGTTCATCATGGCATTCTGACCATTATTTATCCTTCAGTCAACATTAATTTTAAAAAAGCAAATATTATCTCCCTGCTCTCTGTCCAATTCTCTGCCACTGTTCTGACCACAATCACTAGAACTTCCAAATATTGAGTTGATTATAATGACAACCTGAGGTTGTGAAAGGTGATAGATAAATATAAATATTTCTTTCTGTTTTCTGTTCTTTTAAACGCATTAAAGTGTTCTGACACGGGGTAGACTCTCCTGCTTAATCTAAAACCAGCAACACAGAAAAAATTTATCCCGTGCAATAATCTATGAAAATTGGATAGGCCAAGAACTAGTTAAAGTAAAAATTAACAACTTTATTTCTTAAAGTATAACAGAAAATAATTAACTAACAACTATTTACAATTCCTGACTCTAACCTATCTGTTACCTTCCCTTCTATAATACTAAACCGATAAAATTCCCATTACGATTTACAAAACAAAAGTCCTGACCTCAAAACCAGGCAGTTTTCATTTCCTCTAAATTCTGGTCTTCTTTTCTTCTTCTTAGGGATTTCTGATTCACAGGTTACTGATCAATAAAGTACCTTTAAGAGAGCTTTTTTTCAGGCAATCTTTTTACATGTTGGTAGCATGGCAGCTTTCTTCCCAACTGTTCAATTTTTCCTGGTCTTATGCCCCCAAAGCATTGGATTGTGTTATTGGCTTTTAAGATTGTCAAGATACTAAATTGAAACTGGAATGGCATTTGGTATTTTTTGTGGTATAACTTAAACTATTGGCCTAATTTGAATCTGTTTTATCATTTCCAGGCAACCAGCTAATTTAGTTTTTGGCCAAGTGTTACACTGTTACATTATTGAGAACATGTGGTGCTGTCAGGTTGCTCTACCAGCTTTTAACTCTCTTAAAGGTACAGTAAACCACATCTTCAAAACAAAAGACATTCCAAGAAGATATGTGAGTTGACTGGAAGTTGGCAGATTGAGTGGGAAAATACAAGTTTGAGCTTTGGCAGAAGCATACAAAAGCAGGCTATTACTTAAAGAGACGGAGTCTACAAAATGCTATAGAACAGATATCTGGATGTCTTTGTACATGAGTCATAAAACGTTAGCAAGCAGATGCAGCAAGTAATTAGGCAGGCTAATGCAATGCATTTACTACAAGGAAGATGGAGTGTAAAATTTGTGAAGTCCTGTGATTATTGTACAAGGTGAAATGCTTTGGTATATAATGTACTGACTAGCTTGTTATCATGCAACCTACACCATGGCTAGAAGTGCTTTTGTTTTCGTTTGTGGCAGATATTAAAACACATTGCTTAAAAACAGGGCACGGGTCAGATCTCAACTGGAGTATCGTGCACAGTTTTTTAAAGATAGAAAATAGATACAACAAAAGGCCATTCCGCCTCTTGAGCCTTCTCCACCAGTCAATATGATCGTGACTGATCATCAAACACTATGCTCTGTTCCTGCTTTCTTCCCATACCCTTTGATTCCTTTAGCCTAAAGATCTATATCTAACTCCTTCTGGAAAGTACTGAATGTTCTGGTTTCAATCGCTTTCTGTGTCAGAGAATTCCACAGGTTCACCACTCTCTGGGTGAAGACATTTCTCCTCATCTCAGTCTTAAATGGCTTACCCATATCCTTAAACTGTGACCCTCTGGTCCTGGGCATTGGGAATGTATTTCCTGTGTTTACCATATCTAGTCCTGTTAGAATTTTATAGGTTTCTTTGATATACTGCATTATTCTTCTAATCTGCACTGAATATAGTCCTAACTGATCCAGTCAGCGGGACCATGGCATACTTGCATTGGAAGCATTTCAGAGAAAGCTCACCAAACTGATTCCTGTGATGAAGGGGCATTTTCCTTAGAGGCAGGTTTGAGCAGGTCAAACCTGTACTCACCGGAGTTTAGAAGAATGAGAAATGAACCCAAAAAGATTGTGAAGGGATTTTGAAGGGTAGATGCTGAGATGATGTTTCTTTTCTGGGAGGAATTTAAAAATAGATGACACAGTTTATAAATAATAAGTCTTGGAGACAGAGATGAGGAGGAACTCATTGTCCCTTAGATTACTTAGATTTCTTACAGTGTGGAAACAGGCCCTTCGGCCCAACAAGTCCACACCGCCCCGCCGAAGCGCAACCCACCCATACTCCTACATTTACCCCTTACCTAACACTACGGGCAATTTAGCATGGCCAATTCACCTGACCTGCACATCTTTGGACTGTGGGAGGAAACCGGACCACCCGGAGGAAACCCACGCAGACACGGGGAGAACGTGCAAACTCCACACAGACAGTCGCCTGAGGTTGTCTCAATGGGTAGTTAAAATGTTTGAAATTCTCTTCCCCATTGAGTAGTGGAAGCTGGATCATTGAATATATTGAAGGTTGACTTAGATTGATTCCCTTTTTGTTTCAGACTTAAGCCTGAAACACCGACTCTCCTGCTCCTTGGACTCTGCCGTGCTTTTCCAGCGCTGTGCTTTTCCAGCGCCACACTTTTCGATTTGAAAATCAAAAGTTGTGGATTCAGTCAGGGAATTGGAGTTAAGGCCAAAATCAGATCAACCATGGTTTTACTGAATGATGGAGTAGGCTCAAAGTGCTGAATGGACTATTACGTCTCTGTTCTTTACATAGAAGGACCTGGGGATGGAAACAGAGCCTTGAATTATCTTCAGGTTGTTCCAGCAAATGGTCAGAATTAATATGATGCACTCAATGGCCTTTTTCTGTGCAATGAACCCCCGTGGTTTTATATGATTTTATTGTGTGAGGACTCAAGTGATCAATATGGCAGAATAGAAAAGCTGAGAGATTAGTTATTTGAAGTAGCCAAGAGGCAGCCTGTTTGTGGTGAAAGATTTCTACATTTGTAACACAGTCGTGAGAAGTCTATTGCTTCAATGGATAGATTAGAATAGATGTAGCTCTTTGAAGAGAAGTGTTGAGTCAGCCAAATTTTATTGTACAGAGAATTGGAAAAAGAACATTGCAGAAAAGAAAAAGATACTTCAGAATCCATAAAGTCCTGAAGCTGTCCAAACAATTTTAAATTCCATTTCTTCAGACCTTCTCCAGAGAGGTCTTGCTATTGGGAATAAGTTGGATAATTTCCACTGCTTTCAGCAGACTATAAAAAGTGTGCTGCACATTTATATGACATCAGAGGCCTTTAGGAAGGTGATTTACAGTGATCCAAACCTATATGCAGGATTTTCAAATCTGTTGTGTGTTGTTTTGTTTAAATTGGAACAGATCACTCGTTGCTATTTGTTTTTCTCAGTGCAATTCCCCTAAGACAGTGGAAAGAATGGGCTATAATTCCTTTTCACATATGAAGTACTGTTGTAACTAGTGACTGATGTGATTTATTTTGTTGCTAATGTTACCCTTACTTTCCTTTCACTTTTTGGTTATTTCCCTTCCTCTCATTTCTCTTTTTTGTTAATCCTACTTAATTTTTTTGAAAATAGTGTAATCTTTGATTTGATGTGGACAGTACTGGAAAGGCCAGCAATGTTGCCAGTTACTCTTGAACTAGACTTGGTAGACTGTTTCAGAGGGCAGTAACTACATTGCTGTGGGGTCACATGGTAACCACATTAAGTGCTAATAGCAAAAACATTCTTCCCTAAAGGACATTAAGGAACCAGAGGTTTTTTTTTATGGCATTGAGTGATGGTTTTCTGGTCACCGTTCCTGAGACAAGCTTTCAATTCCAGATTTTCAATAATCAAATTTGAAATCCAACAAGTACTGTGGTGGTATTTGAACCCTAGTCCTTAAGATTTTGGGCTGGGGTAGCTAGTCCAGTGACATTGCCCCTGTGTCAATGTCTCCCAGGACATTTATGATCGTGGAGGTTGTGAGTGGGTGGTCCTGTGGTGGCGGGGTATGGAGTGAGTAGGGAATTAGTATTTAATTGATAGCAAGGGGCAGTAAGCAGTGTCTGTTGCCTTCCTGACTCTCCTGATTAAGTCAGAGATGGAAAAGGTGGAGGTTAGCCTTCCCACCTTAGGCCAGTTTAATGGGCACTTAAATGGGCATCCTCTACCAATGACAAATGGGCCTCCATGTCATGTGGAAAGTTGCTAGGTGTAGCCTGGCGGATTCACTCAGGGCTTGAGCAGAAGCAGTGGGCGAGGGGCTGATGTGGATAGTCACAAGAGCTGCCTCTACGGGAAGAACACCCTTGCTTGCCACACTGACACCCTCCCCATTCTTGCCAAGACATTCTAGATTGACTCCAGTGAGACCACCCCACTTGTCTTTACTCCAGGCCCTCAGCACTGCTCCAGGTACATGTTACATGTGAACATAGGAGCATATGGAATAGAAGCAGAAGGAGATCATTTGGGTCCACAATGCTGCTTCACCACTTAATAAGATTTTATCTGATCTGTCTGTGCTGCTAAATGGGCCAGATTTTGAACAGATCTAACAACTCAAGACTGGGCATCTATGGTGCATTTTGAGCCATCAACAGCAGCAGAATTATACTCCAGCACAATTTGCAACCTCATGGTCTGGCATATCCCCCACTCAACCATTACCATCAAGTCAGGGGATCAACCCTGGTTCAATGGAAAGTGCAGGAGGCTATTGCACAAAATATGGAGGCTTGGGATTGAGGGTGATTTAACAGTTTGGATCAGAGGTTGGCTAGCTGAAAGAAGACGGAGGGAGGTGGTTGATGGGAAATGTTCATCCTGGAGTTCAGTTGCTAGTGGTGTGCTGCAAGGATCAGTTTTGGGGCCACTGCTGCTTGTCATTTTTATAAATGACCTAGATGAGGGCAGAGAAGGATGGGTTAGTAAATTTGCGGATGACACTAAGGTCAGTGGAGATGTGGATAGTGCTAAAGGATGTTGCCGGTTACAGAGGAACATAGATAAACTGCAGAGCTGGGCTGAGAGATGGCAAATGGAGTTTAATGTGAAAAAGTGTGAGGTGATTCACTTTGGAAGGGGCAACAGGAATGCAGAGTATTAGGCTAATGGTAAGATTCTTGGTTGTGTAGATGAGTAGAGAGAGATCTCTGTGTCTGTATGCATAGATCCCTCAAAATTGCCACTGAGGTTTTGAGTTTTGGAGCCATGAGGTCATGGTGAGGTCACAATTGTAGTATTAAGTACAGTTCTAGGCACTGCATTATAGGAAGGATGTGGAAGCTTTGGAAAGGGTTCAGAGTAGATTTATTAGGGTGTTGCCTGGTATGGAGGGAAGGTCTTATGAGAAAAGGCTGAATAACTTAAGGCTGTGTTTGTTAGAGAGAAGTAGGTTGAGAAGCGATTTAATTGAGACATATAAGATAACAGAGGGTTAGATAGGTTGGACAGTGAGAGCCTTTTTCCTCAGATGGTGATGGCTAACACGAGGGGACATAACTTTAAATTGAGGGTTGATAGATATAGGACAGATATCAGATGTAGTTTTTTTACTCAGAGAGTAGTAGGGGCATGGAATGCCCTGCATGCAACGGTAGTAGACTCACCAACTTTAAGGACATTTAAATAGTAATTGGATAAACATATGGATGAAAATGGAATAGTGTAGGATAGATCTTCAGATTGGTTCCACAGATCGGTGCAACATCCAGGGCTGATGGGACTGTACTGCGCTGGAATATTCTATGTTCTAAACACCCTCAAGATGGGAGTGGGCAGGGCTTAGCACCTCAGTACAAAAGATAATTTTAAAGCCAGAAGTGCCAAATTGATGACCAAATTTAGCATCCTCCAGTGGCATCACAGATCCCAGTCTTCAGCCAGTTCGATTCTCTCCACGTGAAATCAATAAACAGTTGAAGGCGCCGCATTCTGCAAAGGCTATGGGCCCTGATAACATTCCGGCAGTTGTATTTAAGACTTGTGTTCCAGAACTTGCTGCATCCCTAGCCAAGCTGTTCCAGTACAGTTACAGTACTGGTATCTACCTGACAGTGTGGACAAATCCAATTAAAACTCATCAGTTTATTCTCAGTCATCAGTAAAGCAATGGAAGGTGTCATGAACAGTGCAGAATTTGTTTAACAATAGTGGCAATTGACACCACACAAGTGCCAGGCAATAACCATTTCCAAAACAAGAGAATCTCCCTCGCCATTCAATGGCATCACTATCACTGAATCCCCCATTATCAACATTGACAAGTAATTGAACTGGATGGGTCAGATGAGTTACTGTGGCAACTGGAGCAGGACAAATGCAAGGAATCTTGAAGGGAGTAACTCACCTCCTGATTCCCCAAATCACATCCACTATCTAAGAGGCACAGGTCAAAATGTCAAACAGGTCAGAATACCCTCCACTTGTCTGGATGCATCGAGCTGCAACAATACCCAGGAAACTTGATACCACCGAAGACACCAGCCTGCTTGATTGGCACTACATGTCCAAACATTGAGTCCCTCCATCACTCACACTGAGTAGCAGCTATTGTGACACAGAGACAGACAGCTGAACCAAAGCAGCCTTTCTATCTCTATTCGCAACACCGTAAAATTAATCTACTGAGGACCCCCAAATAGTCACTCCGAGGTTGCTAAGCAGATGTTTGAAGAAACAGTTCCAGACTTTGCAAATAATCAATTTGCAGATATTGGTTTTGTATTGTAAGGAAAAAAACCTTAACAATTTATTAAATACAAAATGACTTCAGCAGAGAGAAAATGAAACAACATGGTAAGATGATTAATGTCTGTGCTTTAAACCTGAACCATTTGTTTTCAGTCCACATTCACCCTAAAGACAGATAGACAAACAATCCCAGTTAAGGGATAAAGTAAAAACCAACAAAACTGGCCAGATGACTTAAACATTTTTCACAGTGTGTAGTTTCACAGGCATTGATCAGGGTCACCTTCTCAATTCACACAGACAAAGGCAGCAATAGTTCTAACTCAGCTTTCTACTCTATACTTCTAGAAGCTGGTGTATCAGATTAAGCAGGGAGCTTTCAAATCTTCACGCTGTTTTAGCAGTAGCCCAGAAGCATCTCATAAAAAAAGACAGTTAAAAAAACTTAAATTCTGGTTCCACCTTGATAGACTGATCAACTCCTTCTGAGGCCTCAATTACCATTCAACAATGGCTCTCTACTCGATCATTGGGTCTTTTCCAGACTTGCTGGAACCAGTTCCCAGGTACTTACTTCGTTAATAGCCAACGTCTGCTAACTGTTTCAAACCAATGCTCTTCCCAGGGGTTGCAGTGTCTGTTAGAACCTTTTTAATCAAGGCTAAGCTTGGATTTAGCTTCTTGACCTGGCCTCACAGATAAAGAAAGCCAGTTTGGTCTGTTCTTTTGCTTTTAATGCAAGTTGTCCCAACATCCAGCTATTTTCAGCTCATAGTTCAAGTTGATAAAAGGAAAAGATAAATATAATGAAAAATCAGCAAGGCTTCTAACAATCTACAAGATGCCCTGCAGACATTCATTAAGGCTCCTTAGACAGCACCTTCCAAACCCATGCCCACTTCCATGTAGAAGGACAAGGACAGCAGATACATGGGAACATTCCCACCTGCAAGTTCCCCTCCAAGTCACTCACCATGCTGACTTGGAAACATATCACTGTTCCTTCAGTGTCACTGTATCAAGCGTCTGAAGCTCCTTCATCAACAGCATGCTGGGTGTCTCTACAACAAAGGGTCACCACCTCCTTCTCAAGGGCAATAAATGTTGACCCACCCTGAAACATCCACATCCTGTAAATGATGTTAAAAAACCTTAGTCTTGAGTGTGTTCCCACTTATTTTCTCTCCGCCCTTTCCTGCCATTCTCTGACCCTCATTTTTCTCTCCAACCTTGTCACAAACCTGTGATGTACTATATATTTCTACAGTTGATCCTTTCGCCCCACTATAGTATTAAGTTTAAGAACTCCTCTGATGATGCCATTTGCAAGAACTGCATTCAGCATGGTTTAGGTGCAGCTTGTCCCAGCAGAATAATCCCCACTTTCCCAGTACTGGTGTCAGAAGCACACCAACCAGAATCCATTTCTCCTACACATGTCCTTGAGCTACTTACCACCCTCTCTAAAGTTATGTACTTTATGCCAATTTACACATAGCTCAAACACTCCTTGCACCAGCCACCACTGATTGCGCAGGAAGTAAAAAGCTGTAGGGCATCTGATTGACCTCCTGGAGGCAGGATCTTTGGTTCCAAAGACCTGGAAACCTTGGTGACAAGGAAATATATGCGTGATTGGGATTTGATGTAATTGCAGCTGCTGGCAATGCAATGGTGGTGATGCCAGAGGGTTTTCCACTAGTTAATAGGGCCATTAACTTCAACACTGCATGTGAAAAGCCATATGAGAAAAGATTAACGGACAGAACATGCAGATGTAAATTTGTTCTCTTTATAATGTCAAATATCTGCAGTTGGTTTCTTATCCCATTATAAATTCCATTATCCACACTGATAGGAAAATAATCCTAAATTAAGATTTGGAGATGCTGGTGTTGGACTGGGATGTACAAAGTTAAAAATTATACAACACCAGGTTATAGTCCAACAGGTTTAATTGGAAACAGTAGCTTTTGGAGTGCTGCTCCTTCATCAGGACTTGTTATCCTGTTATTGTAGAAAGGGGTAATGGTCTGAAAGTTTTAAAACCTTAAGCAGAAGCCATTATAATGATGTTACATGGGCTTTGTGGGAAAACAGCTAAGGATCATGAGGAGGAAGGTCTGACATCTGGGTTTTTCTGATATAATGCCTGTCATACCAAGATACATAATTGCTATGATCAAATAAACTGCATCTTGTTTAAGATCAGAGCCTCTGACAGCCAAAATATGTTCCTTTATCGCACTAGACCAAGTGAGTCCTGAAAGAGGAGGGAGGCAGCAAATCGGCCTTCTCATGAGCAATAGTACAGGGAAGTCAGACAATATGATGAGCAAAACCAATAATGCTCTTGTTATGTCAACAGTCATGCTGATGTTTATTATTTAAGGGAAGAGATCTTATTATGGTCTACTGACTAATGTTTACTTATACACTTTGCATTATATGTATGAAATTAGAGACTATTATTAGTAGGAAGTGCATACAGACATTAGATTAATACTTTTGATTACATATTGACACTGCATGCACATGAAATTGAGTTCATTGAAAGAGGTTAAAGACCCTATTATCTAGTACTTATCCTCAGGAAATATGAGATTATTATCAATGCCATAGTAACCAGGCTTTTCAGCTTCAGGAATGAACAAGTCTCGCACTATTTCAGAACTCAGAATGACTCCATTGGAATGGCTTTGAATACTTTGATATTGAATATGTAAGGACAAAAATGCAAAACTGAAATGATTCATTAGCATAATTAACTGCTCCAATGGTCAGTGCTAGAGCAGTTTTTAATCTCAATGAAATAGCATTCATCATTAATCTTACACAATCATAATTTGCACCTATTATTTTTACGTGTGCCATGCATCTTGGGCAATGAGTGGAAGAGAAAAGGATTTTTTAAAAATGTAATGTATTATGATGTCGGCAACAATGCACAGTGGAAAAAAAAGCACATCCTTGAGTGATAGAGTACAGCAGAAATGAAGGATGTAGTAAGACAAAGTTTATACTCTTGTGAATGAACAGGAATAGGCTTTATTGCACATCATTATGAACAAAGGAAGGTATTTTACTTACTTGGAGGCTCACTTGGATTCTTGTAAAGCCCGATGATCCTGCTCCTTCTGTCACTATAACACAGCTGTTTATGCACATGCTCTTAAAAGCTGAACTTAGAAGAATATCACACCGCCACCACTCCACCAAGTTATTTTATGCTTAGTCTTTTTACTATGAACATTGAATCATGAATATTTATTGCTTCTATTTAATTTGTCCTCCACAAGTTCGCGTTGCTTTAGGGACTAATCACTGACATTATTCTTTGTTTTCTTGGAAAATGTGTAGGATGTATGCATTCTCTTGTTCTTTCTTTGGAGTGCCAAAACATTGGTGAAGTGGAGTGAGAGATCAGGATGATCACTTGCAATTGGACTGTGATCTACATGATGATCTCTTGCTATTGGACTGTGATCTACATGAACACTTGAATGCAGGAGAAATGCAAAGAAAACTTAATTCAAGGGAGAAGACACCAGGAGTTTGCTGACGGCACCACCATGTAGGTCAGATCTCAATGGAGTAGGTACAATGTAGTGCCCCTACTACTGAGCCAGGAGAACTGGCTTCAAGTCCCATTTGTCCCAGGGGTGGGGAATAACATCCTGGAAGAGGTTAGGAAATATCTAGCATAACTGAGGTAGTTAGGTTATAATTGTTTTTGTCAAGTTCTCAACTGTTTAAGCTTGTTTCTAGTTTTAACTTTAAGTATAGAAAGGCATTCTATAACACCAGGAGATCAATAATCTGGTCTTGTCGGTTTTGGCTGGAGAATCTCTCTTGTACTTCCATTTGCATTCATAGAATCCCTACAATGTGGAAACAGGCCATTTGGTCCACACCCTCCCTCCAGTGAGTATCCCACTCAGACACATTCCCCTACTGTATTACTCTGACATTGCCTCTGACTAACACACCTAACCTAGATATCCCTGAACACTATAGGTAATTTAGCATGGCCCATTCACCTAACCTGCACATCTTTGGACTGTGGGAGGAAACCAGAGCACCCAGAAGAAATACACACAGACACAGAGAGAATGTGCAAACTCCACACAGAGCAGCCACCCAAGGTTGGAATCAAACCCAGGTCCCTGGCATTGTGAGGCAGTGCTAACCACAGAGTCACCTTGCTGACAATACCACTTCTGGATGTGTTTCACTTGCAATCTCCAGCTGGCACCTATACAGATCAACAGTTTCTGTATGTCGAATACCAACACAATCCATTTTGAACTTAAGGATCTCGACCTACTTGCTTAGCTTTTTATAAACTATTTGGAATTAATCTATGTGTAATCTATAGGCCTTTGCTGAAGATTGAAGCTTTTCTCAAATGCACATAAATATTCTCAGTGTGTGTGTGCCAAGATGTGTTGGATACAATTGATTTCGGCCTGCATAGGTGAGGCCCAATCCACCCTGCCTGATGCTTCAATGATCTTCAGTTTGTTTTGAAGCTTTGAGACCTCTTTCCTGCATGATTTAAGATCACATTCTAACTCCATAACTTTTGATATCTCAGATTCTGTGGGTCACATTACTCAATTTACTGACCGAAGGAGTCGATGTTCCCTTCTTGTCTCCCAATATTGAACTTGCAGTGAATTCTGGCTGAAAGTTCTTCATTTAACTGTGACTGCAGTTGCTGCTGCTTCTGCATCGCCTGACTAATAAGTAGACAACTTGACTTCTTCCTTATCTTCTTCAATAAAATTGAACTCTCCTTGAAAGAGGTCACTGGGTTTTCTAGAATGGCGCTCTCTGAATCCATATGTACAAGAAAGTCCAAAGTTTCACATTTACATGAAGGAATGACTTGTGGGCTAGGTTCCTTCTTTGTGGCTATGTTCTGAAAGAATAATCAACTATCAAAGTACACTGATTGGTGGCTAGTCATCACATTGTTTGATGCTTTCCTTTCTACAGTTTACGTTTCTGTTTTGAGAGAAATGGTGGACCTGCTCCACCTCTTGCAATGCTGGGAAAGTATTGTCCGTTAACTGAGGAATGTCCAAAACTAGACAGACAGCTCTGTTTAATGAATAATTATAATGGTCAGGGATTACAAACACAAGGTCTCCACAATCTCCTTTTCATTGTAGTGAAGTGTTGAATGCATCTAACCCCTCATCTAATTCTTGTACTTATCATATTCCAAAGTTTCATGGAGGATCTTAGCCCATGGCATGTCAATGTGCTCTGGTATCTAATTTAAAACCAACTTCTTCTATCACTCTGTCATACCAGGTTTCGTCCTGCAGATCTGTCATGTAAGGGAAGTCAAATTCTTGCTGTAAGCCCCAGGAAGAATTCATCCTGCCCATTCCATACAACCCCCTAATGGGATTTCCAAAGGCTGATGTTGTCTGTCTTTCATTTCTCGTGCTGCTAAAGCCTTACCTAGGCCTTTCACTTTGGACTTGACCATATGGCCACTCTCTCATCAGAGATGATTTGATGGTGTTTTAGTCTGAGGGTCACTGCACCTCAGGTGAGAAGCAAAGTTGAGAGGCCAAGTGTTAGATGGTAATCTCTGCCAGCATGGAAATTTAACCTACACTTTTGGTATCACTCTGCATTGCAAACTAGCCATCCAGCCAACTGAGCTACTCACAATGCTGTATACAACTGGATGGATTTGCTGCCATCAGTGAGGTACCTTTTTCACTTTCACCATGCCCTGTTCTTCTTACAATTCCTCTTACTCTTCTAGTTGGTGTAGTTTCTGAGTGACTTTTCTTTGCTATCTTTGTCAGTAGTTTAGTTTTGGTAAGCCTTTACTTATTATACTCAATGAAACTCTTCCTGTTGCTTCTGCCAACAGCTCTCTTCCACATTTTCTTCAGTTACTGCATGGGACTTCCTGTTCTATGCCTCTGTGTCTCAAAGTCTGTGGCTAGTTGGCCCTCTCCCACCACAGAGCTTCACTTCCAATATTTCCCCCATCTCTGGGTTTGGAGCACTGGGCTTTCCTCATGTCTCAATGTCACTGGTCATTTTTATCATCTGCCTCTGGTTCTGTGAGTGCGGTCATTGTTTGGTAATAGGAGATCTATAAACTTATGAGTGAACACCAATAGATCTTATTGAACAAAACTATATGCAGAGGATAAGAGTGGAGCCCTACAGAGGCAGGCCCAGTTCCATGTGATTGGATGTCTTTATAACCCAGCTCCTTTCACACATACTCAGTAGTTATACTTAAGAGTAAAACCAAGGTAAAGCCCTTTACAAATGAGGCCTTTCAGCCCAATATGCCATTTGGCAGCTCATTCAAAGCTATAGGCAATTAATCACACTCCCTGCTCTTTCCTCATGCATGGAAGAGTTGTGAATGAAAATTATTGGAGTCAAAAACAGATGGATTTTCTGTATCATTATAAGAAACAACAAAAATCCTCTTCTGCAGTCTGACACCATTGACAAAGTCTTTCTGAATTAATTTGTAAATATTCAATTCACAAAGGCTTTCAGCTCCTGATGATATCTTTAGAAAACACTGGCGATCTCTGAGGAGGTGAAGCAACATTCGTCGAGAGAGTTGGCGATTCGGATGCAGAATCTTTTCTTAGAGCCAGAAGATTAACATACGTTAAGAAGGAACAGAACAAGTGGTGTTTTAATGCAGAAAAACTTGCTTGGAAATGGTCCAACAGAGCTGTTGTTCATGGACTCTTGTTGACATTGTCTTTGTTTGATGGCCATCGAAGGACTTCAACAACTTCCAACCTCAACTACAGTCCCCAAATTATTCACTGCTAAGTTGTGCTGGTGATGATTAATGAGTGTTTAAAGAGGACAGGGGTTAAAGGACAGGGTGGGAATGCGTCTAAATGTGGGCAAACATACAAAGGTATAAATGTGCAAACACACATGTGCACCCACATGAAAGCTACATAGGCATAACTAAACAGAATGGGGTGTTTGAAAACCTGCCAATAAGAAATGAATTCCAGAGACTCAGGAGTTCAGTGAAAGAAAAAAAAATACATCTTGTTGATCATGCTGGTAGAATTTCAATCAGTTTTAGATTGGTGATCGACACAGTAGCCTCCTCCTTTACAAATATATGATCAAGGGTTGGCCATTCAGCCCAGTGATCCATTTAATTAGATTGTAGCTGATCTGTATCTTGAATCCATCTACTCATATTATGCCATTATTGTTTAATGGCCTTACCTAACAAAATAACAAGCTCAGTTTTAGAAATATTCCTAACCCCATTTGAAGCAAACACAAATCTTTCACTACCATTTATGTCAAGATGTGTTTCCTGAGATAATCTCTGAATGACAGTCCTCTAATTTTGTATTACACCTTCTTGTTCAGCAATCCCCATACCAGAGGAAATGGTCTCTTCTAATGTACTCTTCAAATCCTCTATTTATCTTAAACACCTCAATTAAATGTTCTATTCATAACTGAGTAGAAGCCTGGTGTGTGCACACTGTCACCACTCTAATGTTAATTGTTTGTGTTTGATTATATTAGCCTGTTTACCATTGATGCTCACTCTGCTTGATTAGCTAAGCCTGGATGTGGATTCAGAAAAAGTAAACAGCTGAAGAAAAAGCTGGAAGTAGATATTTTAAAGCACTGCAAATAAAATGATTGCCCTTTCTACATAGTAGAATCATAAACGTCCTACAGTATGGAAGCAGGCCATTCAGTCCATTGAATCTGTACTGACCCTCAGAAGACCATCCCATCCAGATCCACCCCATCCCAGTAACCCTGCATTTCCCATGGCTAATTCACCGAGCCTACACATCCCTAGACAATTTGGACACTTTAGCATGGCCAATCCACCTAACCTGCACATCTTTGGATGGTGGGAGGAAACCAGAGCACCCAGAGGAAACCCACACAGACACGGGGAGAATGTGCAAACTCCACACAGACAGTCACCTGATGATGGAATCAAACCCAGGTCCCTGGTGCTGTGAGGCAACAGCGCTAACCACTGAGCCACCTTGCCACCCAACAATCTGAAATCTGAACAATACAAAACATACAGTTTAACTCTTAACCTGTTTCATGTTTGGTGAATAAAATTAAAAAAAATCTTCCTGAAGTGCAAGCCCAGAACTGAATGTATTTCTGCAGATATGGCCTAATGCACTATGATACAGTTGTAAAATAAGTTGTACTCATTTGTGTTCCAGTATGGTTGCAATAATTGTAACATTCTGTTATTCTTTGTAATAATCTTTTATGCCTGTCCCTTTAAACACCCATTTTGCATCATCAGCATGTCGTACCAGTGAGCAATTTAGGAACTAGACTTGAGATTGGAAGTTCTTGAAGTTCTTTGATGGCCATCAGTGAGAGACAGTGTCAACAAGAGTCCACGAGCAAAAGGACTGATGGAGCATTTCCAAGCAAGCTTTTTCTCGTTAAAACACCACTTTGAACTTAAAGGCTGGAGCTGCGTTCTACATCTTCAAAAGCAGTTTATGAATAATGCATTGGATTAATATGGAATATGCATCAAAAGAAAGCAAAGGGATACACACAATCATTCTTTGAGGATAGCACTTGGGGTGAAATTTACAAATAGATACATTTTAAGTTTATTTATAAAATCAGATTAATAAATGATTTTCCTGTTGAGTCTAAAGACAAGATCAGCATTGGCCGGTTTCCAAAGCAAAGTTGAAAGGAAATGTGATTAACTTGATGTCCTTCCTTCCCATTTATCTTTGTTTTTTTTTCTCTCAAGGCTGCTGCAGTGACAGAGTAAGGAAGTTTGTTTTGCATCTTGAAGCTGCAATCATTGACCCAGTGTAAGAGCTTGTCATTTAACAAGATGTGTTTATTCTGCTACTGAACGTGGCCAGGCTGTGAGCATGTTCCTTCTGGTGTAATCAACACTTCCCTGTTGGAGCAGCCATTTAAAAATAAATCAGCGGCTATCAGCAAAAAGGGCAATCTGAGAACCTGGCAATGCAGGAGAAGTGCTTTCCAAGTGAAGTATGTGGGCAGTAAAAAGAGTAGTCATTTAGCACTTCTCATGACTGCAAGAGGTTTTAAAGTATTTTACAGACAATGAAATACATTCTGAAGGATAATCACTGTTGTAATGCAGGAAGTACATCACCAACTGGTATACAGCATACACCCACAAGCATCAATGTGTCAATTGACATATACTTGTTCCCCCCCTCCAGACCCACAGGGGATACAGTCCAGACCTACTGCAGAAGCCCGAAACTACGAACCACGTTCATTTAAATGGGAAATCTACTTCCTAGCAGCCTCCTGGTACCTGGTTCTGGAACGTTTCCTACAATATGTTCGAGCTGCGGGTAACTCAAACTGCGGTAACCGGACCCACGGATAAGGGGGTCACCCTGTATTGATCTCATTCCATCTGAGTTTGCAAGGCATAAGCCTGAGTGCTTTTTGTGAGGAATCTGAGTTTTGCAGGAAGCTGCTTTGATTCACGCTGTGACCTTGGCCACCAGATGCTCTGTTGTCGTGTGCTCAACAACTGAAGCTGATAGAGGTGACAACACCGGCCATGTTGGAATGGACGTGTTCCAAACTCGGTTGCTGGACTCCTCCATGCTCCTTGGTGTGGCGTGAAGGTCTTCAGTTGACCAGTCATTTGCCTATGTATACTCTTTAGTAAAGACCCAGGAGCAGCATCAGCCATACCTGAAAATGACTTGTCAACCTAGTGAAGCTACCATACAGGACTACTTGCAGCCAAACAGCATAAACAGCAAGTGATAAGATGAGCTAAGCTATCCCACAACCAACAGATCAGATCTAGCTCTGCAGTACTGCCACATCCAGTCATGGACGATAGTGGACAATTAAACAACTCATTGGAGAAGGAGGCTTCACAAATATTGCCATCCTCAATGATCGAACAGCCCAACACATCAATGCAAAATATAAGGCATTTGCAACAATTTTTAGCCAGAAATGCTGATTTGAAGATCCATCTTGGCCCCTAGCATTACAGATCCCAGTCTTCAGCCAATTCGATCCATTCCACATGGTATCAGAAACAGTTGGAGACACTGAATGCTGCAAAGGCTATGGGCCCTGATGACATTCTGGCAGTAATACTGTACACATGTTTTCCAGAACTTGCCACCATCACCTAGCCAAGCTGTTCCAGTACAGTACAGCCCATTCCTGAAGAAGGGCTTATGCCCAAAATGTCGATTCTCCTGCTCCTTGGATGCTGCCTGACCTGCTGTGCTTTTCCAGCAACACATTTTTCAGCTCTGATCTCCAGCATCTGCAGTCCTCACTTTCTCCCAGTACAGTTACAACACTGATATCTACCAGACAATGTGGAAAATTGCTCAGGTATATCCTGTACGTAAAAAAGCAGGACAAATCCAACCTGGTGAGTTCCCGCCTTTATCAGTCTACTGTCGATCATCAGTAAAGTGATGGAAGGTGTCATCAACAGTTCTATCAAGCACCACCAGCTCAGCAATAACCTGCTCAGTGACGCCCAGTTTGGGTTCCACCAGGGCCACTCAGCTCCTGACCTCATCACAACCTTGGTTCAAACATGGACAAAAGACCTGAATTCCAGAGGGGGGGTGAGAACGACATTTGACCAGATGTGGCATCAAGGAGCCATAGCAAAACTGTGATCAAAGAGTATTGGGGGGAAAGTTTTCTACTGGTTGGAGTCCTACCAGGCACATAGGGAGGTGGGTTGCAGTTGTTGGAGATCAGTAAACTCAGCTCCAGGACATCGCTGCAGGAATTCCTCAGGGTAGTGTCCAAGACTCAACCATCTTCAGCTGCTTCATCAAAGTCCTTCCCTCCAACATAAGGTCAGAAAAGAGGATGTTTATCGATGATTGCACAATGTTCAGCACCATTCATGGTGCTGAACCATACTCAGCACCATACTCAGATCCTGAAGTAGCCCGTGTTCAAATGCTACATGATCTGGACAATACCCAGGCAACTAACCTTTGCGCCACACACATGCTAGACAATGACCATCACCAATGAGAGACAATGTAATCACTGCCCCATTACATTCCTGCCATCCCTGAATACCCCATTATCAATATCCTTGCAGTTACCATTGATCAGAAACAAAGTGAGACTCACCACATAAATGCAGTGGCCACAAGAACAGGTCAGAGGCCAGGAATACTGTGTAACTCACCTCCTGACCCCTTAAGCCTGTCCATCATCTACAAGGCACAAGTCAGAAGTGTGATGGACTACTCCCCACTTGCCTGGATGGGGGTAGCTCCAACAATACTGCAGCACCAGTGTGTACTACCTACAAGATGCAGTGCAGAAATTCACCAAAGATCCTTATGCAATATCTTCCAAACCCATGACCACTTACATCCAGAAGGACAAGGCAGCAGATATATGGAACACCACCACCTGCGAGTTCCCTCTGAGCCACAACACCATCCTGACTTGGAAATATATCGACACTCCCTTGGTGTCACTGGGCCAAAATCCTGGAACTCCCTCCCTAAGAGATTTTTGGGTCTACCTACAGGCACATGGACTGCAGCGGTTCAAGAAGACAGCTCACCACCACCTTCTCAAGGGTAACTAGCGAAGGGCAATAAAATGCAGGCCAGCCAGCGACGTCAACCTCCTATTAATTAATTTTTTAAAAAATCTGATGTTTTCACTTTGCTCACTTTGGTAGTCCTCATCTGAATCTTCCAGCAGAACTAGTCGGAGACCTTGTCGCTCAGTGAACTGCTGTCTGTCATATCTTCTTTTCTCCATTCTGCCTCCTATGCTCTTATAGTTGATATCTCATCATGGCTGAGATACTTCCTTTATGCTCAGTTGTACAATATATTTAGAGTAAATCATTGAGTTGGTTGCTGTGATTGTAGGATCAAGTGACACCAGATCTTCATCTTTACTGTTTTTTGACTCTTCCTTCTCTGAATGTAAGGGTTCCCGTTCTTTGTATCTGAAATATAAAAGGAACAAGGGTTGGCTGCAGTGACAGGAGAGAGGAAGTTCAAACATGTCTCATCATTGGCAGTTTGTGGGTTTATAGGATTGATGGAGAAGTGTGAGCAAAGATCCCTCCAACACTGCTAGCAGCTCCACTTTCATAATGACCAATGTGGGGTGTTAAATTATTCAGGAGCGCATGTTCTCCAGCCCTTTCCTGCTGCCTTCTGTTATACATTGTCTTCTCCTAAAGAAAGAGGGAAGTGGGCTAATAAGTGTCCTGCAATGTCTTTGGGTAATAAGGTTTTCATGGTACTCTGTGTGAGCTATGAGTTGTGGTTGTGTCTGTGAGAGGGTAAGCTAAAGCCAGTGAATCTCAAGGATTGAAAACATGAAATTGTTGGTAGTTGGTCAATGGATGTGTAATGAATTGAGTAGTTAGGAGGTTAATGATGTGTTGATGGAATTCAAAGATTGGATTTGCTCACATTGTCAAAGCTTGTTAGGTCAGTAAACTCTTTCCTGCACTACACCAATATCCCTCAAGTTATAGGGGAAAGTGAGGTCTGCAGATGCTGGAGATCAGAGCTGGAAATGTGTTGCTGGAAAAGCGCAGCAGGTCAGGCAGCATCCAGGGAACAGGAGAATCGACGTTTTGGGCATAAGCCCTTCTTCTCAAGTTATACTCCAGGGATGAACTTCCCAATGTCACTTCTTCCCACTACGTTCTGCTCATATATCCAGAAGATCTCCAGCCACCATCCTTCCCCTGCTCTCTTCCATGTGTGTACAGGATCTTTAGTTGCCTCTTCATGCCATGAAGAAGGGCTTATGCCCGAAACGTCGATTCTCCTGTTCCCTGGATGCTGCCTGACCTGCTGCGCTTTTCCAGCAACACATTTTCAGCTCTGATCTCCAGCATCTGCAGTCCTCACTTTCTCCATGCCATGGACCAACACCTCCAATGCATTGACATAAAAGCCACGATACTCAATTTTCCATAAGTTCAAACATTCTTCAAAGTGTCACAGAATAGATTCCACTTTATTCCTCTTTATTTATGAACAGGATGTGGGTGCTACTGGCTAGGCAGCATTTATTGCCCATCCCTATTTGCCCAGAGATCAGTTAGTCAACTATATTGCTGTGTGTCTAGAGTCACATGTAGGCCGGACCAGGTAAGGATACCAGTTCCCTTCCCTAAAGGACATTAGTGAAACTAGGCTTTAAAAGAGTTTTGACAACTTCTTGCAGCCACAGTGTTCCCCCGTGTGAGTGCATGCAGCAATGAACACTGTTTTTAGTGCTGGTTCAAGCTGCAATTATTTAAGGCAGTAGGCAACAATAATCTAACTTCTGGCCTGTGAAATAATGAACATTATAATGAGTACATCAGCAATTGCTTAATTGTATATTGTGGCTCCCGTGCCTACTCGTGGAGATCTCCAATTTAACCCTCTTCCAAGGTACAAGTTTTAAAATTGAAGTGCTGAGTACAAAACTGATAAAAGGATATACCAATTAGTAGTTAAACTGGAGGTACATCTTGTTTCATGTGCCTTGCTTGATGAAGGATGCTGGGCAGCACTGTAGCCTAGTGGCACTTCTGCCTCACAGTACCAGGGACCCGGGCTCAATTCTAGCCTTGGGTGACTGTGTGGAGTTTGCACATTCTTCCCGTGTCTGTGTGGATTTCCTCCGTGTGCTCTGGTTTCCTCCAACAGTTCAAAGATGTTAGGTCAGGTGAATTGGCCATTCTAAATTGCCCATAGTATTCAGAGATGTGTAGGTTAAATGCATTAGTCAGGGGTAAAAGTGGAGCGATAGAGGAATGGGTCTGGTTGGGATGCTCTTTGGAGGGTCGGTGTGGATATGCTGGGCCGAAGGGCCTGTTTTCACACTGTAGAGATTCTATAAGTGGAAACCCATCAGACAGAAATAAAGAGAGTAAGAGAGGTACATTTGTAGAGCAAGTGGGGCTTTTTAACAATAAAGTTGTCAAAAGGTTAAAGGATCTGAAAGAAGTGATAATTTAAAATTCTGTGTTTGGACATTACAAACTTCAATCTGAAGCATGAGTGTTAAATTTGAATAATAGAAATTATGAAGACAAGAGGGAACATATTGGCTGAGGTGGTTTGGGAAAATATATCAAAAGTCATAACTGTACATAGACAATGGGTAATATTTAAACTATTACATGATCTACAACAACAAAACATTCCTTCAGTGTGAAACCAGGTACATAAAGGTCTGATACAGCAACTGTTCTGCTGAGGACCGGAGAAACTACAGAAGGTGGTGTGCACAGCCCAGATCATCACAGAAGCCAACCTTCCATCCATGGACTCCATTTACAGTTCACATTGTTGCAGAAAGGCTGCCAGGATTATGAAAGTCCCCTCCTATCTCAGTAATGTTCTCTTCCAGCCTCGTCCACCAGTCAGAAGATACAGAAACCTGAACACATGCACCAACATGTTCAACAACAGCTTCGTCCCAGCTGCTAAATGGGCCTTTCTAACTTCAAATAATGTTGATCTTGCTAATGTTGATCTTGTTTTGCACACCTCCTGTCCAGCCATAACCTTGCATGCCTTGCTTTGTCTAAGCACCCTTGGATCTGTATGTCCTTGTTTACTATGATCTGCCTGTACTCCTCGCAAAACAAAGCTTTTCACTGGACTTAGGTACATGTGATGACAATAAATCAAATAAAATAAAAAGAAATCTCAAAAACAGTGAGTCAGCCTTGACTGACACAGCAAGTTAAGAATTGTATAAGATTAAAAGAAAATGCTTTATTGTTGCTAGAATTAGGACTGGACCTGATGATTGGGAGTTTTATTGTAACACAGTGAAAGAGGACCAAGAAATTGATCAGGAACTGAAGATTAAAATGTGAATCCAATCTCGTAAGAAAGCATAAAAACAGACCATAAAAGCTTCTACAAGTACATTAATGGTAACATTTGACTAAAACAATGTGGGTCCATTACAGGCAGAGTCAGGGGAATTTATAATGGGGAAGAGACAAATGGCAATGATTACTTTGTGTTTGTTTTCACTGAGAAATCTCCCAGGATTAGAGATCCAAGTGACTAGTGAGAAAGAAGAGTTGAAGGAAATTGATATCAGTAAGAAGGTCAGACTAGAGAAATTAATGAGGCTGAATGTTGGTAAATCCCTGGGACTTGATCTTCTATGTTTCAGAATGTGCAAGGTGGTTGTGGAGATAGTAGATGCCTTGGTGATGACTTTCCGAAATTCCATAGATTCTGAAATGTTTCCTGCAGATTGAGGCAAGTGATTGTTAAGAAGGGAGTGAGAGACAAAACAAGCAAGACCTGTTAGTCTTACTCCAGTAATAAGGAAGAAGCTAGAATCTATTCGGAAGGACATGATGAATGGACACTTGGATAATAATGATCTGTTTATGTGTAGTCAGCATGGATTTACGAATGGAAAATCATGACTGGTGAACTTGGAGTATTTTGAAGATGTTATTAACAAAATTGAGGGAGGGCAGTTGATGGGTTTTCATGGAATCCCTCCATTGCAGACAGAGGCCATTCAGCCAATGAGTTTGCTCCAACTCTTCAAAGAGCATTGTAAGAAGTTGGAAAGTGTAGATTTAAAAAAAGATCTCAGTGTCCTTGTTAAAAAGTCACTGAAGGCTAATGCTCTGTGTAACAATCTTTGAGGAAGGCTAATGTTAGCCCTCATCACAAGGCAATTTGAATACAGGAGTAGCGAAGCCTTGCTTCAATTGTATAGGAACTTGGCTAGGCCACATTGAGAGCATTGTTTGCAGTTTTGGTCTCCTTGCCCCTCAGGAAGGATATTAATGCCGTAGACAAAGTGCAATGAAGATTCACCAGAGTTGTTCCCGTGATGGCAGGACAATCCTATGAAGAGAGATGGGTCAAACTGGGTCTGTAATCTCTAGAGTTTTGATGAATGAGAGGTGAACTCTTTGGAAACTCAGGGGTTAGACAGAGTAAATGTCGCTAAAGGATTTCTAGAACCCAGATGAGAAGATGTGTTTTTTTTATTCAGAAGGTTGTGAATTTTTGGAATTGTCTACCTCAGGGTGTTGTGCTTGCTCAATTTTTGAGTATTTTTAAATAATGATTAATAGATTTATGATTAACAATGACATGAAGAGTAATGCAGACAGTATCGGTAAAAGGCATTGAAATGTTTGATCAGTTATGATCATATTAAATGGTGGAGTCGGCTCCTACTCCTGTTCTTATGTTCCTATGCTTCAAACTCTGAAAAGTTTTGTGAAGGCAAATCAAGAAAAACTATTTACTATAGAGAAACATTTATTATACAGGAACAGGCCATTTAACCCAACATGTCCATTTTCTGCACATTATTTTTCATCTCTGCCATCCTTTGTCATCTAACATTACCAACATATCATTCTGTTAATTCCTTCTTCCTGTATTTATCT
The DNA here is from genome assembly GCF_004010195.1 of Chiloscyllium plagiosum. Taxonomy (NCBI): domain Eukaryota; kingdom Metazoa; phylum Chordata; class Chondrichthyes; order Orectolobiformes; family Hemiscylliidae; genus Chiloscyllium; species Chiloscyllium plagiosum. The sequence continues at coordinate 42,572,125 of NC_057735.1, read as the reverse complement.
TAAATATTATCTATTTATCTTCCTCTTAAATACATCATGTTAGACACTTCAACTTTTCATATTAACATTATTTTGTTCATGTGGGTATTGCTGGCTTGGCAATTATGAAGCTCCAGCATTTGGTTAACTTGTGTGAAGACTTATGGTATCCGAGTGAACATTAGTAAGTATTTATAGCTATACAAGGATTATTCATGGTTTTAGTCAGCAACTCTAAGCTCATAATATAGACTAATACATGTCCACTGTAGAAATAATGCATTTGGCTTTGAGTTAATTATTTTTATGAAGGTTACATAATTTTCTGGTTTTTCATTTCTGCTATGAATTTAATTTTAAATTGAAACACAATGGTAGCATCAATCTTAAATTATTATCTAATTTCATGCTGTAAAATAAATATATTCCAGCATTTAACTTTTATTTGTTTTATTACTGATACCTACATTTGTCATGTACGCACACATCTTGATATTGTAAAGACTGTGTCATTTTTTTGAATTTTTAATTGTGGATTGAACTGGGACAACCAAGGATTATGACACTGTTCTTTGAAAGCAAGCAACCTGACAGTCATTTAAACAAAGTACATTGAGAGGTTGTTCTAGCGGTAGTTAAAGTGGAGTTTGCAGATGAGCTGAAACTGAGGAGTGTGGAGAAATGGAGATACAATTGGCAAAAGCATAGCTGATTAGTCTGTGGACTATGACATAGGCTCTCTGTCTGCCAAGAAATCTGAGACTGGTACTCAGATAGGTTAACAGTTTTGGTCTGTGAAAAAGATAGTGAGAAGCCTTCAGACTTCACAGCAGCTCAGGAGCTCTCATTTCTTTGCAGTTACAACCATTGTGGGGCTGAAGAAAGCCAATTTATCCATCAAATTTTCAAAAGACTTGTAGCTCAGGTTGAGGTTCTGGATGTAGATATACTCGCTGTGCTGGCAGGTTCATTCCAGCTGTTTTGATACCCTACTAGGTAACATCTTCAGTGGGCCTCCGGGTGAAGCACTGCTAATAATTCTTGCTTTCTATTTATTTGTTATTTTTAATATATTTCTCTTTTATATATATCACAAAGAAACCCAAACATGTGAATAGAAAGCAGGAATTATCAGCAGTGCTTCACCCAGATCACCATTGAAGGTGTTACCTAGTAGGGTGATGAAACGTCTTGAAATGAACTGTCCAGCTCAATGATCAAACCTATATCCACAATTTATCCATCCTTCAGCAACTGCTGTAGACTGTGACTTTCAATTAAAAATCCAGACACCTTTGATAAATGTGAACCAGCCACAATGTGCTTTTTGAAAATAAGTGAAATGATCAGGGTAGGAAGATTGAGAAGCAGCATTCTGATCAGTGCAAGAAACCATATTTATACTAGGATCAGAATATTAACTAGTGGAGTTATGTACCAATGGTTCTTAAATGTTTGTTTGTAGCTCAGGTCTATCTACTGGTAATAAATAGCATTTTCTGCTAAGCACAAAAATGTGGTCCATGCTTTCTGTCTAACCTGAATCTAAAACACAGGGAAATGAGGAATTTTATGGATTTTTAACTTTGTGATGACACCGGAAACTTACAAAATACTTAAAGGGTAAAATCAGGAAGGTTCAGCCAAGATGTTTCAGTTGGGTTGGGTGGTCGACAACCAGTGGTAAAATTTGAAAATAAGGGAGATGCCATTTAGATTCAAGATGAAGAGATTTTCTTTTACTCAGAGTTGCAGTCACAGAGTCATAGAGATGCACAGCATGGAAACAGACCCTTCAGTCCAACTCATTCGGCCGACTAGATATCCTAAATGAATCTAGTCCCACCTACCAGCACCCAGCCCATAGCCTTCTAAACTCTTGCTATTCATACACCCATTCAGATGCCTTTTAAATGTTGCAATTGTACAGCCTGTACTACTTCCTCTGACAGCTCATTCCATATACACACCATCCTTTGCATGAAAAAGTTGTCTCTTAGGTCACTTTTAAACCTTTCCCTCACACACTAAACCTATGACCTCTAGTTCTGAACTCCCCCACCCCAGGGAAAAAACCTTGTCTATTTACCCTATCCATGCTCCTCATGATTTTATAAACCTGTATAAGGCTACCCTCAGCCTCTGACATTTCAGGGAAAACAACCCCAGTCTATTCAGCCTCTCTGTATAGCTCAAATGCTCTAACCTTGACAACATTATTGTAAATCATTTCTGAACCCTTTCAAGTTTCACAACATCCTTCCGCGAGAAGGGAGACCGGAATTGTACACAATATTCCAAACGTTGCCTGACCAATGTCGTTGTACAGCTGCAACATGACATCCCAACTCTTATACACAATGCTCTGAGCAATAAAGGAAAGTATACCAAATGCTTCTTTCACTGTCCTATGTTGTGAATCTTGGGAATTCTCTACCCCAGCTGATCAGTTTGAGGTAGAGCTTAATAGACTTTTGAATATAAGTGACATACAGGGATAATTATTGGTGAAAAGGCTTCAAAGTGTTCAATCGGCCTCATCATATTGAATCGTGGGTCAGATTTGATGGGATGAATAGCTTACACTGTTCCTAATGGGTCTTAATTTCCAGAGCTCTACTTCAGTTAAGATCAACAATATTTTCAGATGCTATTTTTTGTTTCGTTCGGGTGTTACCATAGGAAGGCAGTAATGATTGGCTGATTCCTTGACCCCTTTATTCATGAAGATGGAGTAATGTATGTACAAATTATTTTTGTCCCTACACAAAATAGTATTCAGTATATTAGTTAATTAATTTCACAATTTGCAAAAAAAAGGAAGGAATGCAAGGACTTACATTTATAGAAACGAAAGCAGAAATTACTGGAAAAGCTCAGCCGGTCTGGCAGCATCTGTGGAAAAATAAATCAGAGTAAACATTTTGTGTTGAGTGATCCTTCCTCAGAATCTATATTTATAGAGTGTCTTTTCACATCACAGGGTGTTTCACAGCGCTCCATAATCAAATAAACACTTCGAAGTGTTGTCACTGTTAGAATGAAGAAAAAGTGGTCACCAGTTTGTACAAATGGCAACAAGGGAAATGTTATGAAGACAAAATACTGTGGACAGAGTCATAGAGTTATATAGCATGGACTTAGTCCAACCAGTCCATGCCAACCATAATCCCAAACTAAACTAGTCCTACCTGCCTGTTGATGGCCCATATCTCTCCAAGCATTTCTTATTCATGTACTTATCTAAACATCTTTTAAACGTTGTAACTGTACCCACATCCACTACTTGCTCTGGAAGTTTATTCCACACACGAACCATTCTCTGTCTAAAAAAAGTCCATCCTGTCTTTTTAAAACCTTTCCCCTCTTACTTTAAAAATATGCCCCCAGTCTTGAAATACCCCACCCTAGGGAAAAGACACCCACCATTCACCTTTTCTATACCTCTTGTGATTTTATAAACCTCTGTAAGGTCACTTCTCAACCTTATACGCTCCAGTGAAAAAAGTTCCAGCCTATCCAACCTCTCCTTATAACTCAAACTCTCCACTTCTGGCAACATAGAGTCAAAGAGTCATAGAGATGTACAGCATGGAAACAGACCCTTCAGTCACATGTTAAATTACTTTGGAACCATCTACAGCTTATTAATGTCCTTCCTTTAACAGGGAGACCAGAACTAAACACAGTACTTCAGAAGAGGCCTCACCAACACCTTGTGCAACCTCAACATAACTTCCCATCTTCGATACTCAGAGGTTTGAGCAATGAAGGAAAACATGCTAACTGGCTTCTTAACCACCCTGTCTATATGTGATGCAAATTTCAAAGAATTATTTGCCTGAACCCGGAGGTCTCTCTGTTCTATAGCACTTGATTGTGGCACGGTAGCTCAGTGGTTAGCACTGCTGCCTCACAGTGCCAGGGATCTGGATTCAAGTTTAGCCTCAGGTGACTGTCTGTGTGGAGTTTGCACGTTCTCCCGTAACTGCGTGGGTTTCCTCCAGGTGCTCCGGTTCCATACCTGGAGGAAACCCACGCAGTTACGGGAGAACGTGCAAACTCCACACAGACAGTCACCTGAGGCTAAACTTGAATCCAGATCCCTGGCACTGTGAGGCAGCAGTGCTAACCACTGAGCTACCGTGCCACAATCAAGTGCTATAGAACAGAGAGACCTCCGGGTTCAGGCAAATAATTCTTTGAAATTTGCAATCCAAAGATGTGCAGGTCAGGTGAATTGGCTGTGCTAAATTGCCCGTAGTGTTTCGTGTGTTAGTCAGGGGTAAATATAGGTAAGGGAATGAGTCTGGTGGGTTACTCTTCGAAGGGTCGGTGTGGACTTGTTGGGTCGAAGGGTCTGTTTCCATAGTGTAGGGAATCTAATGTAGAATATGAAAGGCCATGCATTTAATTGTATAAGTATTTGTTTGTTTTACCAAAATGCAATACTTTGCATTTATCCAAATTAAACTTCACCTGCCACTCCTCAGTTCATTAACCCAATTGATCAAGGTCTCTTTGTAGTCTTAGATAAAGGGCGTTAGAATGTGTAAACAAACACATTGAGGTGAAAGTGTTTGAGGGGTTAATACAGGTCAGGATATTAGGGCGCACTGACCTGGTCATTGTTAGATAGTTTAATAAATCTTTTGAAAGGGAAAAAGAGCCTTGATCTAGTGCCTGATCTGAGCAGACTGAAGGAGATAAGAAGCTCCATAATTTAAATCAGCAAATAAGGCTTACTTTCAAAATGGAATAGATGGAGAAAGAAAGGCATAGTCTTGAGCAAATTTGGAAAGAAAACATTTTAATAGAGCAATGGATATAGCTGTAAATTGAGCAGGAAGAAATCATTGCTTTCCTATGCTAACCTATACTTCCTCATTCTTAATGATCACTGAGTAGGAAAATTACATCTTTACATAAAATGCGTCCAATAGCATGATTTTTGTGTATGATCTTTAGCATTCATGAGAGAGTGAAGGGAGGGCCTTTGATTAATCTGGAAGAGGAGAACTCTGACTGTGTAGGGTTTCCTAAATACTGGAGTGGAATATCAGCTTACACTATGTGTCTAGGCCTTTTTAACAGGTCTTCAACCAATACCAATGGCCCCTGACTCTGAGGTGAGAGCACTTTTGTTGAATTGTGGCCAATGACAAGTGGTTCAAATATATATTTATACATTGATAGGTTTGAACCAATTAGAAGAAAGAGAGAGGACTGCAGATGCTGGAGATCAGAGGTGAGAGTGTGGTGCTGGAAAAGCACAGCAGGTGCATCTCCTTGGAGGCTGCCTGACCTGCTGTGCTTTTCCAGCATCATACTTTCAGCGTTGATAGATTTGTATAGATTCACATAATTAAAACAGTGGGAATGCCTTTTCTCCATCAATTTCTCATCACACCTATTTCTGAGGATTGTCGTCAGAATTTTCAGTCACTTCTTACCAGAAACAGGAGATTGCCAAGCAATTATGCATGTCACCTGACTTGGGTGACATCTTTCAATCACCTCTTCCAGTCTTATTGAGGAATTATGAACAATCTGCTGTCACCCTTTCCTGAACACCAGTCAGTAATCCGCACGAAGACAACAAAAAATACGAATGCTTACCAGATCCTCAGAGCCTGACCTAACCCTGCTTTGCATTGTAGAAGAAAAACATTATGTGTTCACCGCTTTTGTAGAATTTAGAAAGCAGTATTCTTCAGCGCCGGTTTGAAATAATGTCTGATATTGTGAGCAGAGGACAATAAATTCACTCATACATTGATTAGCTGAACCATTTATTTGATTACTGCCTTGTACCCCACTCCCACTCAACTAGTGCCATCAATTTATTTTCCTTCAAGTGAGTAATGTGTCTCTTACACAGTTAGAACTATAAGATCTGGGCTAAGATTATTTTTTGAGAAGTGTACGTGTAGTTACTATAGGAAAGATGTTAAACTTCAGAGTTCAGAAAAGAGTTACAAGGATGTTGTCTGGGTTGGAGGGTTTGAGCTATAGGTAGAGGCTGAATAGGCTGGGGCTGTTTTCCCTGGAGCGTCAGAGGCTGAGCGGTGACCTTATAGAGGTTTGTAAAATCACGAGTGGCATGGATAGGGTAAATAGGCATGGTATTTTTACCACAGTCGGGGAATCCAAAACTAGTGGGCATAAGTTTAAGGTGAGAGGGGAAAGATTTAAAAGGGACCTGAGAAGTAAGTTTTTCATGCAGAGGGTGGTACATGTATGGGACAAGCTGCCAGAGAAAGTGGTGGAGGCTAGCAATGTTTAAAAGACATCTGGATGGGTACATGAATAGAAAGGGTTTAGAGGGTTATGGGCCAAATGGTGGCAAATGGGACTAGATCAATTTAGGATACTCTGTTGGTATGGAAGAGTTGGACCGAAGGGTCTGATTTGTGCGGTATGAATTCATGACTCTATGACTCCAAGTGTACAGTAACCTAGTTTCAAAGAATATGCTTATTTGATTAAACCCCTCTTTACCTAATGACAAAGCCTTGTAAATCATCATTGGAAATATCACTAGTCTATCATTAGCTGACACCAGAAGCAGTTGTGAATGGCCATACTCTAAAGATTGTAAAGGTGGACATGACATATCACAGAAAAGAAAAACCTCTTTCCCTGAATGTGGGCAATTCATCTCAAACTGTTTCATTATATATGGTAATGAGCCTTATTGTGGTCCATGGGACGAGGTTGTTTGCAGGTGTGTATGTGTACAAACTCCGATTCTCAAAGCACCCTGCCAACATATTCATGATATTGCTAACCTAGCACAGCATCAACAGTTTCTGATAGCCCATGTGTGTTGTCACGTTTCACCAATGCATGATAACTTGAATAATTTGCCATGCCTCATTATTACTGGATTGCCTTGAATTGCATTTCTATGAATGAGCAATGCAGCAGGGCCCTCTAATTCTCGGCAGGAAGGAGAATCTGACAATAAAAATGACAAAGAAGAGAACCAATGAATTAACAAAATAGGTTTTCATTTGTATTCAGTAAACTAATAAACAGGTTAAAGTTTATAATGAAGGTAGAAACTTATAAACTTTGCAATGATGGTTTGTCATTGATTATCCTTATTGTTGCCATGGGTCAGAGTGTAACTATAAAAACTGCAGAGGTGGGTACTGCAGATGCTGGAGATGAGAGTCAAGATCAGGATCCTGAGAAAGGGCTCTTGCCTGAAACATTGATTTTCCTGCTCCTCAAATGCTGCCTGACCTGCTGTGCTTTTCCAGCTCCACTCTAATCTTGACTCTAGATAAACTGCATGTGTGTGTGTGTTTGTATGTGTGTGTATGAATTGTTTCTACAAACAAATAGTTTGTATGGACAATGTTTTACTGAACAGTCATGGGGTAGAACATAAAGAGTGATTTTAACCTATCTCACCAAACTGAAAAACCATGGGATCAATGAAACTCTGGCATTACATTCTGCTTGCTATGAACCTCTGATGACTTCAAAGGAAAGGGAAAAGCTCAGTCAGGGTGAGGGGTTAGGCTTAATATTGCTTCCTGAAATTGTCTAGAAGGGAATTGGAGAAATGGTTGAATGAGAGGAATATGGAGGTGTTCACAGAAATTGGGTCAGGAAATGGGATTTGAGTGATAAGCTCCTTCTGATAAATCTATCTTGGCACAATGGGCAGAATGAAATCCTGTTATGTACCTATTTCTCTGATCTCCTAGTTCAGTCTCATAAAGCAACATCACGCCTGAGTTACTGTGCACAATGCTCTGTGTAAGTCTCACTTCCAAGCTATCTGAAATGATGCTATGGGTTAACCATCCAATTACCTGGTTAGCCTTGCTATAAAACAGCATTGATGTTAAATAACACAAGAGCTTCATAACTGCAGCTGGAGCATTGTAATTTCTGGATTTGATACAAGGTGTGAGACTAATGGAAAGACATGTGGTGACCCTCTGTTTCCATTTAAACTGACTGCATAATTACCAGTGAACACCAATCTTATGATTTTAAGGGTTCAGTGGTTGATAGGATCTTTAATTTCTTACATTAACAATGTTACTAGCTAACATACAAGTTTCTAGATATGCATTTAATTATAGATGAGAAACAAAACATTGTTCTCCCTGACCAGAGTACGGTGGGTAGATTGAACAGCAGTGCTGTTACAGTATTCAGCATCTATCAATACTTACAGAGTAACTAGTACATTAAGAGCTGGTAATATTCTTTATATAAGATATGGGGTCCAATAGATTTTCGCTTTACTGCAAATTAACTTTCAAGCCAAGAATACTGAAGCACTTTAATTAAGAATGTTTTGCTTTGAACATTATCTACTTCAATAAATCCCTGTAGTCACAATTCATCACACTGAAATATTTAGCTGTTGAAGATCCTTCACATAATAGAAACTGCTAAGTTTCAGCTATTTTTCTTAAAAACGTAGATTGAGACAACACCTGATCATAAATTGTCATCCAGACACAGACACATCTGATAAATGGCACTGATATGGAGGATTAACCAATGTGTCTGGTGGCTAGTCATGACCATAGGATGAAATCACTCCTCTTCAAAAATCATGGGAGGGATTTCGTGTCCATCTTACATGGCCAGACAGGTGCCTTAGTTTAATACACCACTTGGAGGATGACATATCTGACAATGTAGTATTGACTATGTATTGAAGTGATCTTTTAATGGAGCTGAAACATAAGAAGGTAAGAAGGAGGCGCAAGAGTAGGCCATCTGGCCCATCAATCCTGCTCCGTCATTCAATAACATCTTTCTGTGGAGAGAAAGTGAGGTCTGCAGATGCTGGAGATCAGAGCTGAAAATGTGTTGCTGGAAAAGCGCAGCAGGTCAGGCAGCATCCAGGGAACAGGAGAATCGACGTTTCGGGCATAAGCCCTTCTTCAGGAAGAAGGGCTTATGCCCGAAACGTCGATCTTTCTGTGGACTCAGCTCCACTTACCTACCTGCTCACCATAACTCAGAATTCCTTCATTGTTCAAAATCTCTCTATCTTTGCTTCAAAAAAAAATTCGTTGAGGTAACTTCAACTGCTTCTCTGGGCAGTTAACAGCCTTAACTTTGATATGAGAGTTGTACAAACCGAGTCAACCTAACATACCGTAACTGAGAATTTAATCATCTTTAGCTGCTTTGGGCAAGCCTGGATAGCACTCCCTCTTGAGGGGTGCACTCATACAAGCTTCCCTAGTATTTGCTGGAAGGCTGTGATATTGATCCAACACTGAGATAATTAAGTTGGGACCACATCCAAATCCAGGCAACTACTCTTTGTTATGAAGATGTGGGTGTACTGTACCTTTAAGAGAGTTAAAAGCTAGCAAAAATTACCCAACAACACCAAGTGTTCTGAAAAAAGATATAATGTAGCATGTGCTCCAGCTACTGGAATAGCTAAGGTAGCTGATTGTCAGGAAATGACAAAACAGATTTGAATTTGGCCAATCAGCTTAAATTAGACTCTGAAAAATATCAAATTCCAATCCAGTTTGAATTTAGTATATTGACAATCTTAAAAGCCAATGACAAAATCCGATGCTTTGGGGGTATAAGACTGGGGAAAATTGAACCGTTGAGAGGAGAACTGCCAAGTTACCAGCATATGAAGGCTGTCTGAAAAGTAGCTCTCTTAAAGGTACCTTTATCGATCAGTAACAATAGACAATAGACAATAGGTGCAGGAGTAGGCCATTCAGCCCTTTGAGCCTGCACCGCCATTCAATATAATCATGGCTGATCATTCCTAAACAGTATCCTGTTCCTGCCTTATCTCCATAACCCTTGATTGCACGATCTTTGAGAGCTCTATCCAACTCCTTCTTAAATGAATCCAGAGAGTGGGCCTCCACTGCCCTCTAGGGCAGAGCATTCCACACAGCCACCACTCTCTGGGTGAAGAAATTTCTCCTGAGCTCTGTCCTAAATGGTCTACCCCGTATTTTTAAGCTGTGTCCTCTGGTTCAGCACTCACCCATCAGTGGAAATATGTTTCCTACTGCCAGAGTGTCCAATCCTTTCATAATCTTACACGTCTCAATCAGATCCCCTCTCAGTCTTCGAAACTCAAGGGTATACAAGCCCAGTCGCTTCAATCTTTCAGTGTA
>NC_057735.1:42553619-42558449 GCF_004010195.1 Chiloscyllium plagiosum | reverse complement strand
GGTGTAATAACATCGCTGAAGGTCTTGTCCAGAAAGATCTCGTTTTCTCGGATGAGCCTAAGGTCTCTGAGTTCTTTCGTCAGCGCTGCAATATGCTCGGTCAATTGCTGAATGTGCACACACTTTCCACACATATACGAGCCAGACACACCAGAGTCGTTGACCTCCCACATCAAGCACGTAGCGCACTGAACCAGCTGGGCAGCCATGTCTTCACCCTCTTCAACTGTGGTGTAATCACTTCACTCAACCTCCTTGTCAAAGATTCCTGAGCTGAAGCCTCACTCTTCGATCTAAACTTCCTTAGACCCTCTTTTTGTGGCACATCTGTGGACTCTTAATTAAGGTTAGAGGAGGAGGGAGGGAGGGAGACCCTACTTTGTCGGACCTGGGGTTTAGAACACACCCACTCTAATAGTAATCACTTACCTTCCCGACCGGCTTTGCGCTCCGTCTGAACTTCCACCTAGCTGCCGCCGCTCTCTGTTGTGAAAACCTGTGAAACAAATTCCTAAGAAGTAGAAAAGACGATTGGAATATGGAGAAAACTGAAAGCTGCTTGGTTTTGTGATAAGAAGTTGTGTTTTGTAAATCATAACTGAAAGTTTTATTGGACTAGTATAATAGAAGGGAAGTTAAAAGATAGGTTAGAAAGGAGTTGTAAACAGTTGTTAGTTAATTATTCCCTGTTATACGTTAAGAAATAAAGTTGTTAATGTTTCTTGGCCTCTCGAATTTTCACAGATTAATGCATAGAATCAATCTTTTCTGCATATGTATGCAGGAGAGTTTACCCCATGTTGTAACATCTTCGAATAACAAATATTAAGCTACAAACCCTGGACTCTGCAATCATGGCACTTAACTTGCAGGTAAAGCAATTTTTTAAGAACTATAGTGAAGTGTGCTCTGGAGTGTTAGTGGAGGGTTGCAGAGGGTTGCTGCATCCTCACAGGATTACACAAGGTGACTTATACAAAGTCTGTAACAATGCGAGGACAGCATGGTTGAGCCTCTGGGTCTCCAGCACAACAGTGAGAATGAGGAGAGGCTGTGGAGAAGCATGCTATGCCCTCTGCCTGGTTGGAGCTGGAAGCCTTCATATTCCCAGACAATGACTCAAGGCTGTCAGGCAAACTCCAGCAGTAATCTCCTGAATGTCCTCCTGAGGCCTCTGAAGCAGATTGTGCCTGTGACTCTGCCCTCCACTTTTGGTCCCTTTCAGACTGGCACATATGCAGGATCACAATACTGACAGTGCTGGGATGAAAATGTAGAACTATTGTACCATCACCAAAACAAAATACTGTACAATCCAATGAGACATGAGAAACATGGCCACGAGAAAATCTCAGGCTCCCAGCCACCAGAAGGCAATGAGTTACAGTGATCTGACAAAAGAACCATCCCTTCCCTCCCTTCTCCTGGATGTAGTTATCTCTTAGGAGAAAGTGAGGACTGCAGATGCTGGGGATCAGAGCTTAAAAATGTGTTGCTGGAAAAGCGCAGCAGGTCAGGCAGCATCAAAGGAGAAGGAGAATCGACGTTTGGGGCATAAGCCCTTCTTCAGGAATGAGAAGGGTGTGCTAAGCAGGCTAAGATAAAAGGTAGGGAGGAGGGACTTGGGGGAGGGGTGCTAGGAATGCGATAGGTGGAAGGAGGTTAAGGTGAGGGTGATAGGCCAGAAAGGGGGTGGGGGCGGAGAGGTCGGGAAGAAGATTGCAGGTCAAGAAGGCGGTGCTGAGTCTGAGGGCTAGGACTGAGAAAAGGTGGGGGGAGGGGAAATGAGGAAGCTGGAGAAATCCGCATTCATCCCCTGTGGCTGGAGGGTTCCTAGGCGAAGATGAGTTGCTCTTCCTCCAGGTGTCGTGTTGCCATGGTCTAGTGATGGAGGAGGCCAAGGACCTGCACGTCCTTGGTGGAGTGGGAGGGGGAGTTAAAGTGTTCAGCCACGGGGCGGTTGGGTTGGTTGGTCTGGGTGTCCCAAAGATGTTCTCTGAAATGTCCCGCAAGTAGGCGGCCTGTCTCCCCAATGTATGCTAATTCCAACTTTATACTGGCCTTCAAAGGATAGCAATACATGTCTCTGTGAAGGACACATCAAGGGACACAGCAGCTTCATAGTGCTGTGCCGCTGTTCTCCTCCTCTGTCTGGGGCAGAATAGTGGCATGGTGGTTAACACTGCTCCCTCACAGCGCCAGGGACCTAGGTTTGATTCCATCCTTAGGCAACTGTCTGGGTGGCGTTTGCACATTTGCCCAGTGTCTGCGTGAGTTTCCTTCAGGTGCTTCAGTTTCTACGCAAGCTAGGTGGATTAGCCATGGGAAATGCAGGGCGGCAGGGATAGACTGGGCTACTTCAGAGGGTTGATGTAGACTTGAGGGGCCAAATGGCCTGCTTCCACACTATAGGAATTCTGTGATCCCTGGGGCTCATGTGACTGGGAAGACAACAGCTCTGGGGGGTCTAAAAGTGGGAAATCAAAGTATATTTGTGGGAATGGGGTTGGTGGCAGCATCAGTGAGAAGGAAGACAACAGGAAGACAAGACAACAGGAAAGGAATGGGCTATGGTGGGGAGGTGGCAGGTGTACAGGAGAAACATCATGTAGAAACGTGTCGTCATCCTCAATGTCCTCAGCTACCCAGGAAACAATGGTTTTGAGACAGTCAGGCCATGAAGTGAGAACCAACTCCTCCATTGGACTCAGGAGATGTAGGTAACATTGGTCCTGCTGGTACTGCTCTGCATCCTTCTACTTGATCGGTGAGAGGAGAAAATACCAGCGAATGTGTAGCACTGTGTTCTTGTGTTCTGTCTGCTGATGCTGTCTAGTTGGCGCTATGTCAACAGTTCGCAGCAATGCTGGGCGTGTGAGGAGGAGGTCTCTGGATGTTATATATTAGGGACACCATACCAGCAACTGCAGCTGGCTAAGCAATGACAGTGCGGTTTGCATAGTGTGAGGCTACTTAGGGACTGGCTTGAGGTATCATGGAGATTCACTGATCTTGACCACCCACTTAATGTCATTCGTCATCTTGGGGTACTACTTCTGGATTGTCAGTGCTCGTACTGAGAGTAGAGCTCCCTTTTTACCCTCTCAAACTCTCCCCTGTTGGTCTCCTAGCTCTCTCAGCAGAATCATGGGGTCTTTCCTCCCATTTCCTCCCATTTACTCCCAACATCTGTCGCCCTTAAGCACTCCATATTCATATTTCCATCCTTTGTTTGGTCAGAGGGATAGAGTGCCAATGGGATGAGCAACTTGGCTGCACTATATATCCTTTCAGCACAAGGTCGTTGACACTGTGATGACTGCTAAAGCCTCTGACATCAGTAAGGAGGAGGCCAGCTGTGAGGAACCAGTTCAGCAACATGGCAATGAGATGGGAGCATCAGGTTCGTGTGCTGCTCACTCCCTATGGAACCACTGTGGGCACATCACAAATGGTGACTGTTGTGCACAGAAACCAAGCAAAGGTACATTTCTGACTCCAATTAGATTGATCATCATTGATAATCTATAATGAGAGAAGGCTATTTAATGTGAATGATCGCAATCTGCAAATGCATGCTTAAAGGCTATGGTAATGTTTTGTTCTAAGTAAGGAATTTGGCAAGTAATTCAGCTTTAGGTGGCAAAGATTATGGAAATGACTACAGATACAAATTGCTTGTTAGTACATGGCACTGTTTCTCTTTATGGAAGGATGATAGAATGATGCTAAATTTACATATTAGCTGTAGTTTACTCTTACCTCCACGTCAACAGGTTGTGTGTAATGTCCCCATCCACAGGCTCAATGTTGAAAATCCAGACTGCCACTCCAGTGGAGTGCTGAGGGAATACTGCACTGTCAGAGGTGCTGTCTTTCAGATAACACATGAAACCATAGCTCTGTCTGCTTCCTCAGGGAGATATCAAGGATTTCAGACCACTATTCAGAAAAGGGTAGGGAGTTCTCCCTGGCTAATATGCATTCCCAACACAACATCACAAACACAGTTTATCTGATCATTATCTCATTGGTGTTTGTCATTTCTTGTTATGTACAAAATTATCTACTCTATTTTCTAAATTATCCTAAAGGTTACACTTCTGAAGTGTTTAATTGCCTGTTAAAAACAGTTTTGGGCACTTTGACATTAACCAAATGCAAGCTTTCTTTATTAAATATGTACTTTGAGTTTATTTTGCTTGTGTTGGGTTATTACATTGTCCATAAAGAAATAAGGGCTGGTCTTTACTCACCCCCCAGGCAGGTTTTGTATGTTCCAGTGGATAGCCTGCCTGTTACCTCATGCCTCACCTTCCCCCCTCTCTACTCCCACAAGCCTGTCTGAAACAATTCAGAGTCGTGGAGCAATGGGGGAACCCATTCTTCTTGTGGGTGAATCAAGGAGGAGTTATTCACACTTCCAACATAGACCATCATTTGACTTCAAATTTATCGACTTTGGGACTTCATGAAATGTTATGTGGCTTTCTCAAGTAAGTAGGAGAAAGTGAGGACTGCAGATGCTGGAGATCAGAGCTGAAAATGTGTTGCTGGAAAAGCGCAGCAGGTCAGGCAGCATCCAAGGAGCAGGAGAATCGACGTTTCGGGCATGAGCCCTTCTTCAGGAATGAGGAAAGTGTGCCAAGCAGGCTAAGATAAAAGGTAGGGAGGAGGGACTTGGGGGAGGAGCGTTGGAAATGCAATAGGTGGAAGGAGGTTAAGGTGAGGGTGATAGGCTGGGGGGGGGGGGGGGGCGGAGAGGTCAGGAAGAAGATTGCAGGTTAGGAAGGTGGTGCTGAGTTCGAGGGTTGGGACTGAGACAAGGGG
>NC_057735.1:42522394-42548171 GCF_004010195.1 Chiloscyllium plagiosum | reverse complement strand
GGACGCACACTGAGACGAACATCAACTGTGCCTGGAGGATCATCAACTCGGTGAAGGACACTCTCTGGGCGGTTTGATACCTGCTGATCTTCCAGCTGAAGGAGTTGACACCGACTGAGTGTTGCAGACTGGCACATTCCAAGGTCCAGGACTATGTGTTGAGGGACGTGCTGAAGCTTGGGGCAGCTGCCGCCAAGGCGCGGTGGGGAAAGACCACTGTGTAAAGTCTGCCTGCCTAACGAAGAACAGGGGGCCCATGCAGTCATTTGGGCTCTGCTGACGCCTCAGCTAATTATATGGGCATATGATTGAAAAATGTATAAAAATGATAAATTCTGATCTCTGTATTTACATGTTTACATATGTATGGCATGACCAACTGTACAGACCATCAAATTATTTTATGAATAAAGTATAATTTTGAAACAAAAAAAAATTCAATTTCATTTTGAAAGGTTTCCATTATCCTTTTGTTAATTTGTTATAGTGACCCACATGGGCTGTTTAACCTGTTCAATCTTTGTTTAAAAGAGGAGAGAAAGATAAATATGATTGATTGGATTATTCAAAAGACAATGACATGAACTGAATGAGCTAAATGCCACCCTTCTGTGTCATTGTAGCTCTGTGACTATAAATCAATAAAAGTTGATCAGAGGCAAGGAATTCCATAGTGACTACTTCATCTTTTGACTCACCTTCAATTAGGTAGGTGCTAAGGTTGTTTGCTGGCCTATTCTGAGCCATTGAGTACTGTAAACCGTGCACTGTAGGATTCCTAAAAGAAAAAGAGAAACCTCAGAGTCAATCTGCCTCCTTATTTCCAACCCGGCCAATCATTCCTCATATCCAGATTTATTCTCCGTGTACCTCTCTTTCCAGCCTTCATCCAATGTCCCTGTTAGGTAGAGGGATGGTGGAGGGAGTGGGGGATTGTGGACAGAGTGGTCTCTGTGCTAAGTCACAGCAACCCAAAGGCATTGCTATGGGTCACTCCGTTTCACCACTGCAATGAACGATTAAGGGGACAGTTTCTTTGCTTTAGGTACCCATTGAGCCAGTTGCCAATCACATCAGCGAAGAGTCCAAACCATTTCAATGGGCTGCCTTCTACTTTTTGTCATGGTTTGGGTTTTAGTTGTGTGTCTGAAGGCAGTTTGACCATAAGAAGGATGTAACAGGCTGAAAGTGACCCAGAATTAACCTCCTACCTCCACATTTGCATTTGGCTGTAAGATCATTCGACACTTGTTAAATGAGAAATATACACTTATTTTCATCTCTTTTATAAACCATATTTGATGACCTGAGATTTAACTTATTTACACAGGAACAAGTGTTGGCTATTGATCTCCTTGATTCTGTTCTAACATTCAATGCAATTTCGGCTGCTCTGTAATCTAATTCCATAGATCTATTATGCCCCAGATCCCTAAATGCTGCTGGATAGCACAAATCTCAGATTTAAAATTTCTGATTAATTAGCATGGCTTGCTGTTAATTGAATCAAGTTTCAAATTGTTATCATTTTCATGTAAATCTGCTTGCTAATTTCATTCTTTCAATGTCGGAATACAAGTTTTACATTATGCCCACGAGACTAAGACTTGTCCATCAGGCCAAATGGTTTCTCTGTGTTTACCTTGCCTGTAAAACTTAATATCTTGAAACCTTGCATTAATTCAGCCCAGCCCTTAACCTTTAAAGCTCTAGGCAATATAATCACAGTTAGTACAGTTGACCCTCACAATTTAACACTTTGATCCAGCCACCATTCTGGTAAACCTATGCTGCTCTCTCTCCTGATGCCCACAACTGCTCACACTGCGATTCCAGATGTGGTCTAACCAGGACTTTGTAAAACTGCAGTGTGACCATGACATCCTTACATTCTAGTCTTCTAGATACGAAGGCCAGCATTGCATTTATATCTTAAATCAGAGCATTAATTCTATTCCCCAAATCAAATAGCTCTCTCCATCCTCAATGGAAAGAGGAACAGTCTATGAAAAGGGGAGAGGAAGTGGAAATTCAGTTATCTGACACCTTCTTGCTAGGCAGGTGCCTAATGTTTTTCTCTCTTGTATCCTTTGCATTCCTTCCCTTTCCTTTCAGTCCTTACCCAGCTCCCAATACTCTCCCAAGGAATCCGCAAAGCTGACTCCATTGCACTTCCATTTTAATCTGTGTGTGTTTACTTTGATCAGCACTTTCAGTTTACCGCCAATTATTGGTTGTACTCCCAGAGCCTAGGCATGCTGAGTGTCTACTGTGGTTGAAACAGCACCAACCCACTTCCTGATTGATTTCTTAATAATCTGTTATTGTGCCCAGCAGTAAAGTATTCATTCCCTTTCTCTCAACTGGACTGAAACCCAAGTCCTGGAACATCCAGACAAATACTAGTTTGAAATGCACTGTAACACTGTCGGGGGTATATCAGTCGGAGCTAGGGGAGGTCTAGCTTTCCAGAAAGGGCACAGAAAATGGTTGGGTGCTAAGAAGAGAACAATTCATGAGCATTGCCTACTTTCAAGATAAAGGGAATATAAATTGAAATGAAAGCAAAGTATAACTTCTTTGGTGACTGCAAATATTGCAAATTACATGAAGCAAGATTTCCTTTACAGAGTGACCTCTGAACATAGGGTGTGGAAGCCGGCCATTCAGCCCATTGAATCCACCCCCACTCTCCAAAGGGCATCCCACCCATACCTATCCCATACCCTTGTATTTCCCATGGCTAATCCACCTAGCCTGCAGATCCCTGGACACTGTGGGCAACTTAGCATGGCCATTCCACCCAACCTGCACATCTTTGGACTGTGGGAGGAAACCAGAGCACCAGGAGGACACCCACGCAGACACAGGGAGAATGTACAACCTCCACACAGACAGTTGCTCAAAGGTGAAATTGAACCCAGGTACCTTGCACTGTGAGGCAGCAGTGCTGACTACTGAGCCACTGTGCTGCCCTGGTGTAGTGTGGAGGATTCAGTGACAGCAGGATCAGTCATGGTGTGATGATGGTCAGACAGTAGAGACACAGATGGACAGTTTTATTCTTCTGTTCTCATACTGCCTCTGTAACAGCTCTGGGACACGTGCTGCTACAAAAATGTGATGGTAGACAAACCAACTTAACATTATATAATTACTGAGCTCAACCTCAAGCCTTTTCCTCAGTGCACGACATGAGCATTACCTCTTTCAATTTTAATTTAATATATTAATATCAAACAGATGCAGCCCAGGAATTCTGATTTAATAATGTACTGTTCAAATACGTTTGCTGGCAAGGTCATATTGTCCTTGTGAAAAAAATACTGTTCCACACTACCTTGTATATAAATATTATATATATATAGTCGATGAGCTTTCAAACAAGGGCTATTTTAACAGAATTGCACAGCAATAGAGGCCATTCAGCACATTATACTCTGTGAAAGAACTATCCAATTAACTCCAAGGCCATGTGCTGACCACATAACCCTGAAAACCTTTCTCCTTCAAGTATTTATTACAGTCCCTTTTAAAGGTCATCACTTCACATCAATTTATTTTTTCCATCACTTTTTCATGCATTGTTTTCCAGATTATTAAATCTCAACATTTTGAAAATAAATATTGATCTAACCTCTTTTTTTTGCCAGTTTGCATCATTCGATGAGCTCTGATGCTAACCCCTCTGCCATTGGAAACAATTCTTTGTTAGTCCTTCATGAATTGGAACTCTTCTTTTAAATTTGCTTTAACCTTTCCTACTTTAGAGAGAACAACCCCTGGTGTTTCATAATCCTCCATGTCTCTGCACCTTCTTTAAGACCTGGATCGTCAATGTGTCAGAGAATGGCTTGCTTGAAGTTCGCTCCAGAAAGGGTGTGCCTCATGATGCTGATATAGTGTCTCTGTACAACAGGGCAGCAAAGAAGGAGATGTGATGGAAGTTGAAGAAATAGGAGGGGAAGGGAAGCAGTCTCCAGGGAGGAGGATGAGGAGTTTGAGCAGGAGGAACATCGCGTTGTGCAAGATGGAGCGCAGCAGCATCAGGCACTGTGAGCCAGACAGGAACTTAGAGGCGAAAATGTGTTGCTGGAAAAGCGCAGCAGGTCAGGCAGCATCCAAGGAACAGGAGAATTCCAGCAGATAAGAGCTGAGGGCAGTGATCACTCACTGACTGGAAACATCTTGGTGCTCGACATGCCCAGAATTTGTTTCTGTTCGGAGAGACTAATGCAGCTCCCATCTGTTTGATTTCTGTTCACTTTTGTTGTTTGTGAATAAAGTGAATGTTTTGAACTATTCGAAGCCTTCCTGTATTCAATGTTCCCACAATGAATGATGATTAGATACAGGGCCATGGGGAAAGGTTTGTAAGATGGAATATAGCTGAGTGGAAAACTGTGATTCCTGATTCACATTCCTGTTGAAGACCTCAAGCTTGAAACGTTAACTCTCAGATGCTGCCTGACTGGCTGTGCTTTTCCAGGACCACCTTTCAACTTTGATCTCCAATATCTGCAGTCCTCACATTCTCTTCGTGGAATAAAGATGAGGACAGGTAAGCTTACCGGCCTGGTGCTTTCACTGTGATAAATGTAAGAATGTTGTATACACAAACATATATCAGCCGTGCTGTGTGCCATGAGAGGCATTGATTTGTGACTGTGTCACTACCCTCACGGTGAAGAGCAACTTGAGACTGCAAAGGCTTGACCAAATACAGAACAGGAAGGGGGTCATCAAAGATGCATTGCTGCCAGGTCTTGTGGCATATATTAGTTGTGGCTGGTATTTCCAGTCATGGTGAGTGGGAAAACTGAGCTAGCAACAAATGAGAAGTGCATCATAAGGGCTTGGTAGAGAATTAATGAGGTGAGGAGAAAGTGAGGTCTGCAGATGCTGGAGATCAGAGCTGAAAATATGTTTCTGGAAAAGCGCAGCAGGTCAGGCAGCATCCAAGGAACAGGAGAATCGACGTTTCGGGCATAAGCCCTTTTTCAGGAGGTGAGTTTCTTAATGAGGTGAGTTTGGTTCGAGGATGCAAGAAATCCCACTAAGTCTTATGAAGAGAAATTGGATGAAAATAGCACTTAGCTAAAAACATGGAAAGTTTCAGTGTTTGATCTTTCTCCTTCCTGAAGTCTGAATGCCTCAGTTCTTTATAGTGGAGATCAAGCACTATGGATAGGAGTAATACAGCTCTTTCTGATACAACACTTCATTTAGTCCGGCCAACTCATTCAGTTTTCTAAGCCTGCCTTTATGACTTGCATTGATGTTCTTGAAAATCATTTTAGTTTTACACTTACTGCTGTATCGGAACTGAACCTGCCTGGAGCCAGATTTATAACCATGTTAGAGAAAAGCACTTTAAAATCTGCAACTCTTTTAAGTCGGTTCTTTCCCTGCAGACAAAATGTAGTAATAAGTTTTTTGGCTTTGTGTCCTGGAAAGCAAAAGCCCTGGAAACAGAATGTTGGATTTCAGGGGTGATACCAGAAATTGACTATGTCAGGATCACTTAACATGTGAAGCATCTACAGTAACTAGCATGAAGAAGATAGCAAATGCTAGTGTGAGAGAGCTGTGCATGCAATGTGTACCTTTGCAGAACAGATTTCATGGTAAAATCACCAATCAAAAACAATTATACTTCTCAGGCTCAAGATGAGTTGAAGAGATACAAGGTTAAGTGTGATGTAAGATTAATCAAGACCATTAGGGGTTTAGGGGTGACTTGATAGAGGTGTACAAGATGATTAGGGGTTTAGATAGGGTTGACAGTGAGAATCTTTTTCCACGTATGGAGTCAGCTATTACAAGGGGGCATAGCTTTAAATTAAGGGGGGGGGGGGGGGTAGGTATAGGACAGATGTTAGGGGTAGGTTCTTTACTCAGCGAGTCGTGAGTTCATGGAATGCCCTGCCAGTAGCAGTGGTGGACTCTCTCTCATTATGGGCATTTAAGCGGGCATTGGATAGGCATATGGAGGATAGTGGGCTAGTGTAGGTTAGGTGGGCTTGGATCGGCGCAACATCGAGGGCCTGTACTGCGCTGTATTCTTCTATGTTCTATGTTCTTTGTAAATAGAATAAGATGGATTTTAAGCATGATGTCTAATCTTTGAATGTGAAATCACAAAAAAATTAAAATAAATGAACTAGCTCAGGAATAATGGAAGAAGTATTGCAGGAAGATAATCAATGTTGTTTAGTTGAAAGGAATATGCCCTTGTAAAGTTTAGGTAGGAACTCAGTGGATAAGTCACAGAGACATAGAGATGTACAGCACGGAAACAGACCCTTTGATCCAACTTGTCCATGCCAGCCCGATATCCTAACCTAAACTAGTCCCATTTGCCAGCACTTGGCCCATATCCCTGCAAACTCTTCCTATTTATTTACTCATCCAGATGCTTTTTAAATGTTACAATTGTCCCAGCCTCCACCACTTCCTCTGGCAGTTCATTCCATACACATATCACCCTCAGCATGAAAAAGCTGCCCCTTAGGTCCTTTTTAAATGTTTCCCCTCTCACCCAAAACCTATGCCCTCTAGTTTTGGACTCCCCCACCCCATGGAAAAGAAGCGGCTGTTTTCCCTGGAGCGTCGGAGGCTGAGGGGTGACCTTTATAGTGGTTTATAAAATCATGAGGGGAATGGATAGGATAAATAGACAAAGTCTTTTCACTGAAGTGGGGGAGTCCAGAACTAGAGGGCATTAGGGTGAGAGGGGAAAGGGACCAAAGGGGTTACTTTTTCACGCAATGTGTGGTGCATGTATGGAATGAGCTGCCAGAGGAAGTGATGGAGGCTGGTACAATTACAACATTGAAAAGGCATCTGGATGGGTATATAAATAGGAAGGGTTTGGAGGGATATGGGCCAAGTGCTGGCAGGTGGGACTAGATTAGTTTGGGATATCTGGTCAGCATGGAAGAGTTGGACTGAAGCATCTGTTTCTGTGCTGTACATCTCTATGACTCTATAAATGAAAGAACTAGCTATAGACTTTCGGGAAAAAGACAATCAATGATATTGTTTCTTTAAGATCCACGATGTGCACCTTAAGATGGTTAATAATACAAGCATCTAGGTGTACAAATGGGTGAGAGGGATCAAGGCACAGAAGGCCAAGGGGAAAACATGTATGCTATCTCAGCAAATTAATACATTCTCCAGTCCATTCCATAACCATGAAACTCTTTCATACTCCTGCTTGTGGCTATAGTATTTAGAAGTCTTGTTTGGCAAGGGTCTCTCAAGAAAGCAGACTCCTTGAGGGTACAGAGATTATTAAACCAGCCAGGAAAGGGAGTTGATGAGATGATCTTTCTTCACAAAGTCTGACCTGAAAGAATTTTGCTGAAAATAAAGAGTGTCACAACCAATGAAGATCACCCCTTGTGCCGTATTGCTGTTGGATTTGTTCAGGGAAAACGTTATAGTTCCTCAGATGCAGGCTATTGAACTCACTTGTGGCCTTCTTTGTCAAGTATTTGAACAGAACCTGATGCATGGATGAGAATTTGAGCTCAGGCTGCCCTTACTGACTGATTCATTTATTATTTTATGGGACATGGCACCATCTACGGGGGATAACACTTGTTACCGTACCTCATTCCCCTTGAACAGGTTGGCTTGTAAAACCACTTCAGAGGGTAATTAAGAGTCACCATAGTGCAGTGGATCTGGACTCACATGCAGGCCATTAGTGAACCAGATGAACTTTTATGACAATTGATAATGGGTTCATGGTTTATACCTTTTCCTATTTGCAGAATGATTGATTAATTTAGTTTCCAACAGCTGTCTTTGTGGGCTCTAATTATTTTAATTACTGTAGAATAGTTTTCATACATTTTAATTGAAGTTTAGACTTCTCTGATAGAGTAACCTTTCTTCACTTGTCCTTATTTATTATGTCACATTTTAACAATTAACAAACAAACAATGTAATCAAAACAAATGACTGGATGGAATTTTCTGCACGGACGATAATGTGAAAGTGAGGTGATTAGGGAGATCTCAAATGCTCCTCTGGTTTCATACGAATAGCAGATCAAAAGTCAATGAAGGGTCAGATGACATGAATTGATCCTTTATTTTATGGCCTTTCTGTCTCCTCCTTTCAGCCAAACTCTGACCACATTTTGACCACCTAACCTAACGTTTCCTTACGTGGTTCAATACCAGAATTATTTGTAACCCTCCTGTGAACCTCACTGCAATGTTTTACTTCTTTTCAGGTGGTAAATAAGTTCATTTTGTTGTGGTCGTTCTGGTATAAAGAATGCAGTTTGAACTTAATTAAAGACGCCTCCCACTCCGGCTATGCTCTCTTCCACATTCTTCCAATGGCAGAAGGTATAAAAGTTTGAAAACACATAACAACAGATTCAAGAACAGCTTCTTCCCCACTGTTATTAGACTTATGAATGGATCTCTCATATATTAGAGTTGACCTTTTCTGTAGCGGTAACGCTATACTCAGCAATCTGTTCGAGTAACCTTGTTATGGACCAGACCGAACCGCCTCAAAATATATTAAGAAAAAGCCTGGATGTTAACTTGTTCTTATTTTAAAGGTAAGTGTAAGGTGTTACATTCAAGACACAATTTGACTTGTCAAATTACTCAACTTTAAGCAAAACACTTTATTTTTACATTACGGTTAAAGTGTGCTAAAATAAAAAGAAAAAAAAGAATTGGCTTAACTGTAACTCTATCGAAATGTTTAACAAAGTAATATATACATTAACTGCTACTAATTAAATGTTCCAGTGCACTAACATCCCATAAGCAAACCCTTGGCAAAGGCAAACGTATGTAAAATACTTTGTCTCACATGCTATTCCAGCAGAAGGAAGAGACCCCCAGTTTGAAGCTGTAACAGAGAGATGAGAAACAGCTTCCACATCCAGCTTCAAGTCCCCCCAGCAACTGCAGAAAGCTAAAACTAAATTCCTGGCCCTGTGGGAGCGTGACCCCACCCCTTTATGCTGCTTCTATTGTTCCAACTTTTAAAAAAGTCCCAAAGCCTCACAAGCTGTTACTGTGCTGGCTTTGAACAGACTGGTTGTCATCTCTGTCTCAATCTTTCTTCATAAAAAAGATCAGGACAAAATACACCTCGTAAAGCGTTTGTATCGTTATGTAAGATATGATTTGGCTGAGTAGCTTACGAACAGTACTTTTCACTGAATCTTAGTACAGTTGACAACAATAAATCAAATCAAAGCATTCAAATTATGATACATTTGGTTGGCGTCATGTGAGAACCTGTGTGGCACTGACATGCCTGTTATGATTAATTTGTCAACACAAGACATGACAGGGGCTAAATTTTATATTTCTTAATAGACTATTCAAGTGCCTGAAATTTTTTTAGATTTCCTACAGTCTGGAAACAGGCCCTCCGGCCCAACAAGTCCACACACTCTGAAGAGCAACCCACCTAGACCCCTTCCCCTACATTCACCCCTGACTAATGCACCTAACACTAGGGGCAATTCAGCAGGACCAATTCACCTGACCTGCACATCTTTGGACTGTGGGAGGAAACCAGAAAACCCAGAGGGAACTCACGCAGACAATGCAAACTCCACACAGTGTGTTGCCCGAGGCAGGAATTGAACCCAGGGTCCTGGTGCTGTGAGGTAGCAGTGCTAACCACTGAGTCACCATGCCACCCTAGACTGCAGGGCCTGCTAATTAGTAAGATAATGTAGAAGTGAAAACCTGACATGATTTATTTAATATAAAATTTCTTGCCCCTGGTTTGCTGTCACAGAAATAATGAGTAAAGACACAAATCATTGAAAATGGTTCTTATAAAAAGTTATCATCGATGAATCTTTTAAAGAGAAGGAAGACATTCCATGTATGCAAATCTGATCAAATTGATTTAATCCTAAAATTAATTAAATTAAAATTATGGAATGCTTAGCCACTGGTAGTATTCAGGCAGATTTGATGTCATTTAAAATGAAATTAATTCGGTATTTGAAAATGTAGGCTACATAAGGATACATAGTACAAGAACTGAATAGATACTTTGCCTTGAAGAACGAACACTAGCACGTTGAGTTTCTGTGGTATAATTTAATTGAGTCGAGGTAATTTTTATTTATATTACTGAGTGTGCAGACAGAGTCCAGGTGATCTTCAATATTAATTACCATAGTTCCTTGTTTTCCTGAGTCATTAGCACTATTGTCTTCAATAGTCCTTAATAAAGTGTAAGATTTTCTTGTCCAGGGTAATTCTGATTCAAGAGCGATGAAATCCAAGATTAACTGTAGCACATTTCATCTCAAAGGTCTATGAAGGAAAAGAGTCATTTGCCAAAAGGCTGTAAGAAGTTGCTTTACTGAAAGAACAATGTGAGACACTTGGGACTGGATTTCCATGGAATCATGGAGACTCCGCAAATGTTTAAGAAGCGGGAGCAGGAGTCATAGTCAGAAATTACATCCCATTTTCGACACATCCCATTTTTACTAGTAAGGGAAAAGGCCGGGGAGGGGGGGGGGAAGGGGGGTGGTAGTGAGATTTGGATATGACTGAAATATTCTCAGCAAGGCAATTTGAATTCATGGCTGAGTTTAAATAGAGCCATTTCACTGTAGCAAGGCCTTAAGAAGAGTGTGAGAGTCACAATTACTTTGAGTAGATGTAAATCCCAAAGAAGGGTAGATAAGCTCTGTAGAACTGTCAAGATAGCAAGTTATTTAAGTGCAAGCTCTGTACACATTAAAAAGAAAGGCTGCTTGTGTTAGAGAGAGTTGAAAACATACTGTTCTAGCAATTACAATAGCTGTTTATTGACATTATCTTAAGGTCTGTTATGTCATTACTAATGCTTTGCTACTCTCCACAACCAATAATTATCTTAGTAAGAGCATCGTAAGTTCATGGTTTTCTGGATAATTGGCATGGATTGGCATGAGTAAGCATTAAATGTGCACATCAAGGGGCTATGGAAGTGGTTGGTAGGCATAGGTTGGCACTAGGACATGTAGGTGGGAATGTGTGATGGATGAGGACTAGAGGGCACAACACATAACAAAACAACTGGAACAAAGTCCCAGAGAACTCAGGCATATTGCCTGACTCAGCATTTGGCAGCTCTTGGATGTATCCACACTATATTTAGAATTTAGAATTTATTGTCATATGTATTTTTCCAAGAAAAATACCATGAAAAGTGTTCTGAGACGTCCTACCATGGCATCCACATTAATGACAAAAGTCATAAGTAAAATCATAAGTTACAAAAAGTAAATTTAAGACAAAGTTCATCAAAATCGAATTAAATGCTCCTGGTCTCAAAGAAAGCTGATCAAGAGGCAATAGACAGACCCAGAATGAGAACACCATCCGTGATGAAAGCAACATGTCAGGACAAAAATCGAAATGCTGGGACATCACTCCACTGGACTGAAAGCCTCTGAAGAAAACTGCCATCAAAAACACCACTTAAAAGCTGCTGGGCTGTTGGATTACTGGACCATGGCAAGACTGCCACACATGGAGAAAAACAACACTTCGAGATGTGGGAACACTGAGCCAGAAGTGCTTGATGAAGATTAAGATTGAGCTGGACTGCTGTTGAGACGTCAAACCAGGACAAATTTCTCCATTAGAGACCACTCCACAGGCAGTATTTGGGGCAGTAGTACTAATTCCATCCTACATTTGACCTCTATAACCTTTATGTGGAGGAGCCGATATTGGACTGGGGTGGAAAAGTTTAAAATCACACAACACCAGGTTATAGTCCAACAGGTTTATTTGGAAGCACTGGCTTTCGGAGCACTCCTCCTTCATCAGATGGTTGTGGAGTATAAGATCAGAAGACACAGAATTTATAGCAAAAGATTACAGCGTCATACAGTGACATAGTTAGCAAACCTAGATTTTTAAGTCTTTCATCTTTTAGAATGCAGGTTTCGGTTCATTAATATATAAATCCCAGAACTTCATTTAAGTCACCTTCTCAAGATAATGTAAGGTTTTAAAACAAAAGGTGACATCTCAGCTCAGGCAATGCATTAAGTAAGTTCAGAGTCTTTCTGTATTCCAATCTTGAGTCAGACTGGTTCTATTTCCAAAGTGGAATTTATAAAATATTACATGGATTGACTGCCTGCAAAATAGAATGTATCTGCAAATACAAATTCACTTTATTGACTTGTATATGTCTGTAAAAACAATGACTGCAGATACTGGAAACCAGATTCTGGATTAGGTATTCCTGATGAAGGGCTTTTGCCCGAAATGTCGATTTTACTGCTCCTTGGATGCTGCCTGAACTGCTGTGATTTTCCAGCACCACTAATCCAGAATCTGGTTTCCAGCACCTGCAGTCATTGTTTTTACCTTGTATATGCATGTGCGTATATGAGAGGGAGAGAGAGAGTGAATGTGCGCGTGTCGGTATGAGTGTGCGTGAGAGAGAATATGTTTGCATGTGAAAGCTTTGTAAAGTATATGTTTGGGTGTGATGGAGTATAAGCCTGTAAGAGGGTGTGTGCGTGGATGTGAATGTGTGGGATGTATGTGCATATGTATAAGAGAGAGCTGGTATATGAGAGAGGGTCTATGTGAGTGTGTGAATATGTAAGAATGTGTGTGTGTGTGCGTGCGTATGTGTGATGGCAAATGGAGTTTAACGTATAGTCTATTAGGGTCACTTGTTGTACAACATGAATCCAACATCCTGGTTGAGGCCATCCCCGTGGGTACCGACCTTAGCCATCAGCCTCTGCTCGAACACTTTGTGTTGTTGCCTACCCTGAAGTCTGCCTTGGAGGATGGTCACCCAAATGTCCCTGACCCTTGAAGTGTTCCCCGCTGGAAGGGAATACCCCTGATTAGTGATTGTTGCACGGTGCCATTCATCCACTATCGTAGCATCTGTTTGCTTTCACCAATGTACCATGCCTCAGGGCATCCTTGCCTACAGGTATGAGATAGACAAAGTTGACCGAGTCACATGAGTACCTGCCGTGTACATGGTGGGCAGTGTCCCCACGGTTAATGGTGGTATCCATGTCGACACTCTGACATGTCTAGCGGTGGTTGCCATGACAGGGTTGTACGGTGTTGTGGTCAATGTTGGCCTAAAGGCTGGGCAGTTTGCTGCGAACAATTGTCTGTTTAAGATTTGGCAATTGTTTAAAGGTGAGAAGTGGAGGTGTCAGGAAGGTCTTGGCAAGATGCTCATCCTCATCGATAATGTGTTACAGGCTGTGAAGAACAGGGCGTAGTTTTTCGGCTCCCAGGAAGTACTGGACCAGGAAGGGTACCCTATCGGTTGAAACCGTGTCTGTCTCCTGAGGAGGTCACTACTGTTCCTTGCTGTGGCATGTTGGAACTGGCAGTCAATGAGTTGAGCATCATACCTTGTTCTTTTGAGGGCATCCTTGAGCACCTTCAGGTGTCCATCACATTCTTCCTCATCTGAACAGATATTGTGTATGCTTAGGGCTTGTCTGTAGGGGATGGCTGTTTCAATATGTTTCGGGTGGAAGCTGGAGAAATGTAGCATCATGAGGTTATCCGTGGGTTTGAGGTAGACTGAGGTACGGATGGAGATGCATGTGTCCAAGAATGAGACAGAAAGTTATTGATAAACCTGATGATGAGACCATGAATTTTCAGAGGGACAATTATGTGCCAAGGTGATGGTGTTCAGGGCTGGAGATCTCAGAGTAAAGCTGTGATCTTATGGTACAAGAGATTCTTTGAAATATGCATGCGATCAGTGGTTTATTAACTTAAAAATTAAAAAAAATGTATCACAGGAATAAAACCAGTTTCAGAAAAATGATTTAGTTGCTGATAACGTTTCTTGTGTTGTTCATAATATTTCTACATAGACAAAGCACTCATCTCATTGGAAAACAATTGATACATTGCATTTCCAATTTACTCAGTGGTGTGTCTGCCTTAATTTGTAATCAATTATATTGATTAGTTGAGCAATGATCTTAACCAAGTTTTTCTTTGTTTGCACAGCTATTGGTATTTTGTCTAGTTTACAATGAGTCTTTGGTGATAATTCAGGGATGGAACAATATGGAGTGTGTGTGTGTGTGTGTGTCTGTTGGACACTGTCTGTACACCGGAGCCTGGTTTCCAATTGACTTTGCTATCTCTGTCATTGGATAAAGATCTTGCTTTGTCAGAGCCACGTGTACAGGCATCTCCCAGTCCCACAAAATGAAATTTGGGACCTGGAATCTTGATAAATAGCCTGTTTCTGACAGGCTCAGGTGGAGGCTCAGTGTAAAAAGCAGAAGTGTGCAAGCAGCCAAGTACCCCACCCATATCATCAAACACCACACACCCAACCAATGGGAGGGCTCACCGACCGACCAGTAGATGAGTCAGCATGTTCAAATCCACAACACGGGAGTGGAAGAGAGTCATCCTGTATCTCGAGGGACTGCTCGTGTGTGAGAATGGGAGATCATTTACAACATGTTACCTTCATTCTGCCTAATCACAGGCAGATTTACACTGTAAGCACCAGGGAAGCCATCCTTATAAAAAAATACCATCATTAAAAAAGACCCTTATCATCACTACTTGGTGGATTATATGTAACAAGGCTTCAGTATCTATGTTGGAACTGATGGCAGCCCTGTCCAAGGAATTGTCATTGTGTTCTGAGTCTTGGATGTTTGGGAAATATATTTCAAGTCAAGTTACTGGAAAAGAAAGATTTAGAAGGGTCCAAGCGATGAAGACTATATAGTGTGATGTGTGGCAGAATTGGGTGGGAAGTCTGGTGAGGCCCATCGCGGTGTAGAGAGCAAGCTGCAAAATCTTTTCTGTATTCGCTGAGTGTTGAGATGAGTTTTTCACTAGGCAGTGATGAATTACTGATTAGGAGGCATTATAGTTTGTGTATGCCTTATTAACACCACAACTCAGTATTTTACCTCACCCAC
The DNA here is from genome assembly GCF_004010195.1 of Chiloscyllium plagiosum. Classification (NCBI taxonomy): domain Eukaryota; kingdom Metazoa; phylum Chordata; class Chondrichthyes; order Orectolobiformes; family Hemiscylliidae; genus Chiloscyllium; species Chiloscyllium plagiosum. The sequence continues at coordinate 42,533,205 of NC_057735.1, read as the reverse complement.
TGAACAAGCTTGACATCAGGAAATGTAAACGTTGAAATCAAGGTGATACTTGGTGACTTCAGGTCATTACTGGCTGTGAGGATCCCCCATATTGCCCAAACCCATCAACACCTGAGTGCATGATCTACAGGCACCAGCCGCATGCAATCCTTATCCATGGACATTGGCATTGGATATTTGTTGACCCTCACAACCATGATGATACCTTTCTGAAACCCGTGCAGAAAGCTCAGGAAGTGCAGAGACTCACTGCAAGGCATGTCAGTGACAGGTATTGAAAGGTTGCAGTAGGGACCATGTTGCACATAGGAGTAAGCATCCAGCTCAGACTGCACCAGATGGCATCTCAGGACTGCACGCTTGGTCTGTTAGCATGTGATCACTTAGTACCTACTGCATATTCACAGCATCCATGCCATGCCATTAGTGTGTTGGTATTTAGAAAGAAGAAAAAATACAAAAATGGGTGGAGCAGATGAATTCTGGGCTCCTGGGCTCAGGGCCCCGCATATTATGCTGCTTTCTTGACAAAGCAGTTAGGAGGCAACCACATTGCCGTGGGTCTGATTAGACCAGGTAAGGATGGCAGATTTCCTTTCTTAAAGGACATTAATGAACCAGATGGGTATTGATGAAAATCAACCAAGATTACGTGGTTATCATGAGACTAGTGTGCTCACAACATCCATGTCAATGCCAATGCAATGCCAGTTAACATATTGACATGTTTAGGCCGGAACCTAAAGACTATCAGTCCTCCCATAAAAGCTAACACACCATATGCTTTCTTAACAACCCTATCAACCTGGGTGGCAACTTTCAGGGATCTATGTACATGGACTCAGAGATCTCTCTGCTCATCTACACTACCAAGAATCTTACCATTAGCCCAGCACTTTTTATTCCTGTTACTTCTTCCAACGTGAATCACCTCACACTTTTCCACATTAAACTCCATTTGCCACCTCTCAGCCCAGCTCTGCAGCTTATCTATGTCTCTCTGTAACCTGCAACATCCTTCAGCCCTATCCACAACTCCACCGACCTTAGTGTCATCCGCAAATTTACTAACCCAGCATTCTATGTCCTCATTTATAAAAATGACAAACAGCAGTGGCCCCAAAATGGATCCTTGTGGTCCACCATTAGTTATTGAACTCCAGGATGAACATTTTCCAAAAACCACCACCCTCCATCTTCTTTCAGCTAGCTAATTTCTGATCCAAACCGCGAAATCACTCTCAATCCCATGCCTTCATATTTTGTGCAATAGCCTTCTGTGGGGAAACTTATCAAACACCTTACTGAAATCTATATATGCCACATCAACCGCTTTATGCTCATCCACCTGTTTGATCACCATCTCAAAGAATTCAATAAGGTTTGTGAGGCACGACCTACCCTTCACAAAACCGTGTTGACTATCCCTAATCAACTTATTCCTCTCTGGATGATTTTCAATCCTATTTCTTATAACCCTTTCCAATACTTTACCCACAACCGAAGTAAGACTCATTGGTCTATATCTTGAAACACTCACATGAGTGTGCCTTTTCCGAATCTTTACATCACCTGTCAATGATGTGTACTCTCTGGCGTTACCACGGTCCAGGGTCCGGGTCATACTGCTATTACATGAGGCTCGAAAGAGGCTGATGTCATAACTGAGCTTTGTTTTAATGGACCGGCGCCCCTGTTTTTCTCTTTATTTTAATTTTTTAAAATTAATTTTTCTGGTGGGGGTTGGCCGGTCCTTGTCTCTGGTCAGAACCGGTCTGTGGTATTCTGCTCACTTAAGACTGAAGAGTTGTGGTAATTCAAGTGTCAGTGATAAGGTGAGCCTGGATGTCCTTTGGGCAAATGTTTGAAATCATTCAATGCGGAGGAATTTCATGAGGTCTGTTATTCAAGCCCGGCCACTTGCCTCTAACACCTATCACAAAGTCAAAGTACTTAGGCTCAGAGCGTCCCGTCAATTCCATTATCTCGGTGTTAAGGTGGTTGTATTTCTGTCTTTTCTCCTGTCATGCCATTTCCAGAGCTTTGCTGTCATCTTTGTACCATGGCAACATCAACTGCCATGAGCTATTGACCTTTCTTAAATATGAGATCGCGTTTCCATAGTGAGCCATTTTTCACAAGCAATCTTGGCCCAATGTATGATGTCCAGCCGTACTTACAGACCTGCTTTTGCAACTGGTCTATAATCTTATTACGGCGCTTTATTCGAGCATTTTTAACGAACAGGCAGCAATCTGAGATGTGTGAAATGGTTTTTATTGCCATCTCACACCTTCGGCAACTTTTGATCCTGTTTGGCCTTCCCCTTGATAGGGTGGCTCTTATTGGATATAGATTACTCCGCAGGAACAAGCTGTTTATGAGCTGTGAGGATTTTAGTTCAATTGCTGGTTTCAACCCAGAGTTTGACATCCTGTCATCTCTGTAATACTGAATGCCTTGCCCTGTGACATTCAAGCCTTCGCCACTTTTCGAACTCCCGCTCTCTCCATCCTGCATACCTGTTGGGGTGGTTTCTGTCGCCTGGCACCCACCTCCTGAAGTGGTCTGGATGTGAGCCATTGGGTCCATTTCCCCTTCGCTGCCGCTTTGGCTGCCAGGCAGGAAATCTTTGATTTCTTTGAGGACTGTGAATTCTCGCAGTCCTGCAACGGTGCCTCTGTTGCATTGTCCTCTATATTGAAAGGAGGCCAGTATGATCACATCCTTGGACATCTCTAGTGCCTGGTGTTTGTGGACAATCACAGATGGAATCTGCACTTCTGGCTTTGGCACGGCCAGACTGCCGTTGTTGCTGGCATACAGGATTCCATCATTGGTATGAGGTGGAAGGAGGAGGAATTATTTCGTGGCGTTGCGTATGATCTGGTCCAGCTTTATGAGTGTGCTTTGAGATGCTTCGGGCAGGATCAGATGAAAATACAATCTGGGAATGACATGAGTTTTTAGGATCTCTAGGCCTTGTCTCAGTTGGAGACAAGTTGCCTGTATTCCTCTCACCCAGGTCTTAAGCTTCTCCTTCCATTCTCCTTCAGACACACCTATCCAAGTTTCCATACAGGCACCCAGGTATTTCTCAGTATAACCTGGGGGTATATAGGGTATAGATTTGTTACGCAGCTTCCAGTTAACAAAGTGATTATGCAGGAAGGTCTTCCTCTTGAATGTAAAGTGGAAGACCTTTGACTTTGCGATGTTAATATTGAGGCTCGTACGGTCACAATATGACTGGAGCAGCTTCAGGTTCCTCCCCATATTGATGTGAGAGTCACTCAGAAGGGTGATGTCATCCAAGAAAGCCAAAGTAGAGCAGTTGACTATTCTGCCACCCAGGGGTATGGCAATCCCTGAGTTGACCTTCTTCAGAGAGTTTGGATCGCATTTCCAAAGCCCCTCCCCCAAGTCCCTCCTCCCTACCTTTTATCTTAGCCTGCTGGACACACTTTCCTCATTCCTGAAGAAGGGCTTATGCCCGAAACGTCGACTCTCCTGCTCCTTGGATGCTGCCTGACCTGCTGCGCTTTTCCAGCAACACATTTTCAGCTTCTTCAGAGAGTATGTGAAAGGATACAGAACAATGTTATATAATATGGATGAGAGGGTGGTCGCCCTGCTTTACACCTCTCAATGTTTATTGGAGTGGTATAAGTCCCGTTCTCTACTACCACTGTTGTATTGGCAGTGTAGAGATCCTTGATCACGTCTGTAAAGGCTTTTAAGTGATGTGCTGTCTACAGCGTTTTCAATAATATTTGTGCCCAACCAAGTCAAACGCTTTCACCAGATCAACAAAGACAACTGCGAGGTCCTTACAGTTAGGCTTCACTCCCTTAATAATGTTCTCGAGGATAACAATGTCCTCATTGCTCCCTGGAATAGCTGCTAGAAACCCCTTTTTGTCTCTTGTTAATTTTGACAATTTCACTGAGGCCTTTCGTCATTATTTTTGTGAAAAGTCTTAGCAGCATTGGACCAATGGTTATCGGCCGTCAGCTGTCGATGTTTTTCAGGTGGTCTTCATCCTCGCACTTCGGAATCAAGACCGTTCAACTCTTTTTTGGTGATTCTGGTATCGTGCTCAATTTTAGCCACAGGGAGAAAAGGACGGGATAGACAGGTTTCCTCCTCCTCGTGAATGGATCTTATATCACCCAGTTTCAGGCCATTTGGACCAGCGGCACTGGGCTCGTCTCTCCCCTTGATGGCTGTCTCAACCTCTTCTACCTCTATGGATTTCATCAAGGATCCACCATCTACGTTCCCGGTATACGGGGCGTGTTTACTGATATTGGATGGATGGTTTGGTACCAACAGTTTCTCTTGGAAACATGCCTCCAGTTCCTCTTTTGGGAGAGAACAAAGTGGATGAGGTCGATGCCTCCATGATCTCTCGAGCTAGCTGGTACCGGTTTGTTTTGTAGAGCTGCTGCATCACTCTGAACAGAGGTTACCCATCTTTTCTTTGCCCTGGTATTATTGCTGGCCTTTGTGTCTTTTTTTAGTCTGGCCTCCTTGAGGCTTTTTCTGTTTATTCTGAATCTCCCTACCATTCATTAGTAGGTCGTTAATACTCTCCAACCCCTAGGGCCAGAGTTTCCAGGTCGTTCCTCGCGCTCAAAAGCTCTTCAGTTTTTATTAGCAGGTTAATCAGAATTATTCCAAACACTCTCTGCCTCAGATTCGTGCGAGTCATTAGCTATGCTCGCATCATTTGAGATTTTGATCTCCACCGGGGTGTTTGCAAGGTTGATGTGTTTGTCAGAGATTTGTTTGGGTGTTTTCATTTTAAGGATGCTAACGATCTCTTTATTAATGAATTTGCCTCCTGCAAATCTCTTTTCTAATTCTCTCAGGAGTGCAATCTCCTCATGGGACCATATGCGATCACTTCTTCCCGGTTTGCCTTTGACCTTGAGTGCTGTTTTGAGGCGATTTGCATTCTGTAGAATGGAATGTTGATGCCTCTCGTGTTGACCAAGCCCCGCCTGGGTTGTAAAGCTCTGGTCACACACGCTGCATGCAAAATCCCCAGCTGCAGGGAGTTTCTTAACTTTGCACTCAGGGTAATGGCAGGACATTGCGTGGTACTCTCCTGCTTTATCTCAGTGTGAACATTTTGCCTGGATGTTCTCAATCTGCTGCACCTTGGTCATGTGGATCTTAAGCAGGCTTACCATGGGGAAGAGGGTATCGCAGTCTGTGCAGAACAACCTGTTGATGGGGTAATAGATTATTACCTCTCGGACAAATGTTCTGTCATATACTGGTTCGATGACAACTCCTTCCATGTCATACCATTGAACTCAATTTCAGTCTGGTTAGCCGAATGCTCTGTGCACTGTTTCAATATTTGATAATCCTTGTTGTAGAAGGTTTGGGTAGTGATGCTGATATAATCCGGTGGGTGGGCCGCCCACACGGGTCCTTCTACAACATTATCCGTGTCATCCACTCCTGGACGAGTCAGCTCCTTGGGAGGAATAGCTGAGCTCAGCTCCAAGCAGAGCAGGAAGTATCATCCCAGGATCACTGTCGCAGTTTGATTCGAGTCTGATCTTGTTGCCAGCTTTGTAGAGCAGGCGCATTTACAACTTAACAACTGAACACAGCTGGCAGTTGTGGACGAAGCTGCAGGGAGGTTGTATATCCGGGACACTTCCCAGCTGGACTATCCATTGAAAATGGAAAACTCATTCTCTTTTTTTGAGAGTGATACCGAGGTATCCGGTCTGCACAGACCTTGGCCATCTCATAATTTTTCTCAGTTGTTTCATCACTCAGCAGCCAAAGGCTTACCAGCGGGGCCAATGAGGAGGCATGACACAAACTATGGGCCAAAAATACGTCAAAACATCATAGTTACTTCTGCCAGCAGAGTTGTCTCTCCTCCCCTTCTTGAACAAGGGGACACGTTTGCTATCCTCCAGTCTTCTGGCAATATTCCTTTGATAATGACGGCATAACGATCAAAGCCAAAGGCTTTGCAATCTCCTTCCTGGCTTCCCAGAGAATCCAAAGATAAATCCAATCTGGCCCAGGGGACTTATCAATTTTCACACTTTCCAGAATTGTCAACATTTCCCCCTTACGAACCTCAATCCCATCTTGTCTCGTAGCCTGTATCTCAGTATTTTCTTCGACACATTGTCTTTTCCCAGTGTGAATACTAACGAAAAATAATCATTTTTCGGGGTGGCACGGTGGCTCAGTTGTTAGCACTGCTGCCTCACAGTGCCAGGGACCCGGGTTCAATCCCTCCCTGTGTCTACGTGGGTTTCCTCTGGGTGCTCCGGTTTCTTCCCACAGTCCAAAGATGTGCAGGTCAGGTGAATTGGCCATGCTAAATTGCCCGTAATGTTAGGTGCAGAGATAAATGTAGGGGAATGGGTCTAGGTGGGTTGCTCTTCGGAGGGTCGGTGTGAGCTGAAGGGCTTGTTTCCACACTGTAGGGAATCTAATTTAGTGCTTCTCCATTCTCCTTGGACTTCACATACAGCTTCCCACTACTGTCCTTGATTAGCCCTAATCTTACTCTAGTCATTCTTTTATTCCTGATTTACCTATAGAAAGCTATAGGGTTTTCCTCGTTCCTATCTGCCAACTACTTCTCATGTTCCCTCCTAGCTTTTCTTAGCTCTCTTTTTAGGTCTTTCCTGGCTAACTTATAACTCTCAAGCACCCGAACCAAGCCTTCATGTCTCATCCTAACATAAGCCTTCTTCTTCCTCTTGACAAGAGATTCAACTTCTTTAGTAAACCATGGCTCCCTCGCTTGACCACTTCCTTCCTGCCTGACAGGTACATACTTATCAAGGACACACAGTAGCTGTTCCTTAAATAAGCTCTACATTTCAATTATGCCCATCCCCTGCAGTTTCCTTCCCCATCCTATGCTTCCTAAATCTTGTCTAATCGCATCATACTTGCCTTTGCCTCAGCTATAATTCTTGTCCTGCGGTATACACCTATCCCTTTCCATCGTTAAAGTAAATATAACTGAATTGTAGTCACTATCACCAAAGTGCTCACCTACCTCCAAATCTCACACTTAGCTGGGTTCATTACCCAGTACCAAATCCAATATGGCCTTGCCCCTTATTGGCCTATCTACAAACTGTGCCACATGTATTTTGTTGCAAAATGCAGTGATAAGTGTTTTATAGAGTCGTCATTCATCCATGCCATCTTCAAACACAGAAAAATACACAAAAATATAGAATATAAAGGCAGAAAATTCACTGGATTAAAAGTCACCATTCTTCAGCGCCACCTTGCCTCCGCCAACTCTCTCACCATTATGAGTCCTCAATGGACCTTCCCAGTGAAGACGCCATCGATGCCGCTGGGTACCTCATTGACCCCATCTCAATGTTGCCACTGCCATGAGTTTGTTTTGAGCCCACCTCACTGGTATAACTGCTGCAGGATCTCGTACAGGAAGCAAACTCGCCTCCGCCTCCTTGAATCTGCGCTGGATGCAGATGCTGCTGGGTACCCAAGCTCACCTCCACTGCAGCAGCCATGAGTCAGCGCTAGGAACTGCCTCGATGATGCAGAAGCCACTGGGAACCCAAACCTGCCTCCGACGTTGCCGCCAAAAGTCAACACTGGCCGACTGGGATTTGAACAGTGCTGTGTTGATGTTGTTGGATAACAAAGGAAGCTGTAATAATTGTTCTGATGAAAATACAGTGTGTTAAGGGGGCGCCATTTTATTTGTGTGGGAATGGTTCCTGTTGAGTTCTGGTTGAATAATCTGAAAGCCGTTTCAATTACTTCTTGCAATGGATTTGGACATGATCAGTGCTCAAAGGAACAAAGCTAAGTCAATTCTAATGTAGAAAAATAAATCAAAATGCTGCAATTGAACTTTGCACTTTGCACACACACAAGAAACACCAACAATGTGTATATTAATGATTTTTTTAAACACTGGAATGTCCTCGGAAAATTGTAAAATCAAAGTTGAAATTGAACCACATAAAAATAAGTTGCTCCAGATAATCAAAAGCTGGTCCAAAAGGTAGATTTTAAAGATCATCTTAATGGAGGGGATGGAGGTGGAGAAAAAGGACCATCTTGTGGGAATTTCCAGTTCTTTGCACCGAGGGAGATGAAGGTACAACCAGCAATGGTGAAGTAATTTTAAAAATAATTCCTTTATGAGATGTGAGTTTCACTGGGTAGCCAGAGTTTATTGCTTGTCCCTAGTTGCCCTTGAGAAGGAACTGCCTTCTTGAACTGCTGCAGTCTGCCTGCTGTGTGTTGACCCACAATACTCTTAAGGAGGGAATTCCAGGATTTTGACCCAGTAACTGTGAAGGAATAGCCGATATATTTCTAAGTCAGGATGGTGAGTGGCTTGGAGGGGAACATACGGCCGGTGATGTTTCCATGTATCTGCTGCCCTGTCCTTCTCGATGGCAGTGGCAATGGGTTTGGATGGTGCTGTCTGAGGATGTTTGTTGAATTTCTTCATTGCAAATTGTAGATAGTACACACTGCTGCTACACTACACCAGTTGTGAGGGAATGGACATTTTTCGATGTGATGCCAGTCAAGAGGGCTGCTTTGTCTGGGATTGTGTCAAGCTTCTTGAGTATTGTTGGAGCTGCATTTATCCAGACAAGTGGGGAGAATCCCATCACACTCTGGACTTGTGCTTTGTAGGTGGTGGACAGGTTTTGGGGAGTCAGGAAGTGAGTTACTCACCACAGTATTCCTAGCCTCTAACTTGTTCTTGGAGCCACTGTGTTTCTGTGGTGAGTCCAGTTGAGTTTCTGGTCAATGATAACCCCCAGAATGTTGATAGTGGAGGATTCAGTAATGGTAACACCATTGATTGTCCAAGGCGGGTGGTTAGATTGTCTCTTATTGGTGATGGCCAGAGCCTGGTATTTGTGTGGCACAGATATTACTTACCACTTGTCAGCACAAGCCTGGATATTGTCCAGGTCTTGTTATATTTGAACTTGGACTGCTTCGGTATCTGAGGGGTCATGAATGGTGTTGAACATTGTGCAAACATCAGCAAGCATCCCCACTTCTGAACTTATGACAGAGAGAAGGTCATTGATGAAGCAGTTGGGCCTAGGGCACTACCATGAGGAACTCCTGTAGAGACGCCGTGAAGCTGAGATTCCAGAATAACTAGTATTCCTTGATGCCACATTTAGTTAAGTACAGCCTTGATGTGAAAGACTGTCACTCTCACCTCCCCTCTGCAATTCAACTCTTTTGATCCGTTTGAACCAAGGCTGTGATGAGGTCAGGAGCTGTGGCCTTGGTGGAACACAAGGTAAAAACAAGGACTGCAGATGCTGGAAACCAGAGTCTAGATTAGAGTGGTGCTGGAAAAGCAGGTCAGGCAGCATCCGAGGAGCAGGAAAATCGACATTTCGGGCAAAAGCCCTTCATCAGGAATAGAGGTGTCACTGGGTGTCACTGAGCAGGTTACTGCTGAGCAGGTGCTGCTTGTTAGCACTGTTGATGACACCTTCCATCACTTTACTGATGATCGAGAGTAAACTGATGGGGCGGTAACTGGTGGGTTGGATTTGTCCTGTGTTTTATGTACACGACATACCTGGGCAATTTTCCACATTGTTGGGTAGATGCCAGTGTTGTAACTGCACTGGAACAGCTTGGCTGGGGAGTGGCAAGTTCTGGAGCACAAGCCTTCAGTACTATTGCCGGAAACTTGTCAGGACCTGGAGCTTTTGCAGAGTCCAGCATCTTCAATGAATCAAATTGACTGAAGATGGTATTTATGATACAGGGGACCACTGGAGGACTCCACAATGCTTCATCCACTCAGCGTTTCTGGCTGAAGATAGCTGCGAGTTCTTCAGCCTTATCTTTTACACTGATGTGCTAGACTCTTCCATCATAGAGAATGGAGATATTTGTGGAGCCACCCTCTCCAGTGAGTTGTTTAATCATCCACCACCAATCACGAGAGAACCACGGAGCTTAGGTCTGATTTGATGGTTGTGGGAGTGCTTAGCTCTGTCTATCACTTACAGTTTATGCTGTTTGGCTGCAAGTAGTCCTGTTTGGTCGCTTCACCAAGTTGACACCTAATTTTAAGGTATGCCTGGTGCTGCTCCTGGCCTGCCCTCCTGCACTCTCCATTGAATTAGGGTTGGTCCCCTGCCTTAATGGTAATGGATGAGTGGGGGATATGCCGGGCCATGAGCTTGCAGATTAGGCTGGAGTAAAATTCTGCTGCTGTTGATGGCCCACAGTGCATCATGGATACCCAGTCTTGAGTTATCAGATCTGTTTGAAATATGTCCCATTTGTATAGGTGATATTGCCACACAACATGATGGAGATTATTCTTAACGTGAAGTTGGGACTTTGTCTCTGCAAAAGTCGATGTAGTTGTTGCTCTTACTGATATTGTTCTGGACAGATACATCTGCAGCTGGCAGATTGACAAGAATGAGATCAGGTATGTTTTTCCCTCTTGTTGGTTCCCTCACCACCTGCAGCAGAACCAGTCTAACAAAGAACAAAGAACAAAGAAAATTTACAGCCCAGGAACAGGCCCTTTGGCCCCCCAAGCCTGAGCCGATCCAAATGTACTGTCTAAACCTGTTGGTCAATTCCTAAGCATCTGTATCCCTCTGCTCCCCACCTACTCATGCATTTATCCAGAAGCATCTTAAATGAATCTACCGTGCCTGCCTCTACCGCCTCTGCTGGCAACGCATTCCACCACCCTCTGTGTGAAGTACTTGCTGCGTGTGACCCCCTTAAACTTTCCACCTCTCACCTTGAAAGCA
>NC_057735.1:42482426-42522326 GCF_004010195.1 Chiloscyllium plagiosum | reverse complement strand
TAACATGACTTGCCAGCTCTTATACTCAATACTCCGACCAATGAAGGCAAGCATACTATATGCCTTCTTGACCACTCTATCCACCTGTGCAGCAACCTTCAGGGTACAATGGACCTGCACTCCCAGATCTCTCTGCCCATCAACTTTTCCCAAGGCTCTTCCATTCATTGTTTAATTCACTCTAGAATTAGACTTGCCTAAAAGCATCACCTCACATTTGCCTAGCAACTATATCCTTTAGGGCCCAACCAGCTCGATCATTAGTACTGCTGCTGAGCCACTCTTTGTGGTGGACTTTGAAATCCCTGTGCCCTTGCCACTGTCAGTGCTTCCTCCAAGTGTTGTTCAACATGGAGGAGTACTGATTCATCAGCCGAGGGAGGACAGTACGTGGTAATCAGCAGGTGGCTTCCTTGCCCATGTTTAATCTGAAGTCATAAGACTTTAAGAAGTCTGGATTCAATGTTGAGGACTCCCAAGGTAACTAACTCCCTCTGCCACTGTGTCACCAGGTCTCTTCTGCCAGTGGGACAGGACAAATCCAGGGATGGTGAGTGTGGTGTCTGGGACATTGTCTGTAAAGTATGATTTCGAGAGTATGGCTTTGTCAGGCTGTTGCTTGACTAGTTTGTGAGACAGCTCTCCCAATTTTGGCGCTCGCACCCACATATTAATCAGAATGCCTTTGCAGAGTCGAAACAGCTGTTTCTGCTGCTGTCTTTTACTGGTTCCTAGGTCAATTCCAGGCAATCTGTCCAATTTCACTTCTTTAAATCTTTGTAGCAAAAGGCTTGCTAGACAATTTCAGAGGGCAATCACAATGCTGATGGTCTGGAGTCACAGGTAGGCCAGACTTGCTGAGGAATGCAGATTTCCTTCCTTGAAGGGCATTAGTGAGCCAGATGGGATTTTCCTGGTGATTGGCAATGATTTCATGGTCATCGCTAGATTCTTAATTCCAGATTTTTCTTTTGTTTAAATTAGCTCCCAGCATTTGTTGTTGTGGGATTTGAACCCAGCTCTCGCAGGATATTACCCAGGTCTCTGGATTAATGGTCTAGCGATAATACCACTAGGCCATTGCCTCTCCCTCCTCAAGTTAATATCGGGATAGCTCAAGAGGCCAGGATTCGGGGACTGTCGATACCTTGGAAAGTTTTAGGACTAGAGGAGTATACAAAACTGTAAGGTCATGGAGGGAATTTTAAAATGGGACTTTTAAAATCACATCTAAAAGCGACAAAGACGGAGATGGGGTTTAAAATCCCTACAGTGTGGATGCATCCCACCTAGACCCAGCCCCTACCCTATCTCTGTAACCCCACACTTATCACAGCCAATCCACATAGCCTGCACATCTTCAGACTATGGGAGGAAACTGGAGCATCCAAAAGAAACCCACTCAGAAATGGGGAAAATATGCAAACTCCACACTGACCTGAAAACTATGCAAACTCCACCTGAGGCTGGGATTGAACCTGGGTCTTTGCTGCTGTGAGGCAACAATACTAATGACAGAGTCACCATGCTGCCCCATCAGTAGATGATGAGCTCATAAAAGGAACAAATTTAACAGCATTGTAGAGGTTGAAATAGATAGTTTTGGAAATAGTTTGATGAAAAAGGAAAGGGGTCTTTCTAGGACTTATGATGCTATTCCCTTGTACGATGCTCTGTTTTAAAGTAAGGTAATACATGGAACTGTTGCTTGTTAAACTATTAAGGGGAGGGGAGATTTTGTTCAAATAATGATTTAACAGGTATGAAATTCTTGGCACGTGTGAGAGTTCAAGAGATCCAGTTGAAGCGACAGAAATGGAAATTTTCCAGGGCGAATATTCCAGGGCTGTTCAAAGCCTGTCAGACGAGACAAGATGAAATGGAAAAACAACTAAGAAAAGTTAGGGTCAGAAATGTACAGAAAGTAAGCTATACTAAAGAAAACCTGATCTACGGACTGAACCAATCTCACACACAAACAATGAGTTTGCTAATGACAGACACGAGCTGATGACAATACATGAGCATCAGTCACAGGAAGTAAAACATGTGAATAAGGGCTTAAAACATCTAACAATAAACTGGTAGAAGTAAATTCAACATAGGACTTTAACTAAAACTTGGGGATGTTCAAGTAACAGAAGCCTCTATTGTGAAAAACACATTCAGTTGACTGCAGGGCAGCTCAATGGCTCAGTGGTTAGCACTGCTGCCTCACAGCACATGGACTTGGGTTTGATCCCACCCTTGGGCGACTGTATGTGTGGAGTTTGCATGTTCTCCCTGAGTCTGCATGCACTTCGCAGGGTGCTCCAGTTTCCTCCCACAGTCCAGAGATGTGTGGGTTAGGTGGATTGGCCATGGAAATGCAGGGTTATAGATCGGGGGAATGGGGTGATTTTTGGTGAGTCAGAATGAGCTGCTTCCACACTGTAGGGATTCTATGAAGAATTTAAATTCAGTCTTATGAGTCTTTGCAAGTTTGACTTGAAAAAAAAGTGGATGTTCTGAAGTCTGACACAATCTGAAGATCAGGAATGGTGAATTGTGCATCTACAAGTGCAAATACAGAGTTCAAAAGCAACTACAGAAGATTTTAATAGATAGAATGATTAGCTAAGGAGTAAAATAACAGTGTCCAAGGAGTAATCAGTAACCATGAAGGAAAATATGCTGAAATTAACAGAACGCCTTGGGAAGTTGTCAAATTAGTGTAAAGATTCTATAGTTGACTCTGAAACAAAGGCATTTTCTGGATCAGTGGTGCTGGAAGAGCACAGCAATTCAGGCAGCATCCGAGGACAGATTTTGCCTGTCCTCGGATGCTGCCTGAATTGCTGTGCTCTTCCAGCACCACTGATCCAGAATCTGGTTTCCAGCATCTGCAATCATTGTTTTTACCTCTGAAACAAAGGCAGCTGAAGTGACCAGAATAGATGTGAACATGAATGAAAAGATTAAGAAAGAACTTTGTGGGCGGCACAGTGGCACAGTGGCTAGCACTGCTGCCTCACAGCGCCTGAGACCCGGGTTCAATTCCCGCCTCAGGCGACTGACTGTGTGGAGTTTGCATGTTCTCCCCGTGTCTGCGTGGGTTTCCTCCCACAGTCCAAAGATGTGCAGGTCAGGTGAATCGGCCATGCTAAATTGCCTGTAGTGTTAGGCAAGGGGTAAATGTAGAGGTATGGGTGGGTTTGTGCTTCAGCGGGTCGGTGTGGACTTGTTGGGCCGAAGGGCCTGTTTCCATGCTGTAATGTAATCTAATCTAATCTGACTAATGTACCTCACACTACGGGCAATTTAGCACGGCCAATTCACCTAACCTGCACATCTTCTGATTGTGGGAGGAAACCAGAGCACCTGCAGGAAACCCATGCAGATACAAGGAGAATGTGCAAACTCCACACAGACAGTTGCCCGAGGTGGGAATCGAATCTGGGTCCCTGGTACTGTGAGGCAGGAGTGCTAACCACTGAGCCACCACAGGCTAGGAAATAGCTGAAGTAAATAAAGCTGAAAACACCCTTGTTACAGGCTTATCCATCTGAAATTGTGGAATGACACGTGGATGAAATAATTGAGGAAGTTAAGGTTGAAGTTGATTGTCAATTTGAAATACATGCTTTCCATCAGAAACCTAAAAGACCCAGGGAATGTGTGTTCGTTTCAATCGAGAAGTGTCTGAAGGGCTCTATCTTCTTCCTTATTGAAGTTTAGAAAGCTATGTAAGGGTAACTTGTATCCTGCACTGGGGTCCCTGATTCATGAAAGTCTGAATTACAAATGCAATCCCATACACGAGTGTAATTTTAGAAATCTCATATGCAAACATTTCCTCTAACTTACGAATGGCTATTTTCTATTAACCCACATCGTGTTCTAAATTGCATACAAATTGACTTGCAAACAATCTCAAGAGTGGAACCCATTCACAACATAGAGACTGCCTGTAGCATGATTGATGTGCATTCGTCTGTGAAGAGGCAGAGACCACCAGGGTAATGGTCTGCATAACTGATGAAAAGAATGACATGTGGGCTGCAGATTTAATTAAAACTTAAATTGTAGAATTAAAGGAAGTGTGGGAGATAAAATATCAATGCTATTTCATGTTAATGATGTGATATTTAAATTTTGTTAACCCTACCTAGAGGAATAGAGATGTGCAACACAGAACCAGATCCTTCGGTCCAACTTGTCCATGCTGACCAGATTTCCTAAATTCACCTATTCGAATTTGCCAGCATTTGGCACATATCTCTTTAAGCCCTTCCTGTTCACATACCCATCCAGATGCCTTTTAAATGTTGTAATTGGACCAGCCTCCACCACTCCCTCTGGCAGTTTGTTCTCTACATGCACTGCCCTCTGTGTGAAAAAAAGTTTTCTTTTCGGTCCCTTTTAAATTTTTCCCCTCTCTCCTTAAAACGATGCCCTCTAGTTTTGGACTCCCTTGCCCTGGGGAAAAAGACCTTGACTATTCACCCTATCCAAGCCCTCATGAATCTCTATAAGGTCACTCCTCAGCCTCCGATACTGCAGGGAAAATAACACCAGCTTATTCAGCTATAACTCAAATCCTCCAACCTTGGCAACAGTCTTGTAAATCTTTTCTGAACCCTTTAAGTTTCACAACATCCTTCCTATAGCAGGGAGACCAGAATTGAATACAGTATTCTGAAAGTGGCCTAACCAGTGTCCTGTATAACCGCAACATGACCTCCCAACTCCTATAGGAGAAAGTGAGGATTGCAGATGCTGGATTGATCAGAATTGAGAGTTGCTGGAAAAGCACAGCAGGTCAGCAGCATCCGAGGAGCAGGAGAATAGATGTTTTGGGCAAGGGCTCTTCACCAGGAAACTCAACTCCTTTACCCAATGCACTGACCAACAAAGGCAAGCATACCGAAAGCCTTCTGCATCACCTTGTCTACCTGTGACTCCACTCTCAAGGAACTATGAACCTGCACTCCAAAGTCTCTTTGTACTTATTATGTGCCTACATTTCATTGTAATATTTCATTGTAGAATTTACTGTAATATTTCAATCAGTTACACAGGGAGTCACTGAAGAGGTAACAGAGAGTTGTGAAATACAGTGAGAGAGAGATATGGATACCATGTTAGGCAGCGGTCCTTTTAGCTATACTCTTGGAACACAACTGAACTGGTAAATCCTGTGAAGGGTACTCATTGAGAAATCAAGAGCAAATGGATAACTGTGCTTTAGGATTCAGGAAGAATTTTAGTGAATTGGCAGACAGCTATGTGTTCGAGTCAGGGTTCTGGAAAGATCCTGGGAGCTATTAGAGTCAGAAGAAGCTATGAACTACAATATTTCAGTGTGGCTGAGAATGGGTATCAAAAATCCCCCAACAGATTCTGGGTATAATCCAAGATGGTGGATGGGAAAACATTGCAGCTGTAAGAGCTGCTCTGTTTTTGAGGTATTTTTGGTATTGGATCTGATTTCCTCAAATTCCAGGAGTGGTAATTCCTGTTTTATATGCTGTTGCATTGTTTTGGAACTTTGAGGGAGAAAAGTTCAAAACAACGACACTTTAAAGAGGAGGAAGAGAGACATGGTCAGAGAAAGAAACCTACACTGCTGTCTGACTCAGCAGTCAATCTCTACAGCTATGCCTTTGCTGTATTTTTGGACAATGAAGTGTGTTTAAGAAAAATTAACGGACAGTGAAATTTACACTCTGACCTTGGAGGAACCTGTTTGGGAGAGGTCACAGCGCAGGAGAAGCTAAGTGCATAGTTTTTAAGTGTAACCTTGCTGTAAATCAATAATAATGAGTAGAGTGGGTTCTTTGTTAATTATATGTTTTATTGAAATCTGTCTCTTGATTAAATGTTAAAAATATAAAACATTAGTACCAAGTTAGCCTGGAGCAGTGTTTTTCTGGCTCTGGAGATTGTTAAAGAGCAATGATGGCCTTTAGTAGAGTGATATGCTCTTCTTTTCATGTGGAAGATTAGGGAGAGTTTCAATGTTTTTAATGATTATATCTGCAGGATTATGATTGCAAATCCCATCAGATCGCATGGATCGGTTAGAGTGGCGGTTAGCGGCAATGAGGAATTTACAAAAGCAAGGGGGTGTGATGGATGGCAGTTATAGGAAAGGAGAAAAGCCAGAGATAAAGTCAGGCAGATGGGTTAACTCCAGGAAAGGTAGGAAGGGTAGGCAGTAATTGCAGAAGTCTTCTGTGATTATCCTCATCCCAAACAAGTATACTGCTTTGGAAAATGTAGGGAGTGATGGACTCTCAGGGGAGTGTAGCATGGACAGCCAAGTTTCTGGTACTAAGACTGGCGCTAATGCAATGAGGGGTACGTCAGGTTCCAAGCGATCGATTGTGATAGGGAACTCTCTAGTCAAAGGCACAGGCAGACTTTTCTGTGGCCAACAGTGATAAATCAGAATGGTGTGTTGCCTCCCTGGTGCCAGGATCAAGGATGTCTCAGGGAGGGTGCAGAATGTCCTCAAAGGAGAGGGGGACCAGCTGGAGGTTGTTGTACACATTGGAACTAACGACATAAGAAGGGGAAAGGATGACATTCTGAAAGGAGAATATAGGAAGTTAGGCAGGAATTTAAAAAGGAGGTCCTCGAGGGTAGTAATATCTGGATTACTCCCAGTGCTATGAACTAGTGAGGGTAGGAATAGGAGGATAGAGCAGATGAATGCGTGGCTGAGGAGCAGTGTAAGGGAGAAGGATTCACATTTTTGGATCATTGGAATCTCTTCTGGGGCAGAAGTGACCTGTGTAAGATGAATGGGTTGCACCTGAATTAGAAGGGGACTAATATATTAATATTCTTCAGGAAATTTTCAGGAAATTTTCCTGAAGAAGGGCTTATGCCCGAAACGTCGATTCTCCTGTTCCTTGGATGCTGCCTGACCTGCTGCGCTTTTCCAGCAACACATTTTCAGCTCTGATCTCCAGCATCTGCAGTCCTCACTTTCTCCCCTAATATATTAATATACTGGCAGGGAGATTTGCTAGAGCTGCTCAGGAGGATTTAAACTTGTAAGGTGGGGGGGTGATAGTGATAGTGATAGTGAGGAAAGATATCAATCTGAGAATGGTACAGTTGGGAAAAGGAGCGAGTCAAACAGTCAGGGCAGGCAGGAGCAAAGCAGAGAACAAGGCAGGACTGATAAATTAAACTGCATTTATTTCAATACACGAGGTCGAACAGGGAAGGCAGATGAACTCAGAATATGGTTAGAAACATGGGACTGGGATATCATAGCAATTACAGAGATGTGGTTCAGGGATGGACAAGACTTGCAGCTTAATGTTCCAGGATACAAATGCTACAGGAATGATAGAAAATGGGACGAGACACGAGGGGGTGTGGCATTTTTGATAATGGACGGCATTACGGCTGAACTTAGGGAGGTTATTCCTGGGAATGCATCCAGGGAAGTTATTTGGGTGGAACTGAAAAATAAGAAAGGGATGATAACCTTATTGGGATTGTATTATAGATCCCCTAATAGTCAGAGGGAAATTGAGAAACAAACTTGTAAGGAGATCTCAGCAATCTATAAGAATAATAGGGAGGTTATGGTAGGGGATTTTAACTTTCCGAACATAGACTGGGACTGCCATAGTGTTAAGGGTTTAGATGGAGAGGAATTTGTTAAGTGTGTACAAGACAATTTTCTGATTCAGTATGTAGATGTACCTACTAGAGAAGGTGCAAAACTTGACCTACTCTTGGGAAATATGGCGGGACAGGTGACTGAGGTGTCAGTGGGGGAGCAGTTTGGGGCCAGAGACCATAATTTTATTAGTTATAAAATAGAGATGGAAAAGGATGGACTGGATCGAAAAGTTGAAATTCCAAGTTGGAGGAAGGCCAATATTGATGGTATTAGGCAAGAACATTCAAAAGTTGATTGGGGGCAGATATTCGCAGTTAAAGGAATAGTTAGAAAATGGAAAGCCTTGAAAAATGAGAGAACGAGAGTCCAGAGACAGTACATTCCTGTTAAGATGAAAGGCAAGGCTGGTAGATGTAGGGAATCCTGGATGACTAGAGATTCAGGAAATTGAAGTTTTGGTTAAGAAAAAGAAGGAAGCATATGTCGGGTATAGACAGAAGAGATCGAGTGCAACCTTAGAAGAGTATAAAGGCAGTAGGAGTATACTTAAGAGAGAAATCAGGAGGACAAAAGGGGACATGCTTTGGCAAGTAGGGTTAAGGAGAATCCAAAGGGATTTTATAAATACATTAAGGACAAAAGTGTAGCGAGGGAGAGAATTGGGTCCTTCAAAGGTTTGCAAGGCGGCTTTTGTGTGGAGCTGCAGGAGATAGGGGAGGTACGAAATGAATAATTTGCATCAGTGTTTACTGTGGAGAAAATATAGAAGATATATAAAGTAAAGGATATAGATACTGACATCTTGAAAAATGTCCATGTTACAGAGGAGGAGCTGCTGGATATCTTAAAATGCATAAATGCGGATGAATCAAAATGATCTGATCAGGTGTACCCTAGAACTCTGTGGGAAGCTAGGGAATTGATCTCTTGGCCTCTTGCTAAGATAGATGTATTATCGATAGTCACAGGTGAGGTGCTGGAAGACTGGAGGTTGGCTAACGTGGTGCCACTATTTAAGAATGGTGGTAAGGAAAAACCAGGGAACTATATTCTGGTGAGTCTGACATCAGTGATGGGCAAGTTGTTAGAGGGAATTCTGATGGAAAGGATTTACATGTATTTGGAAAGACAAGGACTGATTATAGATAGTCAACATGGCTTTGTGCATGGGAAATCATGTCTCAATACCTTGATTGAGTTTTTTGAAGATGTAACGTAGAAGATTGATGAGGGTAGAGCGGTGGGCGTTATCTATATGGTCTTCAGTAAGGCTTTCGACAAGGTTCTGCATAGTAGGCTGGTTAACAAGTTTAGATCACATGGAATACAGGGAGAACTAGCCATTTGGATACAGAACTGCCTCAAAGGTAGAAGACAGAGGGTGGTGGAGGGTTGCCTTTCAGACTGGAGGCCTGTGACCAGTAGTGTTACCACAAGGATTGATGCTGGTTACACTACTTTTTGTCATTTATATAAATGATTTGGATGTGAACGTAGGAGGTATAGTTAGTAAGTTTGCAGATGACACCAAAATTGGAGGTTATTGTGGACAGCGAAGAAGATTACCTCGGAGTTCAATGGAATCTTGTTCAGATGGGCCAATGAGCTGAGGAGTGGCAGATGAAGTTTAATTTAGATAAATGCGAGGTGCTGCATTTTGGAAAGACAAATCAGAGAAGGGCTTATGCACTTAATTAGATTACTTACAGTGTGGAAACAGGCCCTTCGGCCCAACAAGTCCACACTGCCCCGCCGAAGCGCAACCCACCCATACATTTACCCCTTACCTAACACTACGGGCAATTTTGCATGGCCAATTCACCTGACCTGCACATCTTTGGACTGTGGGAGGAAACCGGAGCACCCGGAGGAAACCCACGCAGACACGGGGAGAACATGCAAACTCCACACAGTCAATCGCCTGAGGCGGGAATTGAACCCGGGTCTCTGGCGCTGTGAGGCAGCAGTGCTAACCACTGTGCCACCGTGCTGCCCACAAATGGTAAGGTCCAATGGAGTGTTGCTGATCAAAGAGACCTTGGAGTGCAGGTTCATAGCTCCTTGAAAGTGGAGTTACAGGTAGATACAAGTGAAGAAGGCACTTGGTATGCTTTCCTTTCGTAGTCAGAGTATTGAGTACAGGAGTTGAGAGGTCATGTTGCAGCTGTAAAGGACATTTGTTAGGCCACTTTTGGAATAGTGTGTGCAATTCTGGTCTCCCTCCTATCGGAAGGATGTTGTGAAACTTGATGGGGTTCAGAAATGATTTACAAGGATGTTGCCAGGGTTGGAGGGTTTGAGCTATAGGGAGAGGTTGAATAGGCTGGGGAAGTTTTCCCTGCAGCATTGGAGGCTGAGGGGTGACCTTATAGAGGTTTATGAAATCATGAGCGGCATAGGTAGGATAAGTAGACAAAGTCTTTTCCCTGGGGTCAGGGAGTCCAGACCTAGAGGGCATAGGTTTAGGGTGAGAGGGGAAAGATATAAAAGAGACCTACGGGGCAACTTTTTTACACAGAGGGTGGTACATGTATGGAATGAGCTGCCAGACAAAGTAGTTGAGACTGGTACAATTGCAACATCTAAAAGGCATCTGTATGAGTATATGAATAGAAAGGGTCTGGAAGGATATTGGCTAAGTGCTGACAAATGGAAGTAGATTAGTTTAGGATATCCAGTCAGCATGAATGAGTTGGACTGAAGGGTCTGTTCCGTGCTACACATCTTTATGTATCTCTGATTTTGTGCAGCTGAGCAAAAACTGAGCTTGGAGAAATGCAAGTGGAAGTATCAGTTTGGTGAGGCTAAGTGTCTGTGAGAAACTGAAATTATGCCTGTGGGTAAGAAATAGAGTGCAGTTTTGGAGTCTGGCGGAGTGTGGACTCTGAAGGAGGGTGATTGGCCAGAATGGGAGCTGTCCTTGTGGCAGTCCATGAAGAAAGTTCTGATATGTAAAAAATGCAAAGTATTAGAAAACTACAAAGTTACAATGATCATGGGGGTTTCAATTTGCAGGTGGACTAGGAAAATCAGGTTTGTAGTGGATTGCAAGAAAAGGAATTTGTGGAATGTCTATGAGATGGCTTTTTGGAGCAGCTTGTGCTGGAACCCATTACTGAACAGTCAACACTGGATTTAGTGTTGTGCAATGAAGCAGACTTGATAAGGGAGCTGAATGTGAATGAACCCTTTGGAGGCAGTGATCATAATATGATTGAATTTACTCTGCAATTTGAGAGGGAGAAGGTGGAATCAGCTGTAACACCGTTACATCTGAATAAAGGCAACTACAGAGCCATGAGGGAGGAGCTGGGTAGAACTGACTGGGAGAGGATAAAAGCAAATTACTGCGGATGCTGGAATCTGAAACCAAAAGAGAAAATGCCGGAAAATCTCAGCAGGTCTGGCAGCATTTGTAAGGAGAGAAAAGAGCTTACGTTTCGTGTCTAACTGACCCTTTATCAAAGCTGACGAAGGGTCAGTTAGACTCGAAATGTCAGCTCTTTTCTCTCTTTACAGATGCTGCCAGACCTGCTGAGATTTTCCAGCATTTTCTCTTTTGGTGACTGGGAGAGGAGCCTAGGAGGAATGACAATGGAACAACAATGGCTGGAGTTACTGGGAGTAATTCAGGAGAACAGCAGAGATTCATCTCGAGGAAAAAGAAGCCTGGTACAGAGAGGATGAGGCAACCGTGGCTGACTACAGACATCAGGGATAGTATAAAAGCAAAAGGGAAAGTATATAATGTGGTAAGGACAGTAGGAAACCAGAGGATTGGGAAGCTAACACAGACCAACAGACGGCAACAAAAAAAGAAATAAGGAGGGAGAAATATGAGGGTAAGCTAGCCAGTAATATACAGGAGGATTGTCAGAGTTTCTTTCAATTTCTACAGGACAAAAGAGAGGCAAGCAAGGACATTGGGATGCTGGAGGGTTAGTAGTGGGGAACAAGGAAATGGCTGAGGAACTGAATAATTACTTCAAGTCAGTCTTCATGGTGGAAGACACAAGTAATATCCAAAAATTCAAATAGTGCGGGGCAGAGCTGCATGTGGTGGCCATCACCAAGGGGAAGGTGCTAGAAAAACTGAATGGCATGAAGGTGGACGATATCCCAGACTTCTAAGGGAGATAGCTGAAGAGATAGTGGAGGTGTTAGTGGTAATCTTTCAGGAATCACTAGAATCAGGGAAGGGTCCCAGAGGACTGGAAAATCACTAACATGGCACTCCTGTTTTAACAGGGAGTAAGGCAAAAGATGAAAAACTACAGACTGATTAGCCTAACCTTGGTCTTGGTAAGATCCAGGAATCCATTATGAAGGTTGAGATTCCTGAATAATTGGAAATGTACGGTAAAATAGGGCAAAGTCAGCCTGGTTTCATCAAGGGGAGGTCATGCTTGACAAAGTTGCTAGAATTCTTTGCGGAGGTAATGAACAAGTTACACCAAGGAGAGCCAATGGTTGTTATCTACCTTAACTTCAAGAAAGCATTTGACAAGATGCCAGACAGGAGGCTACTGAGTGAGATAAGGGCCCCTGGTGTACAAGACAAGGTGCTACCATGGATAGAAGCTTGGCTGTCTGGCAGAAAGCAGAGAGCGTGGATAAAAGGGTCCTTCTCAGGATGGCAACTGGTGACAAGCAGTGTTCCTCAATGCTCAATATTGGGACCACAACTTTTCACTTCATACATTAACAATCTCGATGAAGGAACGGAAGGCATTCTGGCTAAGTTTGCAGACGATGCAAAGATAGGTAGAGGGACAGGTAGCATTGAGGAGGCGGGGAGGCTGCAGAAGGATTTGGACAGATTAGGAGAGTGGGCAAAGAAGTGGCAAATAGAGTACAACGAGGGAAAGAGTGAGGTCATGTACTTTGTTGGGAAGAATAGAGCCATGGACTATTTTCTAAATGGGGAGAAACTTCAGAGGCCTGAAGTGCAAAGAGACTTGGGAGCTCTAGTCCAGGATAGTACTTGACTATAAAAGTGGGGATGTACTTTTGAGGTTCTATAAGAGTCTGGTCAGACCACATATGGAATGTTGTGCGCAGTTTTGGGGCCCAAATCTCAGGAAGGATGTGTGTTCAGAGGAGGTTCACGAGAATCACCCCAGGAATGAAAAGCTTAATGTAGGAGAGACTAGGACCCGTGGGCATAGCCTTAGAGTAAAGGGAAGATCTTTTAGAACGGAGATAAGGAAAAACGTCTTCAGCCAGAGAGTGGTGAATCTATGGAATTCATTGCCACAGAAGGCTGTGGAAGCCAGGTCATCGAGTATATTTAAGATGGAGATAGATTGGTTCTTGAGGATCAAGGGTTACTGGAAGAAAACGGGAGAGAATTAGTTGAGAAACTTATCAGCCCTGATTGAATGGCGGAGCAGACTTGATGGGGTGAATGGCCTAATTTCTGCTTCTATGTCTATGGTCTAATGGTGTAAAATGTATCCTTTTCAGCGGTAATGCTATATTCTACACTTGTCCAGATACTAATATCATGGTCAGTTTACTGATCAATGTCACATTCTGCTGTATTGGGTTTGACAAATGTAATGTCTGAAGGCAATTGCAGTCCAGGTTATAAGGTGCTCCTGAGCAAAAGACTGAGATGTGATACACAAAAAAAAAATTGCTGCCGAAACTCACCAGGTCTGGCAGCATCTGTGGGAAGAAGGAGGAGTTAACATTTTGAGTTGAGAGACTCTTCATCACAGCTGATAGCAGCTAGGAAAATGTGGTATTTATGCTGCTTTGATAGTTTTCTCTCATCCTAGATGTTTCTTAAACGTTATGTACCAATGACAGTAGAGTTTAAACTGACTTAACTGGGCCTGTAGGAAGCAGAAAAAGAATGCTGTGACAATGTTTAGTACGCCTTGTTTCATTAATTGAAAAGAAGACGATCTTATTCTATGAAAACTTTTAAGGAGAGTCTGAACCAGAGTTGCAGTTTGGAGATGTGAAGCAGTTGGAATAACAAACCTAGCAAATACATCACAGAACGTGGTGGCTCAGTGGTCAGCACTGCTGCCTCACAGCACCATGGATCCGGGTCTGATTCCGGCCTCGGGTGACTGTCTGTGTGGAGTTTGCACATTCTCCCCGTGTCTGCGTGGGTTTCCTCTGAGTGCTCCGGTTTCCCCTCACAATTCAAAGGGGAATTGTGCAGGTCAGGTGAATTGGCCATGCTAAATTGCCCATAGTGTGAAGGTTAGTTGCATTAGTCAGGGGTAAATATAGGGTAATAGGATAGGGAAATGGGTCAGGTTGGTTACTCTTCAGAGGGTTGGCATGGACTTGTTATGCCGAAGGGCCTGTTTCCACACCATAGGGATTCTATGATTCTATGAAAGAACATAACATTTTCTCAGAGGATTAAATAGAATAGATAAGAAAGAAAATACTGTGGGTCTCCACAACAGCCTAAAGATAAATTAAATTGTAACAGCAGAAAATTGACAAAATATGCCTGTGTTGTGCTTTTTGCAGGAAGTGTAGGTGAGGGCACCTTCAATGTGCCTAATGTCCTGTCCCCACTAGTGAGAACATATGCCAAGTCAAGCACCAATCAGTCACTTAAGTACTGGCGGGTGGAGCCTCTCAGCCTATCAGGTATCTTGCTACTGACACCCTACCCCCAATGAAAATTTCCACTCAGTCAGAAGCTTGCAGCCTCTGGACCATATCACAGATGTACAGTCAGAACCTTTACCAGTGGGAAGGTAAGAATATTTTTAGCAGGGACATGGAGAATCATGTAGTAACAGTCTCAGTGAGAGGATGGTCAGGGTCTCAGGGGCAAGGATGGTGACTTTTTTTGGTAGCCATTCCCCTGGCCATGTCTGCAATTGCTCTCAGATTAAGGCTTTCCCTAACCCAGCTGGCAGGTCACCCTGATGGAAAAGCGGCCATTTTCCTCACCTGCTTGGAAGGAGAGTTATCTGGCTTGTGGTGAATTAAGGCTGTTAAGTGGTATTAATTGGTCATTTAATGGTATTAATTGGTGGCTGATCAGGAAGGTAGGTTACAGAGCTTCCTCTTTCAGAGAGTTTTTTTTGCCTTTATAATGTACAGGAAAGCCTATCTCAGTTTAGAACTGAACTTAAGTAGTTTCCTGATGTGCTGTTTGTTGACTACAAAAGATATTTGTTTTTATAGACGTGTGGTCGTTTTAGGCCAGTTTCACCATAATTTTGCAAATTCACACACTTCTATGTTGAAGGTAGCATGTGTGGAGGAACTGTGTCTAATAGCAGAACCTGGCCAAAACACTTGAAGTTAATGCAACATTTTTCATTTCTTTTATTACAAGGGATGTGGGCATTGCTGGCAAGGTCAGTGTGAAATACCCATCACTAACCTTACATTATTTACTAATATCTAATAAGCATCTGGCAAGTAGGATGCACACTAATGTGAAAATCACTGCAGATTACAGCAAATATACAGTCAATGAGCTGTTTGATTTTCAGTAGCTTGTTGCTTGTTAGGCAAACCACATATCCTGCCACCTCTATCTGTTTAGTGTTCAAATGGATTGTGACACAACTTGGATGGTTCAGTTAGTTCAATGTTTGCTTGGGTCAGACTACCTTGTATATCTCATGAAATGTTTACAGTATGTGTTTTGTATAAGAGGTTAACATTTTTCCCTTGGACCACCTGTCATGTAGAATTACAACAAATAAGTTCTTTGTAATAATCAGGTTTTTATATTGATCAAAGCTGTTGTTTTTTTCTAAAAAAGGGCACAAAAGATTAAAGTCTCGTATCTCTGAAAAAAAAATAGAGTTTCCCAACCAGAAGTTAATTGATGAGGTTCCTGGAAAGATCATAAGAAGTAGGAGCAAAAGTAAGCAATTCAGCCCCTTGAGGCTGCTCCCCTGTTTGATGTAATCATGGCTGATCTCATCTTGGCTTCTGCACTACTTTCTTGTCCACTCTCCATAACTCTTTAACCCATTAATAAATTAAAAAATCTGCCTAGCTCCTCCTTAAGTTTACTCAATGTCCCAGCATCCACTTCATTTTGGGGGAGTGAATTTCATAGATTCACAACCCTTTTGAGAGAAGTAATTTCTCATTCTCGTTTCCTTCTGAAGAAGGTTAACTCCATTTTACTCTCCACAGATGCTGCCAGGCTTGCTGAGTTTCTCCAGCAATTTTTGTTTTTGCATCAGATTTCCAGTGTCTGCACTTTTTATTGTTCTTTTAATTCTTCCTCATCTCTTTTAGATCTACTTCCCCCATTCTAAAATTATGACCGCTCAGATATTTCTCAGTAAAAGCCCCTCACCCAGCCCCACCACCACAACTGGAGAAGGGAAATATCCACCTGAATGTTTCTTTTAAGCAAGATGGGGGAGAAATTGGTCTCAGTAATGCATGTTTTTCCAGTTTTAAAAGTTTGAAGATAGCCTGCATCATTCTGACATGACATGTTAGCTCGGGATGGTCATTGGAAAGGGGTGAGGGCAAGGGGATTGGGGACCAGGACTCTTACCTGAATACTAAGTCTGTGAAGATGGTCATGACTCTGAACTGCTTTGTGATCTGAAAATATTGACATTGATTCTGCATTCAGTTGTGATCCAAACAGGCAATGCATCATTTTGACATCAAATGCTCTAATTTGGATAATGTAAATTGGATAGTCACCATTACTAATGCTTTTTTTTATTAAATGCATTTACATTCTCCAGCTGCCACACTGGGATTATGAACTCATATCGTCTTGATTAGTAATGCAGTCACATAACCTGTATGCTACCATATCCTTCTAATGTACTATATATATTCAAATAACATCTAACTAAGTAATACTTGCAAATTTATACATATCCGGATGGCATTTCCAATCATCGCATCAAAGGAAGATGATTTTATCAGTTAAATATGTTGTCACAAATCATGGTATTGATTCTTTAAGTATCTACTTTTATACACAATTGCTGTTTTAAAGTGGAGATCCATGCTCCCATAAACCCCAACCACCCCTTGGAGTGTGTAAGAAGAACTCAAGAGATCCATCAAATATTAAATTTTGACTCAACATTGGCCTCTGTCCAGCACCCCCATTTTTGATGCTTTCATGGGCTATTGGCGTCAAATGGTCAGCTAATATTTGTTGTCAGTTCCTAATAACCCTTGAACTGAGTGACTTGCTGGCCTTGACTGAAGGCAATTAAAAGTTCTTACTTATTACTGGGAGGCTGGTGGAATGGGACCACTAAAGCGTAAGAGCAGGGATCCCGCAGCTAACCAGAATGTGGAGTATCTCAAAATACTACGGTGTGTTAATGTGCCAGCTCGCGTAGCCTAAGTCCCAATTTGTCCGAAGTGTAGCTGTAACTTGCCTCATGACTGGCTGTGACCCTTTGTCAACAGTTGGATAGGAAGTGGCACAGGCTTTCTGTGTTGGATCTGGCAAAGTGGACGCTAATATTCTTGTTAAAGAGCTGCCCCAATTCAGATACTGATTACAGCTGAGAGCCAAACCCACAAGAACTGCAACAGAGCCTGGAGTGTGCAACAAGAAGAAAGAAAATGATGAATTAATCTGCACGTAAAGTATCTAATGACACATGTGGGAACAAATCTAGCTGCTGGAAATTAATAATATTGATAGTAAGGAGGAATGTTAACATTGTGCTAAATGTTATGGCGTCAGTTCATTACTTCAGTTCTAGTTATTATAAAGACGAGATTTCAATGTAATGATGAGTGGAAAATAAATTGAATTATACAGCGAGATATTTATTTAATTGACTTGTCGAAGCTGCATTTATTTTAGCCAGCTATAACCTTTGATGTTGCAACGAGGCATCCTGTGTTATGATATTAAACTTTTATTGCAAACTTTTAAATAAATACAATATTAATAGATCCCTATGCGAATGTTGACAATTTTTTCTATCTTTTACAAATGCCAAATACTTAAACAAATCTCTACATTTCAGTGTCGGTTTAGAAGGATGTGGCATTTTTTTTGGTGGGTCATTTAATTTAGAATTTTATGAAGAAACTGTGAAAAATGTTTGGGGGATATTTTCCTTTCATGACACAAACTTTGAACTGGCCTGGCACAGTGTGGCAGTTACATTGAACTTGCACATTATCTATCATATGACTACCGCGGGGAAATGAAGGGCTACTGGAGATGAGCAATGAATGCTGGGTTTGGCCAGTGATGCCTACATATGTGTTCGAAAGACCCCATTTTACACTGCATGGCATTATTGTTTCAGGCTCAGATATTTCAGCTTAATTTGGTTTGAAAAGGAAACCTTCTGGCAAATGACCAAAAGCAAAATGAAAAGTGCCAGAAAGTGGCCACAACAATATTAGAGCGCTGCTCTGTTGTGACTTGTGCAGGTGTGTCGCAATGTCCCCTACACCCTTCAGTCAACATTCGCCTTTTATTCAGGAATTGCTGGAGAAATTCAACAGGTCTGGCAGCATCTATGGAGAGAAAGCAGAGTTAGCATTTTGCATTGTGAAACATTGACTCTGCTTTCCCCCCACTAATGCTGCTGGACCTGCTGAGTTTCTCCAGCACTTCCTGTTTTTCTTCAGCATCCACTGTACTTCTTAAATTTTTGTTCTTTGTTTATTCGATGACCAGTCCAAAGTGGTTTTTTTTAAAGCATTTAACATGGAACTATTCATTATACTCAAGTGTGTCCTTTTGTTCAAGTACTTTTGCCTGAATATGATGTATATGATATATTTCCCAGCTCTTTGTCTTGCAGACCAAGAAGAAATCACATTAGAATTTGGCACTGGTCTTAGTCAAACAAACCAGGACACACTTCATTCATAAATTCACTTGCAAACAACAAATAGACATCTAATTATTTATAAACATTGTTCCATATGAATTTATTGGATTTGATTAATTCATACAGAATGTACCAAAGGAGACAAAAGGCTGCATTTCAAGACAGTGAACCACAGTAGAATGTTGTTCTTCCACTGTGGCTCAGTGGTTAGCATTGCTGCTTCACAGCGTGAGGGTCCTGGGTTCGATTCCAGCCTTGGGTGACTGCTCTGTGTGGAGTTTGCACATTCACCCTGGGTTCCTCAGGGTGAATTCCTCTGGGTGCTCCAATTTCCTCCGACAATCCAAAGATGTGCAGGTTAGATGAATTGGCCATGCTAAATTGCCCAGGGATGTGTGGGTTAGGTGTATTAGTCAGGGGTAAATATAGGGCGATAGGTTAGGGGAATGGGTCTGGGTGGGTCACTCTTTAGAGGGTTAGTGTGGACTTGTCGGGCTGAAGCGCCTGTTCCCACACTATGATCAGTTCCAAATATACAGGCCTCCTCCCATCACAGAGGTGTCTGCGCTAAGCTGTGCTCCTACCTCGAAAAGAGATAGTTTTCTGGTTCTGAAGAAGGGTCACTAAATTTGAAAAAGTAACTCTGCTTGCTGTCCACACATGCTGCCAGACCTGCTGAGTCTTCCCAGCAGTTTCTGTTTGTGTTTCACCTTTCTGGTTATTGAATGTCTGCCAGCTTAGTTCCAGGATATCACTGAGTAGAAACTCCAACCCAACCATCTCCAGCTGCTTCACCAGTGGCCTTCCTTCACTAAAATATCAGAAGTGAGGTTTTTCACAGGTTCAGCAGGATATATGGATCATCTCAAAAACTGAGGCAGTTTGTGTCAAGACCTGGAATACCTGCGAGCTGGGGCTAATAAGAAGCTCATAACAGTTACACAATAAAAATGTAATATAATGCCTATCTCCAACATGAGAGAAGCTAATCATTTTCCCATGACATTCCCATAAATCCCATCAACATCGCAGGGATTACCATTGACCAGAAACTAAACTGGTCCAGCCATATGAATAATGTGGCTACAAGAGTATGTCAGAGGCATGGTAAGTAACCATGTGTCTCACCAAAGATTAGCCACAAGGCACAAGTGAAGAGTATGATGGGCTCCTGACTCCTTACAAAGAGGTAAAGTGAGACTGACTGCGCTTGAGATCAAGGCCATATTGGTCAGGAGCCTTAGCAAATCTGAAATTAGTCTGTATTACATAAGAACCAGGAGCAGGAGTAGACCATCTGGCCCATCCAACCCGCTCCACCATTCAATCAAATCATGGCTGATCTTTTCATAGCCACAGCTCCACTTACCCACCCTCTCACCATAAAGGTTCTCCACTGGTTGAAGCACAAGATGGCCATGATTGCTGGATCATCTTAGCTCCAGAACTTCCTGGAGATAGTGTCCTTGGCTTAATCATCTTTAATCTCTTCATCAATGATCTTCCCTCCAACATAAGATCAGAGGTTTTCCCTTGAGGAGATGGTGGTGATTTGCTTTCTTGGATTGCTGGAGTTCATGTGGAACTTGGTACACTCACTGGTGACTCATATCAGAAATGTTACTGGGACGTTTCTGTGCATTAAAGGACTGCTAGCATCATGTGTAATTTGCCTTACTTGGAGGCTTTCCTGTGTGTCGTGACAGGTGAGGCAGACAAGATATATGTTAACCTTATGTTTAAGGACATCCTAGGCTTATATCCACTGGAATTTAAAAGAGCAAGAGCTGACTTGATTGAAACATAAAGATCCTGTGGGTCGATATGATGAAGATGTCCCCTTTTGTGGGAGAGCTTTTAAATTGGGTATCACAATCTGAAAATCAGAGACTGCCCATTTAAAACAGGAACAAGATGAACTTTGTTCCCTTCTCGGGCATTCATGACTACGGAACCAGCTTCTTCAAAAGGCTGTGGAGCTAGGGCTTTTGAATGTTTTTAAGGCAGAGGTAGATTGATTCTTGATCACCAATGGAATGAGAGGGATCTGGGTAGGTAGGAATATGGATTAGAGGTTACAAGCAGATCAACCTTGACCTTAAAAAATGGTGGAGCAGACTGAAGAGGATGACCAGCCCATTCCTGTGTTCAGGTGTTTTCCTGGACAAGGTCACCTGCCTGGAAGCCACATCAAGCATGGTTGACCAGGAGACTGCTGTTGTCCCTTCTACTGTGTGCGGTTTCTGGTCTCCAAATTTGAGAAAAGACATTCTGGCTATTGAGGGAGTGCAGCATAGGTTCACAAGGTCAATTCCTGGAATGGCAGGATTACCTTACACTGAAAGACTGAAGCGACTGGGCTTGTATACCCTTGAGTTTCGAAGATTGAGAGGGGATCTGATTGAGACGTATAAGATTATGAAAGGATTGGACACTCTGGCAGTAGGAAATATATTTCCACTGATGGGTGAGAATGATCAGCCATGATTATATTGAATGGCGGTGCAGGCTCGAAGGGCTGAATGGCCTACTCCAGCACCTACTGTCTATTGTCTATTGTCTATTGTCTACTTTGGAAGGGCATGTCTTTTGACTCTCATGCCAGGTTCCTTGGCCATTGAGTCGCACAGTGGGACTTAAACCCTAAGTCCTGGATCTAAGATGGGCACAGTAACCCCAGTGTCACAAGAGCTCCTGCCACGGTTTGACTAGCTGGGAAATAAATTGAGAGTTTTCTTTGCCTGAGCTACTTCACAGACACTCGACAGCTGATAGCACCCCTCTGGGGATATAAAATAATCTTTCATCCCCATGGTTAAATGTTCATAGTGTAGCAAGAAAGAGATGTGGAAATTGTAATGGGAAAGGAATAAAAGAAGCAAAAGAGAAAATAAAAATCAATCTCAAAAACGCTGCTCTGAAATACAATGGGTTACTTTTCTTTGAAAAAAGCAAGCTCCTTGATTGGTAAATGGATGCTGTTTGGAAAGAAGACAATAAGATTGCTGGTTGGAATTGTGGTCAAAATGATGAGTTTTGACAAGAGTAAATCCTTCACTTGCTTACATTAGCTGCTTCCCTCTCTGTCAATGTTCTGATTTTTCATTGCAGCCGGGTAAGCTGTGTTGTGCAATCTGAGCACCATATGTCCTTGAGCGACTACTTAATTGATTAAAACACCAATTCCCTGCTACTTTAGTCATTTTGATTGCCTCCTTGCTCATGCTTAAACTGACACACTTTGTGAAGGTTTAAAGCTGTGGGTTCTTGATTTCCTGACAGTTATTCATTTGTGCTGAATTCATTGTGTTCTCTCACATCAGGGAAAGTGTAACTTTTCAATAATGGCAGCTCTTGTGACAGTGGGATGTAGCACATAAAGGCCACCGTTCGCTCTCAGCATATTGTGTGCTTCATTTTGTACAGAGAAATCAAACCGTCAGGCTCCAAATCTCACACGCAAGTGGAGTCGTCAAATCTTAACACTTCTATGGATGAGTGTACATCCCATCACAGATAATTGGATTTCAAGAGCTCAGTGACATAATTTACAACTTGTTCCGACGAACGTACGATTTGAAATGTTGTATGGTGATAGAGAACATTACGTGCGATTCGGTATGGGTTAGCTGAAGCTGTCTTAAAGGGGCAGCAGGAGCAGAGGCCCTTCCTCTCAGGGGTGGGTCTCAGCTTGTCTAGTGCAACATCATTCTGAGCTCACTGCACATGCACACGCGAGTAGAACACCAATTCCAACAGGCAGGGAATTTTGAAGATCACTGGGCAAAGACTTTGCATTGAAGTAAGGATCTGTGAACAAAGGAAGAGGAAAAGTCTTTTGACACCTTGCTTGAGTCAACCTTATGTTTGTTCCATTATCAGGCAGTTCCTATGTCTGCCCCACAGCCACCACAACATTTACAGCTGCTCCTGTATGACCCAGGGTGGATTGTCCTCTTCCTCACTCAGCCTTGTGCAAAGAATTTAAGCGGAAAACACAAAAATGCTGGAAATTACAGCAGGTCAGGCAGTGTCAGCAGAGAGAGAGCAAGCTAATGCTTCAAGTCTAGATGATTTTTCACCAGAGCTCTGAATTGCAACGTTAGAATTTCTAAAGTGTGGAAACAGGCCCTTCGGCCCAACAAGTCCACACTGACCCTCTGAAGAGTAACCCACCTAGAGTCATTCCCCTACCTATTACACTGCACTTACCCCGACTAATGCACCTAACCTACACATCCCTGAACACTATAGGCAATTTAGCATGGCCAATTCATCCTAACCTGCACATCTTTGGATTGTAAGAGGAGACCGGAACATCCAGAGGAAACCCACGGAGAGACAGAGAGAATGTGCAAACTCTACACAGACAGTCACCTGATGCTGGAATCAAACTTGGGTCTCTGGTGCTAACCACTGAACCACCTCCCTCTCTACTGATGCTGCCCGACCCTCTGTGATCTCCACTATGTTTCTCGTACAGATTCCAGCATCTGCAGTAACAAATCTACAAAGAGTTTATGTCCGTGAGCATTGAGGTATACTTCGTGTGTGTGACACCTAGCTCACTCTGACTCTCCGTGTCTTCATTATCACCAGCAACATAACCCTGCAGCCTTGGAACAACAGCCCCATCCCCATATCCTTAAGATTCAGAAAAACAGGCAAGTAGAGGCTTCTGCACACTTTCACATATATTAATACTTCTCACATTACTTTCTCCACCTCAAATGCTGTAGAATGAGCAGTCTATCCCAGTAGCTGCATACCTTATGTATAAAATTATTCTTGTGATTGTAATTCCAGTGGACTGTGGTGTTAGTGATCATTCACAGTATGCCAGTCAATGTAAGAGATGTCTGTAAAGCATGTTAGCTTCTCAGAACTAAATACTAGAACTTTAATCTGATTAAGGAATAAGAATTTTGACCATTTTTCAATCAAACTCCCTCTCCCATTTTCCTAAACACACTGGGTGGACCCAGAAGATCCAACTCTGTTGACTCCTACTTGTCATCATTGGTGCAAACAAGGGATAAATCTTTACTTCCCTGACCCACGGGGAGTGAGGTCAGTCAGAAACTCAGTAGAAACTTGCCATTCAGAATTTCCACAAAATATCCGAGACATCGATAGGATCAACTCCCTCGGAGCCAGTCAGTGAAGGCCCCAACAGCACACAATTGCACACATGGGTGGAGAGGGAGTCGATCAGGGAGTGGGGAAGAAGGGGATTGATGGGGAGGGAGGGAGGGAAGGAACTCGATCGCAGAGTAGGAGAGAAAGGGAAGAGTGGTGGTTTGGCATTGTATCAAATGGAAAATATGTCCCGCATTCTAATAGATATTAATGACAGCTTCAACCCTGGAAATGAAAACTGTCACACAATGACACCAGTACAGTGCTGTTCACTTGTGCCTTTGGTTACCTCTGGCAGTGAATCTCTGCTCCTGCTCACATTAACAGAAAGGGGAATCAAAGGCTGAGTGACATTACGCTCACTGTTCTGTGGCTCGGTATCCCAATCCAGCGTGTGAATCCGATGTAAAGTTCACCTCCGATATTCCAAGCTCAAAGTTTCCTAAGCAGTATTGTTGATGTCACTGTCTTTCAGATGAAATGTTAACCAATATCTGCCATTTCTGGTGGATATAAAACACGCCAGAGGATGATTTGAGATGAGTAGGGGAAATTCTCCCTGGAGCTCTGGTCAATACTTATTCTAAAACAACACAATATGAAATAGACTATCTGGCCATTTTTTGCTGTGATATGATAGATATGTACTTTTAAAGAGACATATCTTGACATGCTTTCAATCATTGCCATATCAACATGTTAATGTATTAGTTCCACGTTCCCTAGCCCTGCTACTTGTGGACTGAGTACTAGCAATGGGATTAATACATCACCATGTTGAGGTAATGGTGATTACCAGCAGGTTAACAAACACTCCCTTTAAGGTACATATCCACCATATTGATATTGCTGGGGTGTTTCAGCGTTCAGCATTGCTGTCTCACAGTACCAGGGACCCGGGTTCAATTCCAGCCTCCGGCGCCTGTCTGTGTGAGTTTGCACATTCTCCCTGCTTCTGTGTGGGTTTCCTTCATGTGCTCCGGTTTCCTCCCACAATCAAAGATGTGCAGGTTATGTGGATTGGCCATGGTGTCCAGACATGGGTGGGTTAGCCTTTACATTAGATTTACAGGGATAGGGTAAGGGGGTGAGTCTGGGTGGGATGCTCTTTGGAAAGTCGATGTGGATGTGTTGGGCCGAATGGTCTGTTTCCACACTGTACTGACTCTATTCTAATCATCGCATAGGCGCCATTAACTGTAAAACACTTTGGGTAGGTACAGAAAGATTTTATATAATAAAACTTTTATTCTCTATCATGGAAACATTCCCCTCCAAGAAGTCTGTATGTATGTCTCAATAACTTTCATTCCTATTCTTAACGAGATAGTCAGCAGCTCTTCTTAAAGTGTGGTCACATGCCTTATTTAGTCTATGTGGGCATTTGTTCCAGGTAAGTATTAATCAAAATGTCTGCTACTACTCAATGGAACAGTTAACTCACCAGCAGCTTACGCATTTTCTATCCTTCACCACCTTACCCCTTGCAATTTTCAGCTAGTGTCAAAGAATCTGCTTACCTGTGCAGAATCCTCATTTTTGAAATTTTTAAGATCTTGATTATGTTCTCTTTTAGCTTGTTCCTCACTGATGAGAGAAATTACCTTCTATAAATCTGTTTCAAAACTGAATGGCTCTGACCTTTGGAAACATTTTCATCTATTTTCTCAAAAGACACTTCAATCTATCGGTAAGTCCACAGATGATGATTCTTATGGGAATGGTGATCCCTAAGACAACAAATAATCCTTGGGGTCTCCCATCATAATGGAAGCTGAGTTATTCAACCTCCATCATACAGTGACTACGTTAATATCTATTTGCAAGATGAATCCCACATGATATTCCAATTATGACAAAAGCCAAAGTTTATACAGGGTTAATGTAGCCTCAAGATGTCTCTCAGTTCCCAACTTGTCTTTCTGACAGCAATGACCTATTGCCTGCGGTTTCATAATAAATCAAATCCTTATTTTGTTTTGCCATTAGACTCTTACTGAGTGCGAAAGAAGTGAAAGAACTTGTATTCTTGTAACCCCTTTCACAATCTCAGGATGTTCAACAAAGCAACATTTTTTTGAAAGTACTCACTGATATAATGTAACAAATGCAGCAGTCAATTTACACACTGGAAATTTTTAGTTGTGTTACTTGAGGAATAACTATTGGCTTTGATTTTAGATTTTTTGACTTGGTATCATGGATTGTTTTACATGCACCTGAGAGTATAGATGGTGTCTCATTTGATGTTGTACCTAAATGACAGAAACATGGGTGAAGTATTACAATCTTCACAAATGAAAATATGAACCAACAAGAGAACATGAACCATTTGTCCCCTTGAGCCTGCTCGATCGGTCAGCATCAATTTGTATTTCGATTTCCTTATTTCCATCTATCTCAATAACCATTGCCAAATAAGAATTGACCAACCTCCTGCTCAAAAATATTCAACAAACCCCATCCCCATCATCTTCTGAGGCAGAAAGTAACACAACCTTCTGAGAGAAAACAGAAGTTCTTAATTTGTGTCCTGAAAGGGTGACTGCTAATTTTAAAGCAATCAATCCCTCCACCCTAGACTGACCCACAAGAGAAAACGTCCTTTCTGATCCACCTCGCCAAGACCATACAAGGTCTTATACACTTCAATCAAGTCCCCACTCACACTTTTAAGCGAACCATGTCTAACCTTTCCTCATCAGAGAATCCACTCATTCCAGGTATCACTCTATTAAACTTCCTCCTAACTGCATCTATTTACTTTTGCATCCTTTCCTAAATAGTGAGACACAGCATCTGTGATGTGGTCCTGCTGATGCCCTGTACAACTGGAGTATAACATCTCTCCTTTTATGTTCAATTCCCCTCGTAATAGAAGAGAGTGTCCCATTAGCCTTCTTGATTGCATGCTGCAACCACATTCTAAGTTTGTGTGTCTCGCCAACTAGAAAACTTAAATCCCTCCGCACTTCACAATTCCACATTTTTTCTCCATGTAAGTAATACTTTGCTTTTTCATTTTTGCTGCAAGAGAAATAACTTCACATTTCCCAACATTATGCTCCACCTGTCAGATTTTGCCCACTCATTCCTCTTGTTTATATCCATCAACAAACTTCTTTCCAACCTATCTTTGTATCACCTGTGAGTTTTGCTACCATACCTTCACTACCCTTGTCCAAGTCATTGATGTAAATTTTAAAGGTTGAGGCCCCGTAACATAGCTCTGTGCAACACTAATCATCTTTCCTTCTAATCAGACAAAGACCCATTTGTGCACACACTTCTTGGAACTCTAGATAAACCCACAAGGAGTTTCAGGATTATAACACAACAATCATGAAGGAATAAGTCAGCTTTGTGTGTGACTTGAAGGACAACTTGCACATGGTGTTTATGTGTATCTTCTGCCCTTGTCCTTCTAGGTGGTAGGGTCATACGTTGACATTAATTGGCATTAAATTAGCACAGGGCATGTAAGGGGCATATCAATGGGTGGAGAACATGGGTTGACATAGAGTATGAAGCTCCTGGGGGGGCATGGTTTGGCATGAGGTGGGATGTTTGGCATTGTTAATGGGTGGGAGGTGGGCAGGTGTGACTGGCAAGGGCTAAAGAATCTAATGCTGAAGGAAACAACATTGATAAAGGCTTTGAGGATCCAAATGGGTCTCTTAAACAATCCAAGTTGGCACTCTCTATGCATAAGGTCTTCCTCCAATCTGCATTAGTGGTGATGGGAATGACTTCACCCCATGTTGACCACACCTAGAATGAAGATCTGCTATTTGAGAAAGCTTTCCCCAAGGCAGGCTAGGGGAGCATGATAATTTCCTGACTCCTGCAACCCAAATCATGAGTGAAGATGCAGGCCATCTTCCCTACAACTACCTTTTCTCCTGTGGCCACTTCACGTAATTTTAAAATAATTCATGGGGGGGGGGGAGGCGAGACAGGGTGGCATGCTGGCTCAGTGGTTAGCACTGCTGCCTCACAGCACCACGGTCCCAGGTTTGATTCCAGCCTTGGGTGACTGTTGCACATTCTCCCCGTGTCTGCATGGGTTTCCTCCGGGTGTTCCAGTTTCCTCCCACAATCCAAAAGATGCGCAGGTCAGGTGAATTGGCTGTGCTAAATTACCCATACTGTTAGGTGTATCATTCAGAGGGAAATGGGTCTGGGTAGATTACTCTTCAGAGCTGTGGACTTGTTGGGCTGAAGGGCCTGTTTCCACACTGTAGGGAATCTAATGTAATCTCAGGCCATCCTCTGCTTTCTCAGTTAAACAGAAAGAAAGTGCTACCTTTGGTCTTTCCTGATGCAAATATTTTCTCACTTCTGATAACAACTTCAGAAACTTTCTCAGGTGTTTTATGATGCTTCTTGATGTTGTAATAACAATAATAACAAAGGTCTTTTTGTGCATTGCTTCTGAATAGCGTCCCCAGCATGGGATTCAAGAAACAGTGTTGGAAAGATGAAAAGTTGTTACTATATTCAGGGAACCTCTATGAGATTGTAAGAACACACAATAAGTTTTGTAACTGATAGTGTAGTGCTGGAAAAGCGCAGCAGGTCAGGCAGCATCCAAAGAACAGGAGAATCAACGTATCGGGCATAAGCCCTTCATTACGAATGGGGCTTTGATTTCAACCCCACTGCGAAGCCTCTTCCAAGGATGCCTACCTTGAAGAAGTTCTCCTCCTCTCTCTACAAGGATCTCAGTGAGTCTCTCTCTCTCACTTTATCCCCGACTCCCACCCCCCAGGTCATCTCCTCTGCCCTGAAGCACTTCAACCACGTCCTGAAGCAGACTCGTTACCATATCTCCTTCCTCAGAAAAAAACCAGCCTCATTCCTGATGAAGGGCTTATGCCCGAAACATCGATTCTCCTGCTCCTCGGATGCTGCATAACCTGCTGTGCTTTCCCATATTCTCGACTCTGATCTTCAGCATCTGCAGTCCTTACTCTCTCCGAAGTTTTGTAATCCGCAAGTAAAAATGTAAAAATAAATTGTTTTTGTATTCTTTAAGTGAACAAATTAAAATTGCCTTCCAGAAAAATAATACTTTTATTGGGGAAAAGTCAATGACAAACAGTAAGATTCCATGTAGGTGTTTGGTTAAAAGAAACTATCCCATGAAGGTGAACAAGGTAGGGGTGTGTGTGTGTGCGCGCGCGCGGGGGGGGGAGCGCTGCTTAGTGGGGGAGGGGGGAGGTTGAGCAGAGAGAATTTTAAGCATTCAGCTGAACAGCTGTAGTATTTATTGGGGAAGTTGCATCCAGAGTCCATTGGAAGTGACCAGTCAATAATGGTAACAACAACTTGCATTGAAGTAATACCTTTAATGCAGCAAAGAAAATCCCAAGCTTATTGAAATAATTTCAAGTAAAATTGTTAATGAAGAAATTGAAGGACACAAGTAGGTGTTATTTTTGTCACTTTTCAATTTTATAAAAATGTTGTCATTTTGCTTATAATTGTATTTTTGATGTCAAAATTGACAGTAAATGAGAACATTGTGGATTTTCTTTCCCTCTGGAAATGATTTTACATGATTTATGAGTAAAGATCATGTAATAATGTTGTTGGGAAATGTTACAGCTTAGTGATTGACTAATATTGGAAATCATATTAGAACATCACCTCTGGGGGTTTCAACCGCATGCAATTACACTGGACATGTTTCCATCAGGATTCTAGTAGGAAACATTTTCATCAGCAAGAATTGCATTTACATAGTACCTTTCACTTCGTCGTTAAGAGCAATAAAATTGTTTTATTTTGGTTTGAAGCCTGTCCTTTGTGTAATGTAAGGAAAATGCACAGGAATCTCCTGTACACAGCAAAATAGTTATGTGATTTGAGGATTAAATATTCACTGAATCACTTCACTGAGCTTTTTTAATGGAAAGGAGATGTATTGAAATGTGGCACTCTTTAAATTTGTATCACGTGAACTGAGTCCCATTCATTCCTCTTTATGAATTTCCCTAAAATGTCTGAATAGTTCAAGTTAAAAATCACACAACGCCAGATTATAGTCCAACAGGTTTATTTGGTAGTACTGGCTTTCAAGGCTCTGCTCCTTCATCAGGTGATTATGGAATAGGACCATAAGACACAGAATTTATAGCAAAAGGGTTGCAGTGTCATGGAGCTGTACTGATATATTTAGATTACAAATTTAGACTACGTCTTTCATCTATTAGTTTATGGGGTAAATTTGTATTTGCAGAATTGCATTTTATTTAGCTCAAAAACCACATAAATCCATGTAAGGTTCTGTAAGTCCCACTTTAGAAATAAAACCAGTCTGATTCAACACTGGGACACAGACAGACCTTAAATGCATTGTCTGAACTGAAATGGCACCTATTGTTGGAAAAGCTGAAGCTATCTTGAGAATATAACTTAAAAGGTGTTCTGAGATTTACATATTAAAGAACCGAAACTCGCACATCCCATTCTAAAAGATGAAAGACTTAATGTAAATTGGTCTCCTTCGGGCATTGTCTATTCTCCTTCTCAACCTCTCCCCTTGTCTGAGGTAATTCCTTTTAATTTCAAAAATATACTTTATTCATACAAAATACCTACATCGTCACAAAAGCAATTCAGTTCTGTACAGCAGCAAATGAAGAAAACAAACATTGGATTTTTGACTCAATCCATCTAACAAACTAAAAGGCATCTCTCACTTGTGCAAGATTATATTTACATCTAGTAGAGTTACTGGGACGGTCCAGTAACTGAGTGGAATCCCATTTACCTTCAGCAGAAAGACCTCAGACAGTGGTCTTTCGCCACTGCCCCTTGGCAGCAGCTACCCCAGGCTTTAGTGTGTCCCTCAGCACGTGGGCCTGGACCTTAGAACGTGCCAGTCTGCAACACTTGGTCGGGGTCAAGTCCTTGCTCTGGAAGACCATCAATATTTGGGCAGACCAGAGAGCATCTTTCACCAGGTTGTTGGTCCTCCAGGCAGACTAATGCCATTTACAAGTTCGCTGATGACACGCCATAGTCAGTCGAATCTCAGATAGCGACGAAACAGACTATAGACGGGAGGTGAAAGAGCTGGATAAATGGTGCACTGAGAACAACCTGGCTCTCAATGCCGGCAAAATCAAGGAACTCATTATTGACTTTTGGCACGATGTTACTCATGCCCCCCATACACATTAACAGCACGGGTGGAGAGTGTCAAGCTCCTGGGAGTGGTCATCCACAACAAGCTTTCTTGGATTCTGCATGTGGATGCATTGGTTACAAAGGCCCAACAACGTCTCCTCTTCCTCAGGCAGCTGAAGAAATTTGGCATGACGGCGAATACCCTTGCTAATTTTTATAGGTGCGCCATCGAGAGCATTCTGTCTGGATGTATCACTACCTGGTATGGTAACTGTACCATTCAAGATTGGAGACAGGTGAACTCGGCCTGGACAATCACAAAGGCCAACCTCCCAAGTATAGAATCCATCTACCAGCCCTCTGTCAAGGAAAGGCCGCCAGCATTCTCAAAGATCCATCCCACCCTGGCAATGTTTTTCTACAACCTCTACCATCAGGGAGCAAGTGCAGAAGCTTAAACACATGCATCAGCCAGTTTTGGAACAGTTTCTACCTTACTCTTGTTAGAATACTGAATGGACTCATAAAATCTTAACGTTCGCCTGTATCTGTGTTTATGTTTTTGCCGTTGTTTACCTATTATTTCCTTATCTGTGCTACTTAACTCTGTGATCTGCCTGTATTGCTCACAAGACAAAGCTTTTCACTGTGCCTCGATACACGTGACAATAAATTCAATTCAGTGGATGTTTGTCTCGGTGTGCGTCCCGGGGAGTAACCCATAGAGCACAGAGTCCTGCATCACGGAGCTGCTTGAGATGTGCATCGACAAGAACCACTGCAACTTTTTCCAGACTTCCTTTACAAAGGCACCTTCCAGCAGGAGGTGTGTGACAATGTCTACTCCCCTTCCCCCGCAGCCACAGTGTGAGGTGGATCTTGCACGATAGTGCCCTTCTCATCACCAACCAAGCGATGCCTTGGTGCTGACCACCAGTCATTTATTTCTATAGAGAGAGCAGGACTATGGTCTGGCAGGATTGTGCTGACTTGTCCTTACTCAGTTCCATTGACTGTTATTGTGTAGGCAAGCACATTATCCGGTCTGTACCCGCAGTGTCTGATTTACATTCATTGGTGATGAGACCATCTATATTGAAGTGAGTTGACGGTGGAATTTTGTTCCGAGATAATTCCTTAGCATATGCAAATTGTGTCATGGGATGAAAATGTTTCACTCAAAATTCTTTCCTGCATTCCTGCTTTTGGACTTTTCTTTAAGATTTATGCTTTCCAGGGAATGTACAGGGATTCCTTCCCTAGACGCTGGAGGAATCTCTGAGGGAAGAAGGATCCATTTAAATTTCTGAAGTACCGACACTGGACTCAAAGCATTAACTCTATTTCTCTC
The DNA here is from genome assembly GCF_004010195.1 of Chiloscyllium plagiosum. NCBI lineage: Eukaryota > Metazoa > Chordata > Chondrichthyes > Orectolobiformes > Hemiscylliidae > Chiloscyllium > Chiloscyllium plagiosum. The sequence continues at coordinate 42,490,282 of NC_057735.1, read as the reverse complement.
CACAGATGGTGCCAGTCTTGCTGAGTTTCTCCAGTATTTTCTGTGTTTGGTTCATAGAGTCATAGAGATGTACAGCACGGAAACAGACCCTTCTGTCCAACCCGTCCATGCCGACCAGATATCCCAACCCAATCTAGTCCCACCTGCCAGCACCCGGCCCATATCCCCCCAAACCCTTCCTATTCATATACTCATCCAAATGCCTCTTAAATGTTGCAATTGTACCAGCCTCCACCACATCCTCCGGCAGCTCATTCCATACACGTACCACCCTCTGCGTGAAAAAGTTGCCCCTTCGGTCTCTTTTATATCTTTCCCCTCTCACCCTAAACCTATGCCCTCTAGTTCTGGACTCCCCGACCCAAGGAAAAGACTTTATCAATTTATCCTATCCATGCCCCTCAATTTTGTAAACCTCAGATTTCCAGCATCTGCCGTGTTTTGCTTTTATCCATTTATCTTTGTTGAAGAATTCTCTGATGTAGGCTGAATGCATCCCTTGGTAAATGGATGTGCATTCAATAGGTACTAGGCTTCACTAGACATGTATTCTGCTGGTAGCTTGCTGTTGTGAAATTACGTAACATTTTGATTGTTACACCAGAACAAGGTTTAAAGAAAGAAATGCTACAGGAATTGGTTTATTTGGAAGAATCTTTTAAAACTAACAGTAAATTTAAATGCACAGTTTGATTCTGCTTGCCCTTACCTCCTTTATCAAAATTTAGCTTTTGGCTCATGATCCATATTGATTGTCTGAAGCCAGAATGATTATTCCAATACCATTGTCTTTGGCCAATGTATCAAAAGGAATTTGAAAGTATGCAGAATAAACAGGCTTTCATCTTTGTTCATTTTAATTAAGTTCAGACAAACTGATTTTAGCTATTGTCAGATTTGAAACAATTAATCATAGGATTTATACAATTAATGGTAGGGCCCTGGGTAGTGTTGTAGAACGGAGAGACCTAGGGGTTCAAGCACATAATTCTTTGACAGTTGTCACAGGTAGACGCGGATGCTGCCTGACCTGCTGCGCTTTTCCAGCAACACATTTTCAGCTCTGATCTCCAGTATCTGCAGACCTCACTTTCTCGTCACAGGTTGGTTAAGAAGGCATTTAGCACGCTTGCCTTCAGTTCCCAAACCTTTGGGTCTATGAGTTGTGACATGATATTGAGGTTGTACAGGACATTGGTGAGGTCCCCTCTGGAGTGTAGTGCCCAGTTCTGGTCACCCTGTTACAGGAAGGATATTATTAAACTGGAGAAGGTTCAAAAAATATTTACCAGCATGTTCAAAACTAGGGGGCATATTTTTAAAGTGACAGGAGAAAGATTTAAAGAAGACATGAGGGGTAGTTTTTTTTTACAAAGAGTGTGTTTTGTGTGTGGAATGAACTGCCAGAGAAAGTGGTGGATGCAGGTACATTTACAATGTTTAAAAGACATTTGGAGAAGTACATGAATAGGAATAGTTTGGACAGATATGGGACAAGTGCAGGCAGGTGGGACTAGTTTAGTTTGGGATTATGATCCCAAACCAGTTGGACTGAAGCATCTACTTCCATGCTGGATATCTCTATTACTCTGTGAATCTATAATCAGTTGTTGGAATTTGATCCTATTTTTCTGTTACAAAGAAATACTCATGCTTTTCAAAAGTAATTCAGCTGAATATTAACTACTGGATGTTTTTGATTGTTTGTTTATTCAGCACATTCATCAACAAAATAATGATCTGAATTCCAGCCAATTAACATCAGTGGCTGCTCGTAGAACTATTGATACATTCTCCATTACACAGCAATAAATGCTTCCCCAATAACCGATTATAATTATCTCTGTAATACTGGTCTGCAATACTGTCAGATCATTCATCATTTGTTGACATCTGCGTACATATGATTAATTGACCCTCAGTAGAACCGTCAAGTGTAGATGGGACCTTTTTTGTTAATTAATCTAGAGTAACACTTCTTTGTTTCCGTTCCAAAGCTTATAGGAAACAGATTTTTACATGCTGGCAATGATTTGCATTGGAAGCAGTTCAGAGGAGGTTCACTGGCATGATTCCAGAGCTGAGGGGTTTGTCTTATGAAGAGAGACGGAGCAGTTTTCTAACGGAGGTATATAAGATGTTAATGGGGATTGACAAAGCAGATGTAGAGAGAATGCTTCCCCTTGTAGGGCAACCTAGAATAAGAGGTCATTATTTTAATAAATGAGATAACAGATTCAAGAACCACTGATTAAGATTGTTCTATTGAAGTACAAAGGAGGTCCTTGAAGTTATCTGATCCAATCTGATAAATGCAGTGCCTCAAATGCATGTTAATACACACACACACACAGACCAAGTCCTAAACTATGAAATTAACCACCCCAACACACACAAACGAAGCTGCATCAGGACACTATTCAAAAGGGCCACAACACACTGCAGTACACCAGAACTGCAAAAAGAAGAGGAACACCTATACAAGGTATTCACCAAAAACGGATACCCGCGCAACTTCATCAACAGATGCCTAAGAGAAAGACCACAGAACGAGGACATACCACAACCAAAAGGACTAGCCACACTACCATACATCAGGAGCATCTCAGAACTGACAGCCAGACTACTGCGACCACTAGGACTCATAACAGCACACAAACCAACAGCCACGCTCAGACAACAACTCACCAGAACGAACGACCCGATACCCAACATGAGCAAAACGAATGTAGTGTACAAAATACCATGCAAGGAATGCACAAAACACTATATAGGACAAACAGGAAGACAGCTAACAATCCGCATACATGAACATCAACTAGCCACGAAACAACACGACCAGCTATCCTTAGTAGCCACACACGCAGACAAAAAGCAACATGAATTCGACTGGGACAACACTACTATCATAGGGCAAGCCAGACAGAGAACAGCCAGGGAATTCCTAGAGGCATGGCATTCATCCACAAACTCCATCAACAAACACATCGACCTGGACCCAATATACCAACCACTACAGCGGACAGCTGAAACTGACAACCGGAAGCGGCAGGGAAAGACCACTATAAACACCGGAGGAAACATCAAAGAAGCGCTTCGCAGAAGGCTCCCAAGCACTGATGATGTCGCCTAGCCAGGGGACGAAACGTTTGCAACAAAAACTTCCAGCTCGGCGAACAGAACCACAACAACGAGCACCCGAGCTACAAATCTTCGCACAAACTTTGAGCATGTTAATACAGCCTTGTATAAAGGATAAATGCCCTGGGTTTGTTTTTTTGCAACTGCAGGGAGTGCTAAATTCCAATGATTGTTCATTCTTCCTGTGCGATGACTGCACGGAACTACTTAGATTTTTTATGAATTGTTTTTGTAATAAGAAACAGATTTAAAACCGAGATGAGGAGGAATTACCTTTTCTCAAAGTGTCGTGAATCTGTTGAATTTCCTTCCCCGGAGAGGATGCAAGCACTTTGAGTAAGTTTAAGGAGAAGATCGACAGATTTTTAATGAGTCATGGATTGCAAGGTTATGGAGAACAGACAGGAAAGTGGAGTTGAGGCCGAGATGAGACCAGCCCAGATTGTATTAAATGGGGGAACAAGCTTGAGGGGCTGAATGGCCTATTCCTGCTCCTAGCTCTTATGTTCATTTCTCATTGGCTACAGTTATTTCCAACATTGAATGGAAATAAACAGAACAAGAGCTGCTACCGTTGGTATTTTAGCCGTCTCATAACGTATTAATCAAAGTACCACTTTCATTTGTACATTTATATTACAGGGGGTTAGGTGCAGAGTCATGCATGGATAATTAGAAATTTGGGTCAAAGGTATATAAAGAGACCGTTCAGCCCACAGTGCCTTTGAAAACGTATCCAATTAATTCAATTTCTCTGTTCAGTCCTCATAGTCCCTCAACATTTTTCTTTCAAGAAATCCCTTTTAAAAGTTAGCATTGACTCTGTATCTCTTCCTCCTGTCCTGCCCCGCCCCTCCCCTCCCCCCATACTTTTAGGCAATACAAGTCAGATCATAATAACCATTACCTCCAAGGTATATAGTACAGCTCCTTAAACACGATTGCACAAATGGTGACAGCACCACATGAAAGACCAACCTCTTCAGCTATGTGTTGGGTTACCTGTTCAAGATTTTGACTTGTTTCAGTTGTGTTCAGTGGATTTCGTTCAGTATCTTCAACCTGGAACTGAAGCTCATCTTTCTTCCCATCGGATTAAATTTATAATTTAGTTTGTCATCTTGAGGTGACAGCGTCCTCCGAGCAGTGAAGGAAATAACCACTGATTCCAAGCCTTTATACACAAAGAAATGTATTCGAGATTACAGGAGAAATTTTACAGAGGCCTGAATGATGTGTCGTGTGTTGGGAAATGTAGGAGAATCATATGAGAATTCAGGTCTGGCTTTTCTTCATGTTGGGTTAACTCGTTGCATTTCCAAATAGTGTTCTGGGTGTGGAGATGATATTTTCACTTGACAGCCTTGAGGTGTCTATTAATGGGGATGATTGCTTGTTGAACCACCTCATTAACTACAAGTCATTATTACTGAAATTGACACAAAAACCATTGATGCTGGAAATCTGAAACAAAGCAGAGGACACTGGAGAAACTCGACAGCTCTGGCAGCATTTGTCGAGAGAAAACAGTCCCGTGATCCTGCATCAGAACTGAGGATACCTGTGGAAATGTGGAAGCTCTGCTGTTTTCTCTGTCAGGCCTACTGCAGCGCTCCAGCAAGGCTCAATGTAAGCTGGAAGGACAACAGCTCATCTTCCACCGAGGTACCTCACGGTCTTCAGGACTCAACATTGAGTTTAGCAATTTCAGAACACGAGCACCCTCTCTCTTGTTCATTCCCTATGCCCACAGCCCTAGATCCTGGCCTGAGTGGGCTGCTCTTAGCACAGCCAATCCATTTTCAAACATTTACATGTCTCGATAAAAGAGCGCCTAGCTGTTACCTCCTACTCGGCTTATCATCTGCAATCTTTTTGTTTGCCAATCCCTTCTCTATCTCCTCTCTCTCTCCCTCTCTCTCGCTCTCTTTCTCTCTCAAACACTCTCTCTCTCACACACTCACTCTCACTTTTGCTCTCTCTTTTTCGCTCTCTCACTTTGTCTCTCGCTCTTTCACTTTCTCTCTCTCTCTCTCTCTCTCTCTCTCTCTCTCTCTCTCTGGGCATCATCTCCACATAATCAATTCTCTCTCCCCCCTCCCCCATCCCCAACTTGGAAGGTGATGGCCTAGTGGTATTATTGCTTGACTGTGAATCCAGAGACTCAGGTAGTGTTCTGAGGATCCAGGTTTGAATCCCACTGTGGCAGATGGAGGAATCTGAATTCAAGAAAAAAAAACCTGGAGTTAAGAGTCTAATGATGACCATGAATCCATTACCGATTGTTGGAAAAACCCATCTAGTTCATTAATGTCCTTTCACTAATCTTCATCCTAGGCATGGTCAACATGGGATGGTATCATTCCCATCACCACTGCAGGTTGGAGGAAGCCAAAGTGCCTATCAGCAGCAGCCAGATTGCATTCAGTTATGACACAGAGTCACGCAGACACAGAGTCACGCAGACACAGAGTCACGCAGACACAGAGTCACGCAGCGCAGACACAGAGTCACGCAGACACAGAGTCACGCAGACACAGAGTCAAAGAGTCACACAGATACACAGACACACAGAAACACAGTCACAGAGTCACACAGTCACAGAGTCACACAGAAACACAGAAACACAGAAACACAGACACAGAGTCTCACAGAGTCAGAGAGACACAGAGACACAGAGTCACAGAGATGTACAGCATGGAAACTGACCCTTCAGTCCAACCTGTCCATGCTGACCAGATATCCCAACCCAATCTAATCCCACCTGCCAGCACCCGGCCCATATCCCTCCAAACTCTTCCTATTCATATACCATTCCAGATGCCTTTTAAATGTTGCAATTGTACCAGCCTCCACCACTTCCTCTGGCAGCTCATTCCACACATGTACCACCCTCTGTGTGAAAAAGTTGCCCCTTAGGTTTCTTGTATATCTTTCCCCTCTCACCCTAAAGCATAATGTTTAGACTGATTCTAATCTTAAAAAGTGAGTTAACAAGTCTTAAATGAATTCATGCAGTGTTTGAGCAAAGTACAATGTAACTCTGCAAGTACGAATTCACCCCACATACGTATAAGTATATGTGTGCATGTGAGTTTTTGTGTGTGTGTGTGTGTGTCTGGGGTGGGGGATTGTGAGTATCTATGAGAGAGAGTGTATATGTGTATGCATGTGTGTAGAGTGGTCTAAGTCTGTGAGGATGTATGTGTAAATGTGGGATTGTGAGTGTCTGTAAGGGTGTGTGTGAGTATCTGTGTGCGTGTCTGGGTACACGTGTGTCCGTGTGTATGCATGTGTATAGGAATGCGTGTGTGTGTGTATACAGTGCAATGGTGGTCACCTGCAGTGTGACATGAACCCAAGGTCCTGGTTGAGGCGCTCACTATGGGTACCGAACTTAGCTATCAGCCTCTGCTCGGCCACTTTTCGCTGCTGCCTGTCCTGAAGTCCACCTTGGAGGATGGTCACCCGAAGGTCCAAGGTCAAATGTCCTGGACCGCTGAAGTGTTCCCCAACTGGGAGGGAACATTTCTGTCTGTTGATTGTTGTGCGGTGCCCATTCATCCGTTGTCGTAGCGTTTGCTCGGTTTCCCCAATGTACCATCCCTCAGGGCATCCCTGCCTGCAACGTATAAAATAGATAACGTTGGCTGAGTCCCATGAGTACCTGCCACGTACATGGTGGGAGGTGTCCCCACATGTAATGGTGGTATCCATGTCCATACTCTGACACGTCCTGCAGCGCCTACCGTGACAGGGTTATATGGAGTTGTTCTGAGAGCCAGGCAGCTTGCTACAAACAACGATCTGTTTGAGGTTTGGCAGTTGTTTAAACGTGAACAGTGGAGGTGTGGGGAAGGTCTTGGTGATGTGCTCATCTTCATTGATAACGTGTTGTAGGTCACGAAGAACATGGCGTAGTTTTTCAGCTCCTGGGAAGTACTGAACAACGAAGGGTACCCTCGACAGCACGTGTCTGTCTCCTGAGGAGGTCATCACCCCAGACACACACACACGCCTTCAACATATTGTCTAGCTAAGACCAATTGTTACAGTTAATCTGAGAATGCAACTTAAAAAAATGTTTTGTGATTTACACATGAAAGAAGTGAAACTATCATGGTATTCGAACAGATGAAAGACTCAACAAACAATCAAGGTTTTTTAAATGTATAATTTAAGTTACATCACACTGTAAACCTTTGCTATAAATTCTGTGCTTTACAATTGCATCCTCCACAACCACCTGATGAAGGAGCGTCGCTCCGAAAGCTTGTGTTTTCAATTAAACCTGTTGGACTATAACCTGGTGTTGTGATTTTTAACTTTGTTTCCTATCCTTGCCCCTCATGATTTTATAAACCTCTATAAGGTCACTCCTCAGCCTCCGACACTCCAGGGAAAAAAGCCCTAGCCTATTCAACCTCTCCAACCCTGGCAACATCTTTGTAAATCTTTTTTTGAACCTTTTCAACTTTCACAAGATCTTTCCGATAGGAAGACCAGAATTGCACGCAATGTTCCAACAGTGGCCTAACCAATGCCCTGTACAGCCGCAACATGACCTACCAACTCCTGTAGGAGAAAGTGAGGACTGAAGATGCTGGAGATCAGAGCTGAAAATGTGCTGGGAAAGCGCAGCAGGTCAGGCAGCATCCAAGGAACAGGAGAATCGACGTTTCGGGCATAAGCCCTTCTTCAGGAATGAGGAAAGT
>NC_057735.1:42464730-42480460 GCF_004010195.1 Chiloscyllium plagiosum | reverse complement strand
GCCTTCTTCACTATCCTACCTACCTGCGACTCCACTTTCAAGGAGCTATGAACCTGCACTCCAAGGTCTCTTTGTTCAGCAACTCTCCCTAGGACCTTACCATTAAGTGTATAAGTCCTGCTAAGATTTGTTTTCCCAAAATGCAGCACCTCACATTTATCTAATATAACCTTATTCTCTGAAATATTCCCCACTTCACTATTATCTTCAGTCCTTTATCACTCTTATCATGATAGCACTGCTGCCTCACAGCACCAGGGTCCCAGGTTCGATTCCAGTCTTGGGCGACTGTTTGCATATTCTCTCCGTGGAGTTTGCATATTCTCTCCCTGTCCACCTGGGTTTCCTCTGGGTGCTCCGGTTTCCTCCCACAATCCAAAAATGTGCAGGTCAGGTGAATTGACCATGCTATATTGTCCATAGTGTTCGGTGCATTAGTCAGAGGGAAATGGGACTGGGTGGGTTACTCTTCGGCGGGTCGGTGTGGACAGGTTGGGCCAAAGGGCCTGTTTTCACACTGTAGTGAATCTAATCTAATCTAATCATCCCTGGCTCAACGTAGAGTGTAAAAGAGCCTGCCTCAAGCAGCATTCAGATAACTAAAAAAAAGGTGTCAACATGAAACTCCTTCCTCCAAGTCATTAGCATTGATAATAAATCATTAGGGCCCTGGGACTGGTATTTGGTCATTTGACTAGTTAGCTCTTTTCAACCTGAGGAAGATCCATGAATCCTGACGTTCTATTTTCTGTGTGTTACCCAATCCTCAATCCTTGCTAATATATTACTTCCAATGCTGTGAAGCCCCATCTGTTGCAATAATCTTTTATGTGGCACCTTATTGAATGTCTTGTGAAAATCCACAAACACAATATTTACCAGATCCCTTTTATCAACTGTGCTTGCTTTATCCTCTAAAACCTGAAAATCGCAACATGTCTCTGTTCTATATTGTTCACCCTCATAGGTCCCCTAGACTTTGTAGATCTTAAGGAATCCTTTACTCCTCTAGGACCAAACTAGGGCATGCCAGAGTTCTTAGGAATTCACTTTGACTCTGCACAATTTTGCAGTTCATCTTTCAGAGCTTCTCTTTTTGCAAGGATTGTACTGTCAATCTCTCCCGTTAGCTTTGCCAGGTGGATCAGGCAATGAGAGTTTAGCATGCGCTTGGATTTTTCACTCTGAACTTGCAACTCCTGCCTGATGACTCCAGGTCAGGAACAATTCCAATTCCTAACATACTCATTGTCCTGGTTACTGCTGGTAAAGTCTTTGCATTCTCACGGTCTTCCTTGCTGACTAGCAGTGTCTGTGAGAACGCAGTGTCAAAATGTGTGGCACTGGAAAAACACAGCCTGTCAGGTAGCATCCGAGGAGCAGGAGAGTTGATGTTTCAAGCATAAGCTCTTCATCAGGAATGCATCAGATACATAAGCTCTTCCTGATGAAGAGTTTATGCTCGAAACATTGACTCTCCAGCTCCTCGGATGCTGCCTGGCCAGCTGTGCTTTTCCAGTGCCACACATTTTGAGCTTGATCTGCAGAATCTGCAGTCCTCACTGTCTCCCTCCGTGAGAAAGCATGTAGATAAACTGCACACAAATGTTTAATCCCCTGTATCCTATCCTCATGGCACCACCGCACACCTTAGTTGTCCCAGATAGTTTAAATTTCTATCTCTCAGTTCCAAACCTACACTTTGATTTGAAAAGTATATGGATACTTTAAGAACTTCTGTTGTTTGACCCCTGCTTTTAAACCTCCCTTTGATTTGGTACTCACTTGAACAATTTTTACCTCTTACCAACTGATTAGATTCCCTACAGTGTGGAAAAAAGCCCTTTGGCCCAACAAGTCCACACCAACCCACCGAAGAGCAACCCACCCCCCCGCCCCCCTCTGACTAATGCACCTACCCACTATGGGCAACTTATCATGGCCAATTCACCTGACCTACACATCTTTGGACTGTGGGAGGAAACCAAAACCCCAAATAAAACCCACATAGACACAATGTGCAAACTCCACACAGACAGTCACCCAAGGCTGGAATTGAACCTGGCACCCTGTGAGACAGCAGTGTTAACCACTGAGCCACATTACTGCCCATAGTGGCTGCTATGGCAACTATTGACAGCTTGTCTCTATTAAGGATGAGAAAGGGGTTACCCATTGTGCAGTGTTTTCACCCTAACTCTGACCTTATTGAATAAACACAGGGTAATTTTTGCGTTTTATTCACTTTAATTCAAATTACAATCTTCTAAAGCCAGGTGTTCCCGTTATGTTATCTTTAAAACTTCAAACTCAACCTAAAACTTTAATTTCTAAAACAGATCAGTCATGAAATTAGTCATTTTCAAAATGCTGTAGAGATTTCTCCTGTTTTACAGGAGCCTCTTCCTATTATTTTTGCCCATTTAGTCACACCAAGTTAAACCTACTTTGTTTCATGCTACTGTTCTTTTACATTTTCTCCCAGGGTTGGAGAGCAATAGGCTATAGCACCCTCAGTTGGCCAATTTAATGCTTACAATGTTTTACCCAAGCCATATGTACTCAGAACAAAACAGAATGGTTCCACTTGGAGATATATTGTAACTCAAAAATTATTTTTGTTCAATCTCTCGCTGTTTGTGAACTGAAGGTTTCTCTTTGTATAATATTGGAACTGAGGACATGTTTAGAATCTTGGACAGGTCGAAATGGTGCATAAAATATCAATGACACAGGATGACTGTCAAAAGGTATTTTTGTCACAACAGCTGCAAAACCCTATTTAATTTTGCACTCAATTCTGCTTTAGGGTTATGATAGTATATGAATATTTATACTGTCATATAGGGTAATAGCAGCTTGCATTTACGTAGCCCCTTTAATGTAAGAATGGGCACTGAGTCATCACTGGAAGGTTATCAAAGTAAAGTTGACATTAAGATACGTTCATTCCTAATATGTTTTGAAGGAACATTAAAAAGAGGGGAGAGAAGAAAGTACCGAGATGGGCTAGCGATCCTAGGACCTAGACAGCTGAAAGCATAATGACTAATGGTGGGGTGAGAAAGTTGTAAATGTCAAAGTGGCCTGATATGGAGGGCAACAGAGATGTGAGAGAGTTGTCAGATTTGTGGAGGTTATAGAGGTAGGAAGGGGCAAGGACAATGAGGCATTTGAAAGCTAGGATGAAATTTGCAACCGGGTGCCAATCATGGTCAGCAAGCACTTAGCAGGCAGCTAAATGTAACTAGATTATGACAAATGAACTGTTACTAGAGCTCAGAAGCTAGGAAGTAACTCCCCTCCTGCAACTCCCATTTGTGAATGGTGAGGTCTATTCAACAACTCACTGGAGGAAGTGATTCTACAAATATCCCTGTCCTCAATAATAGAGGAGCCCAGCACATCAGTGCAAAAGATAAGGCTGAGCATTCGCAGCAATCTTTAGCCAGAAATGTCAAGTAGTTAATTCATCTCGGTCTGCTCCAGAGACCCCCAGCATCACAGATGTCAGTTCTTACACAATTTGATTCACTCCATGTAGTATCAAGGAGCAGCTGAAGACACTGGATATTGCAAAGGCTATGGGCCCTGATGACATTCAGGTGAAAGTGAGGACTGCAGATGCTGGTGATTAAAATTGAGAATGTAGTGCTAGAAAAGCACAGCAGGTCAGACAGCATCCGAGGAGCAGGAAAATCGATGTTTGGGGTTGATGAACGGATTTTGCCTGAAAAGTCAATTTTCCTGCTCTTTGGATGCTGCCTGACCTGCTGTGCTTTTCCAGCACCACACTCTCGACTGACACTTTTCAGGCAATAATACTGAAGGTGTGTGCTCCAGAACCTCTGCACCCCTCGCCAAGTTGTTCCAGTGCAGTTAAAACATTGTATCCACCCAACAATGTGGAATATTATCCAGGTCTTTGACTTAATCCAAAAATGTGCGGGTCAGGTGAATTGGCCATGCTAAATTGCCCGTAGTGTTAGGTTAAAGGGGTAAATGTAGGGGTATGGGTGGGTTGCGCTTCGGCGGGTCGGTGTGGACTTGTTGGGCCGAAGGGCCTGTTTCCACACTGTAAGTAATCTAATCTAATCTAATCTAATCTAATCTAATCTAATCTTAATGAGGACAGTTAATCGACCTGACTATTTAATACCTGCTCCAGTCACTGTGGTTCATTAGTCAAGTGTGTGAAGGTGACATCCACAGCGCTATCATGCAAAACCTGCTGAGCAATAATCTGCTCACTGACACTCAGTTTGGTTTCTGCAAAGGCCACTCAGCTCCTGTCTTCATTATATCCTTGGTTTGAACTTTGGACCTAAGGAGTTGAGCTTCAGAGGTGAGGTGGGAGTGACTGCCCTCGACATAAGGTAGCATTTGACCAAGTGCAGCTTCAAGGAGTAGCAAGCATTAGTGGGAATTTGACAAAATCTCTGCTGATGGAGTCATTCCTGGCACATAGGAAGATGCTCGTTGTTGTTGGAGGTCAGTCATCTCAGCTCCAGGACATCCCTGCAGGAGTTCCTCAGGGTAGTGTCCAAGGCCCAACCCAATTTTCAACTGCTTCATCAATGACCTTCCCTCCATCATAAAGTCAGAGGTGGGGATGTTTATTGATGATTGTACAATGTTCAGCACCATTCGTGATTCCTCAGATACTGAAACTGTCCATGTTCAAAGGCAACAAGATCTGGACAATAACCAGATTTGGGCTAAAAAGCATCAAATAACATTTGTGCAACATAAATATTAGGCATTGACCATTTCCAACGAGAAAGAATCTAACTGTTGGTGTTTGACATTCAAAAGCATTGCCATGACTGAAAGTCTGCAACTAACCTCCTGAGGGTTACAGTTGACTGGCAACTGAACTGGACTGGTCAAACAAGTACTGTGACTACAATAGCGGGAGAGGCTAGGGAGCGTAAGCCAGGAGTGTGGCGGAAATTTCTCCATTTACCTGGAGGAGTACAGCTTCAACAACATGCAAGAGGCTTGACAAACAGGCAGACAACTAGCAATCCGTATCCACAAACGCCAACTCGCCACTAAACACCATGACCAGCTGTCCCCAGTAACCAAACACACAGATGCCCAACATCACAAATTCAACTGGGCCAATACAATGATCATAGCAAAAACTAAGTAGAGGGCAACTAGAGAATTGCTAGAAGCATGGCATTCATCCATGGATTCCATCAACATACACATACACCTAGACCCAATACACTGGCCGCTGCATTGAACAACCGGAACCAGCAACCGGAAGCAGTAGGAAAGGAACCAAATAAATTCCAGAAAATACAGTACGGCAGGGCATCACAGGAGCCTCCAAAGCACTGAAAATGTCACCTAGACAGAGGACGAAACGTCTACAAATCAACTTCTCATCTCAGGGAACATACCCACAACCATGACAGGCTTGACACCACCCAGGACAAAGCAACCAACTTGATTGGCACCACATCCACAAGCAGCCACTCCCTCCACCGCCAAAATACAATGGCAGCAGCATGTGCAGAGCACCTACAGAAATTCAACAAGGCTACTTATACAGCACCTTCCAAACACATAACTGCTTCCATCTAGAAGGACAAGGACACCAGCTACATGGGAACACCACCACCTCCAATCTCCTTCCCAAGCCACTCACCATCCTGACTTGGAAATATTGCTGTTCCTTGTCACTGGGTTAATATTCTTAGTTGAATGCAAATAGCCCCTATTTCTGAGATCACAACAGGGACTGCACTTCAAACGTGCTTCATTGTCTTTATAATGCTGTGAGATGTCTGATTAGCATGAAAAGTGCCGAATAAATGTTAGTCTTTCTTTTGGAAATCTTAACCACAACTTCACTTAAAAGTACAATTAGTTCGGTCAAGAATTGTACAGCTTCTTCTACAACTATTTGTTCTGTTAGATTTCGGGAAGCCAGCTATTGTCAGCCGTTAGTTGGCTGCCACAACTAAGTATCAATGAAAAGAGATTCTTAAATTCAACAAGTTGGAGTTATTGCTTGCTGGCAATCAGATACAAGTTTCATTAGCTAGATCAGAGTCAAAAGGTGTGGTGCTGGAAAAGCACAGCAGGTCAGACAGCATCCGAAAAGCAGGAGAATTGATGTTTTGGGCATTAGCCCTTCATCAGGAATGTGGAGGGGGGAAAGGGGGCTGAGAGATAAATAAAAGGGCGGGAGTGGGGCTGGGGGAAGGTAGCTGGGAAGGTGATAGATAGATGGAGGTGGGGGGCGATGGTGATAGGTTGGAGGGAGGGTGGAGTGGAGAGGTGGGAAGGAAGATGGACAGGAGGGCAGTGCCGAGTTGGAGGGTTGAATCTGGGATGAGGTGGGGGTAGGGGAGATGAGGAAACTGGTGAAATCGATGTTGATGCCGTATGGTTGGAGGGTCCCAAGGTGGACAATGAGGCTTTCTTCCTCCAGGCATCGAGTGGCTTTGTTTAAGCATTGGAGGAGGCCCAGGACTTGCATGTCTTTGGTGGAGTGGAAGGAGGAGTTGAAGTGGTCGACCACAGGACGGTGCGGTTGTTTGGTGTGTGTGTTCCCGAGATGTTGCCTGAAATGTTTGGCAAGTTGATGTCCTGTATCCCAAATGTAGAGGAGGCCACATCGCAAGCAGGATGAACCCACTTACTAACACCATGAGTAGACCTTAGATACAGGCCTACACATTCTGAGATCCTAAAATGTTCGATTTCATCCAGACCAAGCTGATGTGGCATTGATACGTTGGCCTGGGCCTAAAACCGTCTCCAACATAAGCTTTCCAAAACCATTACTCTATATAATAGCATTCCCCAGAATCCAAGTGTAAACTAACCAGGACCTTATATGTATGAAACATGTCATGTTTTCTAATTATCTACGTATGAAAGTCTTCGTCAATTTTGTGTATAGGTTCACGAGATGTTAATGATGTGTGTAGCTGGATCATCAAGTCTCGTTGGAACCATGCTGTTTCCAACTTTTCATCACATAGAAATTCCCATGTTATATCCTTTTTTGATTAAGAATGGATAACCTCAAATTTGCCTGCACAGAATTTCATTGCCATATTTTTGCCCATTCACTTAGATTAGATTAGATTAGATTAGATTACTTACAGTGTGGAAACAGGCCCTTCGGCCCAACAAGTCCACACCGACCCGCCGAAGCGTAACCCACCCATACCCCTACATTTACCCCTTTACCTAACACTACGGGCAATTTAGCATGGTCAATTCACCTAACCTGCACATCTTTGGACTGTGGGAGGAAACCGGAGCCCCCGGAGGAAACCCACGCAGACACGGGGAGAACGTGCAAACTCCACACAGTCAGTCGCCTGAGTCGGGAATTGAACCCGGGTCTCTGGCGCTGCGAGGCAGCAGTGCTAACCACTGTGCCACCGTGCCGCCCACACTTAATCGCTCAATAACTCTTTGTAAAATCTTGGGCACTTCAGGTCAATACCTGGTAACCTTTCTAGCTAGTGATCCATAAATACTACCTCTTTTAACCTTTAATAAATTTCCCAATTACCTCAGACATGGGAAAAGACATTATAGCACATCCACTTTGAACTGTTCTGGAATCATACATACATATCTGTCTAAGTTAATAATCAGGGAAGTCTAGGGATGTTTCAATTAGTGTCAAGTTTCACATTAGTTGCAGAATGGAGCTTATAAACATTCCCTTATTAATACTCAACCATGCGATTGGAAGGCAACTGACTTGCAGTAGAATGAGCAAGCCATGGCATTGCAAGGTAAAACCTGTGAGGTGGGGCTGAACTGCTCAAAATAGTCAGAAAATCATCATGGCACAGCAGGAGATCATTTGACCCATGGAACCCTTAAGACTCAAATCTTCAATAAAACATAAAATAGTATTTTGTGCAGATTTAATGCAACTTTAAAAGTAAAGAAACCATCTCCATAGGCAGACACAGTATCTACAAAAAAGATACATGTTCTTTGAGTCAGATATATGTCACGGATTTTTCAATAGGGCCCAAATTTCTGTTGGGATGGGTCCCACAGTGGAGATGTTTACCAATTCCAGCCACATTTCCAGCCTCAAGGAAGATTTCCTTTGGATCAAGAATCACTGGAACAAACCTCAGGGAGAAGGAGCAGGCAGTTACTGGGATTCTCTGGTGTTATAGATCCCCTGTGTGACCTTGTCGTGAGAAAGCTAGCACTGAGATGTCAATATGTTTATTAATCACCACATTCCAGAGTCCATGTTGCTCCTGTATTTTTGTCATACTCTGTTAGGGGAGGCAATGTCCCAGTGGAATTGGTGCTAGACTGTTAAGCTAGAGACCAGGTAATGTTCTGGGGACCTGGGTCAACTCCTGTTGTGGCATATGGTGGAAATTTAAATTCAATAAATATCTGGAATTAGGAGTCTAATGACCATGAAAGAATTGTCAGGAAAAATCTATTGGATTCACTAATATCCTTTAGGGAAAGAAACTGCCATCTTCACCTGTTCAGGCCTACATGTGACTCCAGGCCCACAGCAATGTGGTTGATTCTTAACTGCCCTCTGGACAATTAGGGATGGGAAATGAATATTGGTCTAGCCAGTGCTGCCCTCGTCCTGTGAATGAATATTTAGAAATTGGTTCTATAGATCATCTCTAGTACAGATTGGGGTGGCTTCTGAGTTAAAACATACTAGGTGCACTGCTGCCTAGTTATAGAATCTTAAAGTCATACTGCTCAGGAACAGGCCACTTGATCCAACCTATTCATGTCAATCACATTTCCCAAACTAAACTAGCCCCATTTGCCTGCGTTTGGCCCATATCCCTCTAAATCTTTCCTATTCATGTACCTGTCCAATGTCTTTTAAATGTTGTGACTGTCCCTGCACCGACCACTTCCTCTGACAGTTCATTCCACATAAGAACCCACCCTCCATGTGTAAAGGTTACCCCTCAGGTTCCTGTTAAATCTTTCTCCTCTCAACTTAAAAAAAAAAATGCCTCTTGGTTTTGAACTTCCCCACCTTCAGGAAAAAAGTTTGCTACGCACCTCATCTGTGTCCCTCATGATTTTATAAACCTCTATAATGTCACCCCTCAATCTTCTACACACAAATGAAAAAAAGTCTGTGTCCATCCAGCCTCTCCCTATTACTTAAACCCTCCAGTCCTGGCATCACCCTGGTAAATCTTTTCTGATCCCTCTCCAAATTACTAGCATCCTATCTATAGCAGGGTGATCAGAGCTGCACACAATACTCCAGAAGTGAAGGTTTTTAGTCTTTCATGGGAAGTGTTAAACCATGGCCCTATCCTCCTCTCAGGTTGATATGAAATATTCCATGTCACTAAAGAACAACGGAGCTCTCGCCAAAGTCTTGACCAATATTTATCAGCATCACAAAAGCATGTTACCTGCCTTTCATGATAATGCTGTCTCTGAGATGTTGCTATATATAAGGTTGCTTCCACACTTTCAAGATTGCAAACATGCATGCACTTCACAAGGTTTTCGTTGGCTGTGAACTGCTTTGAAAGGTCATGGTAAGGGACGCCAGTGACCAGGGCCCCGGTACGAAGTGGGGTTTGTAGCCTAGTTGAGTGTGTGACGGCAAACAATGGTCAGACTATGTGGAAGCTCCCCAGTGTTGATCTGTCGTAGTGAGACCTTGGAGACAGACTGTGATGATTGTCTTTTTAACTGCTTGTTTTCTGACCTATGGTTATACTGTGTGCAGCTATAATGTAACTTCTTTTCTTCGTTTCTCTATTCTGTAACTTAAGATTGTGTCTAGTTACTCTGTACCTAAGATGGCACCATTTGTTTGTGACATTGTTAAAGTGTGACAATATGGGTGGAGAGAACAATCACATATCGGACCTTGGATATACCCAATTGGAAATGTGAGAGGATGGATTTGAAATATATATCTCCAGTATCAAAAAGTGTGGTGCTGGAAAAGCATGGCCGGTTAGGCATCATCTGAGGCGCAGAAGAATTGACGTTTCGGGCATAATCCCTTCATCAGGAATGTGCACAGTTTATACTCGAAACATCGATTCTTCTGCTCCTCGGATGCTGCCTGACCAGCTATGCTTTTCCAGTACCACACTCTTCGACTCTGACCTCCAGCATCTGCAATCCTCACTTTCTCCCAGTATATATCTCCATCCTTTCAAATCCTGGATTGGCTGACGAGTGAGTAGTAGAAGGGAAACCAGCAGAATGTTTAGCTGTACAATGTTATATTGAAAGTAGCTGTAATTCACTGGTCAAGAGAGGATTCAGCAGAAAGACAGACAATTACTTCCAAGTGTTATTCAAAATAAGTAAAGGAACATAAAATAAATAAGTTGAGCATTTGGATGTATTTTAGATAAACTCACAAAAAACAATCATCAACCCATTAGATTCTAAGCACAAGTACACGGCAAAAATAATATTAATAGGCACAACTGAACCCCTCCAGTTAGCATCTGCTGCCTCTGATTTCGTGAAACCTTGACCTGCAGAAAGTGAGGAAAATGTTAGGGAGTTTTGTGTAAGCTTTTTGGCTGATGTGCCTGCCGTGATTGGATAGCTGGCAATGTATGTATTAGGAATAGATGAGATGTCAGTGTGGGATTTATAGTAGTTCTAATTGTGTGAGGGTGAGGCGAAGCTTAAGAATGTCAGACATGAGTTGTGATTGATACAGATTGTTGGTCAGTCAGAGATGGGGATGCAATGATTTGAATAGTAGCTGAAGCTAGCGATGCAGATGGCAAGAAATGACATTTGACGATGCTTTCGCTGAACCTGCAATCATTGAATCTGATGTGGCACTACATTCAGGTCCTCAGGGCTAGAGTCCTGGCACAGCTTTAAGCAGTGCTGGCTGGCATTAGCTAGTGCTGGGAAGTTATGATTTTTGAGCTCTGTACTAAAGCATGCAGCTAGTCAATAGCATAGTTTGATTTGGCTGCACACAGCAATCCTCAAAATAAACAGGAAGCACTTAGTTAGCATGCTGACTGCACTACATTGAACAGGGGCTAATCATGACTTGTGATTCACTCACACATTTCTAGGGAATATTCTATTTAGTCCCCAGTCTTTCTAAGTTTTAGAAAATGTCTTTTGGGATCCCAAAGTCTAAATTTTAAGATCTACATTACTTTAAGATCAACATCAATCAGAAATAAAACTGAAAACCTATATGTATTCATATAATTTCCAACACATTCATTTTGTTAAATCATAAAATTATTCAATAGGTTTTCTTATTTTCTCCCATTATGGCTTATTGCTGTGTTACTTATATTATTTATCAAAGCACTCTAGAATGGATGGCAGAAGTAATTTCCAAATGACAAATATGTGCCAGGAAAAATGCATGACTGCAGGGAAAGCACAGGAAAACAGGACTGAATGGGCTAAGTGGCCTTCTTCTGCTTTAAGATTATGTGATGCAAATGTCAAGATCTCTGTACCCTGCAAGAAGTGGAATAAATATGTGTCAACTTTGACTCAAAGTTGTGGATGGGTAGGATGGTAGTCCTGAAAGCTTCAATCTTGAGGATTTCATTTCAGTCTATATTCCAATATAGTGCTGAAGGAGAGCTGCACTGACAGCAGTTCCAGCTTTCAGTTATTAAACCAAGATGGCTTTTGTCTTTTCTGTTGAAGGGAAGGATCCTGTGACACTGTTTGAAGAGGAACAGATGAGATCTTGATGGTGTTCTAGCCAACACTTATCACTCAACCAGCTTCACTAAAACTGGTCATTTCGTGCCTTATTAATTGCTCCTTGAGGAAACTTGCTAATGCCATATTGGCTGCTGCCTTTCTGAAGTTATACAGTGATTAAACTTCAAAAGTAACTCATTGTCAGTAAAATGATTTGGGATGTTCTGAGAGCTGTTATCAAAATCCACGTGTTTCTTTATTACTTTACTTTGACCACTTGAGAATCTGTTGTTAATGCATCATCTGGACATTGTGCGCTTTGATTTCTATATTGAGTTAATGTCCAGACAACGATTAAGCTTGTGAAGGATTTGAATTAATGTCTGATTAATTTGATGGAATATTACCTTAGTTTGACCACTTGCTACGCTTGGAATCGAAGTCATGATTTCTCATTATATACATTTTCTAAAGGTTTAGCAGATGGATATTCCATCAACTTAATCGGACATCTATTCAAATCCTTCACAAGCTTAATACTGGTCTGGACATTAACTCAATATAGAAATCACAGTACAATGTCCAGATGATACATTAACAATGGATTCTCAATCTAGATGAATGCAGAAATGCAGAAGAGCACTTTTTTTATTGGATAATATACTGTAATACATGTGGACAGTTATGGAACACGGATTAATTTAATGTTTCTTTGCCTTTATGGATAGAATTTGATAATCAATCACTGCATTTAAAACAAATTTAATCTTTTAGACACCATTAAATTATAGCATTTGAAAATGGCAAGATATTTTAAAAGTTAAAAACATCACACAACACCAGTTTATAGTCTGACAGGCTTATTTGGAATCACTAGCTTTTGAAGCGCAGTTTCTTCATCAGGTGGAGCAGAATCATAAGACACAGACTTTATAGCAACAGGATTGCAGTGTCATGGAATATAATATTAAACACAGTTAGCCTAAGTCTTTCATCTTTTAGAATGATCATGTTAGTTTCAGTTCCTTCATTGTAAATCCCAGAATGTTTTTAAAAGTTACATCCTCAAGACAGCTTTTAACAATAGGTTAAAAATCACACAACACCAGGTTGTAGTCCAACAGGTTTAATTGGAAGCACACTAGCTTTCGGAGCGACGCTCCTTCATCAGGTGATTTTAACAATAGGTGTCACCTCAACTCAGATAATGCATTGGAGGTGTGAAGTTAAAGTTTGTCTGTGTCCCGATGTTAGATCAGACTGATTCTATTTCTAAAGTGGGATTTACAGAATCTTACATGGACTTATGCAGTTTTTGAGCAAAATAAAATGTTCTGCAAGTACAAACCCCCTCCCCCCCCCCCATTTGACCTCGGACCTTCGGGTGACCATCCTCCAAGGTGGTCTTAGGCATAGTCAAAAACGCAAAGTGGCCGAGCAGAGGCTGATAGCAAAGTTCAGTACCCATAGGGAGGGCCTCAATCGGGACCTTGGGTTCATGTCACATTACAGGTGACCCCACTGCATTACACACACATGCGTGCACAACACACACACACACACACACACTCTCTCTCACTCTCTCTCTCTCTCTCATATGCTCACACATATACCCTTCCCATACTCATACCCACACATGCACCCTCATTATACTCCACTACATTCACACAGGCACACACTGTCTCACAGACACTAATGCCCTCACCCACACACTCACATGCATGCACTCACTTGGTCTCCCCTGCGCGCACACGCACACACACACTCTTATGTGAGGTGAATTTGTACTTGCAGAACAACATTTTATTTTGTTCAAAAACTGCATAAGTCCATGTAAGATTCTGTAAATCCCACTTTAGAAATAGAATCAGTCTGATCTAACATCGGGACGCAGACAGACCTTAGCTTCACACCTTCAAGCATTACCTGAGTTGAGGTGACACCTATTAAAAGCTGTCTTGAGAATGTAACTTTTATAAATATTCTGGGATTTACAATGAAGCAACTGAAACTAACATGATCATTCTAAAAGATGAAAGACTTAAGCTAAATGTGTTTAATATTACATTCCATGACCCTGCAATCCTGTTGCTATAAAGTCTGTGTCTTATGATTCTGCTCCACAACCACCTTTTGAAGAAGCAGTGCTTCGAAAGCTAGTGCCTCCAAATAAACCCATCGGACTATAACCTGGTATTGTGTGATTTTTAATTTTGTCCACCCTAGTCCAACATCGGCACCTCCAAAACAAGATATTTTAAACTTACCTATCAAAATGTTCTCACTTCCACAACAGACTTTTCCCAAGATCACAAACTAATTATCTGATCTGTTCCACAAAGGCTTCAGAGAGCCGACAACCCTTACCAAAAATATCAATATCAGGGAGATTCATGGGCCAATGGGTCTTGTCAACGGCTGAACTTGACATCACTTTGTGTGTCAGCCCATCCTCCACTATCACGTTTCCTGTACCAATAGAAATTGTGACTGATGGGTAACGGATGGGAAAATTTAATTCAAGGTCTTCCCATTTCCATTTTCCATTGCTTGATCTGACATTCCTCAATGTCGAGATAGAACAAACTGACCTGATACATTCCTTGTGATGCGATTTTCTCAAAAATACATTCAGAATGTTGTAGCCTAATTCCACTGATGAACCAAATAAACTTAGTTAAGAAGTTCCAAGATTGGTGATGTCATTATTTACAATCTTTCTAAATTATTTATTCTGAAATTGATCTGACAACAGCCAGGATTGAACTGACATCTTTTCTTTACACCAAACAGGCTGTCCAATCCTCAAAATTCTTTCAGATTTTGTTCAGTGGGCTGAAATGTGAAATGGAGTTTATTGAGTCATATGGATTAAAGCTGCTCCTTCATCACGTATGATACAATTTCTCGGATATGACTCGGAGAAAGATGCACTGTGGTGCTGATCCTCTGCGTTCTATCCATAATGTTAAGTTGCTACAGATTCAAACTTGCACATTCAGATCTAAAATAAACTATAAATAGGATAATTAATCTATCCGAGACTGAGTATTATTGGCAAATGGAAAATGCACGTAGGTCTTGGTGTCAAATAATTCACTATTTTTTATTGTAAAGTATGTGACAACTAATTAATTAACTTTTAACATGAATAGAGGGAATTGTGTGATATAATGAAGTAATCACTGGTTTACCATTTCTAGGACCTCATTCCAAAATCATTCCTGACAGACTGTTTGTTACATGGGACTGTCCCAAATGAGATGAACCTTCACAATCACTATTGCGTTATAAATGTATTCTAAGTTAAACAGAAAAATGTGTCCAAATAATTATCTGTTCAAATTGAAGGAAAAGTGAGAAAAAATGTCCAATTTAAACAGAATATGCAGGGGCCGGTGTTGGACTGGGGTGGACTAAGTTAAAATTCACACAACAGCAGATTAGAGTCAAACAGGTTTATTTGAAAGCACTAGCTTTCGAAGCGCTGCTCCTTCATCAGGTAGCTTCAGGCTTCGCAAAGACATGATTGAGGGTTTCAACACACTGAAAGGAAGCTAATCTGTCCAGTTGGATAGGCATTGAAGATAGACACGAGGTAAAAACAATGACTGCAGATGCTGGAAACCAGATTCTGGATTAGTGGTGCTGGAAGAGCACAGCAATTCAAGCAGCATCCGAGGAGCAGTAAAATCGATGTTTCGGGCAAAAGCCCTTCATCAGGAATAAAGGCAGAGAGCCTGAAGAGTGGAGAGATAAGCTAGAGGAGGTTGGGGGTGGAGAGAAAGTAGCATAGAGTACAATAGGTGAGTGGGGGAGGGGATGAAGGTGATAGGTCAGGGAAGAGAGGGTGGAGTGGATAGGTGGAAAAGGAGATAGGCAGGTAGGACAAGTCATGGGGACAGTGCTGAGCTGGAATTTTGGAACTAGGGTGAGGTGGGGAAGGGGAAATGAGGAAACTGTTGAAGTCCACATTGATGGGCCCTGGGGTTGAAGTGTTCTGAGGCGGAAGATGAGGCGTTCTTCCTCCAGGGGTCTGGTGGTGAGGGAGTGGCGGTGA
>NC_057735.1:42419504-42462156 GCF_004010195.1 Chiloscyllium plagiosum | reverse complement strand
GGGAGCTGGGATCTGGTGTGGGTGTGGAGCTGGGAGTGGAGGTGGAGCCGGTAACTGGAGTGGGTGTGATGGTGGGGGGAATGGGGGTGAAGTCATGAGCAGGGGTGGTGTTCCCCTCAGGGTTCTGGGGGGCGGGGATGGTGACAGTGGGATCTGTGGGGGGGGGCGTGTCAGCAGAATGCAGGTGAGTGGCGTCAGTGGGGGCGGAAGTGGAAGATAAGAGAACTAGCAGATATTCTTTTCAGTTTAATAACATCCTTCCTGCAGCAAGGTGACCAAAACTGAACATGCTACTCTAAGTGCAGCCTTACCAATATCTTGTACAACTGTAACATAACTTTCCAACTTATAAACTCAATGCTCTGTGCCAAAAGCTGTCTTCACTGCCCTTTCAGAGAAACGTGCACTTGAACTCCAACGTTCCTCTGTTCCACTATACAGCTTAAGGCTCTACCATTCATCATGCAATCCTACCTTGATTTAACTTTACAAAATGCAAAACCTTGCACTAATCTATATTCAACTTAATTTGCCATTTCTCGGCCCACTTCCCCAGCTGCCTCACTATCCATGATACCATCTATTTTACTGCCATCTGCAAACTTACTAATCATGCCTTGTACATTCTCATCCAAATCATTGATATGGATAACAAACAGCAATGGGCTCAGAACCAACCCCTGAGGCAGTCCACTAGTCACAGGCCTCTTTTCACTCTACTGTCTGCTTCCTGGCATCAAGACAATTGTGTATTCGAGTTGCTGGCGTTCCCAGGATTCCATGAGATCTAACCTTCTAGAGCTGCTTACAATTTGGAAATATATCAAAGACTTTATTGAAATCCATACAGACAATGTCTACCGCCTTGCCCTCATCAACCTTCCTGGTCACATCATCAAAGAACTCTAACAAATTTGTGAGGAATGACCTCCCATGCACAAACCCACGCTGACTACTTCTAATCAAATCCTCTCTTTCCAAATGCATATATATCTTATCCCTCAGAATCTTCTCCAAATGCATATATATCTTATCCCTCAGAATCTTCTCAAGTAACTTATCTACCTCTGCCGCAAATGATGGGAAGTCGTCAAGGAGGATTTGTGTACAGAGTCAGTATGGGTGGAAGTCAGAAACTGGAAAAGAGGAGTCACGTTATTGGGAGTTTTCTACAGACTCTCCCTTCCAAAAAAAATAATAGAGACACGGAAGAGTAGATTGGGAGGAAGATTTTGGAAAGGTGCAGAGATAATAGAATTGTTGTCATGGGTGACTTTATTGATTGGAACCTTCTTAGCTCAAATAATTTGGATGGAACAGTTTTTCTCAGGTGTGTCTAGGAAGTGTTCCCAACTCAATATATAGATAGGCCAACTGGAGAGGAGGCCATATTGGATTTGGTGCTTGGCACAGAACCAGGTCAGGTGTCAGATCTCTCAGTGGGAGAGCATTTCAGTGATATTGATCACAAATCCCTGACCTTTACTATTGTCATGGAGAAGGATAGGAGCAGACAGTATGGGAAAGTATTTAATTGGAGGAGGGAAATTATAATGCTATTAGGCAGGAACTGGAGCACCTAAATTGGGAACAGGTACTCTCAGGAAAATGTACGGCAGAAATGTGGAGATGGTTTAGATACCACCTGCGAGGGCTGGATGGTTTATCCCACTGAGGCAAGGAGGAGATGGTTGGGTGAAAGAACCTTGGGTGACAAGGAATGTGGAACATCAAGTCAAGAGGAAGAAGGAAGCTTTCTTAAGGTTGAGGAGGCAAGGATCAGACAGGGCTCTAGAGGGTTACAAGGTAGCCAGGAAGGAACTGAAGAATGGATTTAGGAGAGCTAGAAGGGGCATTAAAAAGCCTTGGTTGGTAGGATTAAGGAAAACCACAAGGCATTCTATACTTATGTGAGGAAGAAGAGCATCACCAGGGTGAGGGTAGGACCATTCAGGGATAGTGGAAGGAACTTGTGCCTGGAGTCGGAGGAGGTAAAGGAGGTCCTTAATGAATACTTTGCTTCAGTATTCACTACTGAGAGGGATATCGTTGTTTCTGAAACAGGTTGATATGCTCAAACAGGTTGATGTTAGGAAGGTGTAATATACTGAAAATATTGAAAAACATAAGGCTAGATAAGCTCCCTGGGCCAGACGGGATATACCCAAGGAAAGTGATTGCTGAGCCTGTGGTCATGATCTTTGCATCCTCACTGTCCACTTGAGTAGTGCCAGATAATTGGAGGGTGGCCAGTATTATTCCCTCATTGAAAAAAGGGATTAGGGATAATTCTGGGAATTTCCATACTGTACATCTCTCTGACTCTATGACTCTTACAGGCCAGTCAGTCTTACAACTGTGGTGGGCAAATTATTGGAGAGGATTTTGAGAGACAGGATTTATGATTACTTGGAAAACCATAGTTTGATTAGAGATAGTCAGCATGGCTTTATGAGGAGCAGGTCATGCTTCACAAGCTTTATTGAATTCTTTAAGGATGTGACAAATTACATTGATGAAGGTAGAGCAAGGTCTTTCGAGAAGGTTCCACATGGTAGCCTCATTCAGAAAGTAAGGAGGCATGGGATACAGGGAAATTTGGCTTTCTGGATACAGAATTGGTGGCCCATAGAAGACAGAGTGTGGTAGTAGATGGACAGTATTCAGCCTGGAGCTCGGTAACCAGTGGTGTTCCGCACGGATCTGTTCTGGGACCTCTGCTCTTTGTGATTTTTATAAACATTTGAATTAGGAAGTGGAAGGGTTGGTTATTCAGTTTTCCAATGACACAAAGGTTGGTGGAGTTGTGGATACTGTAGAGGGCTGTTGTAGGTTGCAATGAGACATTGACAGGATGCAGAACTGGATTGACAAGTGGCAGATGGACTTCAACCTGGAAAAATATGAAGTGATTCATTTGGGAGGTGAATTTGGATGCAGAATACAGGGTTAAAGACAGGATTCTTAGCAGTGTGGAGAAACAGAGGGATCTTGGGGGTCCATGTCCATAGATCCCTCAAAGTTGCCACCCAAGTTGATAGGGTTGTCAGGAAGGTGTATGGTGTGTTGACCTTAGTTAGCAGGGGGATTGAGTTTAGACTGAGAGGTTATTCTGCAGCTCTGTAGGGTCCTGGTTAGATCACATTTGGAATATTGTGTTCAGTTCTGGTTACTTCATTATAGGAAGGATGTAGAAGCTTTACAGGGAGTGCAAAGGGGATCTACCAGGATGCTGCCTGGACTGGAGGGCATGTCTTATAAAAACAGGTTGAAGGAGCTTGGGCCTTTCTCATTGGTGTGAAGAAGAGTGAGAGGAGACTTGATAGAGATGTACAAGATGATGAGTTGCATAGTTAGAGTGGATAGTTAGATACTTCCCAGGGCAGAAATGACTATCATGAGGAGGTATAATTTTAAGGTGATTGGAGGAAGGTTTAAGGGAGATGTCAGAGGTTGGTTCTTTACACAGAGAGTCCCAGGGCAGAAATGACTATCATGAGGAGGTATAATTTTAAGGTGATTGGAGGAAGGTTGGTTCTTTACACAGAGAGTGGTGGATGCGTGGAATGCACTGCCAGCAGTGGTCATCGAGTCAGATACATTACGGACATTTAAGCGACTCTTGGATAGGCTCATGGATGATAGTAAAATGAAGGGTATGTCGGTTAGTTTGATCTTAAAGTAGGCTAAACGGTTGGCACAACATCAAGGCCCAAAGGGTCTGTACTGTGCCATACTGTTCTATAGTCTATGAACATTAAAGATGTCCCACAAAATACCGACACCTTGCAATTGGCTCTTTTAATGTCTTAAAGCTGGTTGGTTTTAATCTAAGTCCTAGCAAGCCTCAAAAAATAAGTCTTAAATGGAAAAGGACATTGATCCTTTCAGAATGAAAAGGAAGTTGTAAATACACAGCACATCAAACATCATCTCAAAGAAAACAAGATGTTAATGTTCTTACACTCTGCCTCATGAGGTCATAACAAAATCATTAATCGCCTTTAATGAGTTTCAGATGTTGTGGGATTTAGCATCTATTTATCACATTCTGTAATTTTTATTATTGTCTATGGCCGGCTTCAGAATTGTTGTGGTCTGAATAATGGATTCTACACCAAGCTTAATACAATAGCAGATAATAAGAGTTTCCATATTCATAATTATCTCTAAATTACATTGCAATAATCATTAATCTCACTATTTAATTAGTCCAGTAAGGTTCACAGTTATAAACTGCAGTTTTAATTGTTGAGTATACTGAATGGGAGCTTCTGTTGTTTTCTTGAACACTTGCATCAGAATGACTCTTTTTGCAATTCTATGCCTTTCTCTACTGAAGCTGATGAGCCAGAGAGATGCCAACCACTTTTCAAATGTATCTGAGTGACTCAATAGTGAGATTTTGGTTCTTTTGTGTAGTACTGCCAAGTTACTGTTGGATTTGTAGCAGATGGAGTTCACAAGTGTATTGAGCTCAGTCCTCCTTTTGTTTGAGTAGAACGTATGTTCATCTTTAGGTGGTCACACGCAAATTGTATTGGACTTTTGGAAAATTGACATTTTTTGTATGTGTGGCATATGGCTATGACATGATTTATATGATGGGACAACAATGCTTTAGGTAACCAAACCCGTCACCTCCCCAACTCCTCAGGTTACATCCAAAAATACCTTCGCAACTCTCGGGCAATTGAGGCCAATTGTGACATTCTATCAGTGGTGGGCTTGGTGGTTGACAGAATATATAAGCAGGCTGGTAGATAGAGCTCATTATAGTCTGTCTGTGGCATGGCATTGGATTTCCTTTGTTTGGACTTGAGTGCCCAATAGCGAAGCTCTCTGTAGCCATGCCTGTGTGAGGACTCTTCACTTCAAACTGAGCCCATTGCCCACTTGCAGGCTCTGCCTGACCAGTTGCCTCACAGTGTCCATGTTGCCATGTGTTCTGGGTTCGATGAATGCTCCTTTTCTTGGACATATTGCAGCACTGCCAACGATCACCACCATTGATGGCACTGTTGATACTGAAGAGCAGTTGACTGCTGATGGCCAGCTGCTCTTGGGCAGAAGCCATGATTTCCCAACATCCACCAGGGTAGGTGCCTGATGGCCTGATGCTTTTAGTCATGTTGTGGTGCCATATCATGGCCTTGCAATATTGCTATTAACTCCAGTCATTAATTGTGTTTTTGTCTCTATAGGTGCTACATGATCTATGTAGTATCTACATCATGATAATAATACACATGTTAGCTGGAGTGACAGCTGAGCTTATGTCCTAAGCTCGAAAGGAGGCTTGAGCCTCTAACCTTCTGACTTAAAGGTAGAAGAATGAGTTACTGAGTCACAGCTAACACTAAGACCGAAAAGGAAAAAGAACAAGTTTTGAGATAATGAAGTTCTGGTTTAGGATAATTTGAACCATAACAATAAACCACATAAAGCCATGAATAGGCATCAAGCAAATGGATTTTATAAAGAGACAAGCATTGCATTAAGTCACAACAGCTGTTTTTGTGTGATATGGTCTGGATACAGTATTTGGAGCATTTGAATGCAAACCATAGGAGATGTGATAAAGCGCTGAACGATGTAAATCCTATGTATGATAATCATGAGATTAAATAAATGTAATGTTAAGCTATTGTTTTGCTGACTAGTGCTGCTGCCCAGATATTGTTTAACTAGTGTTGTGTGTGCACTATGCTTCTCCAAGTGGGAAGACATGCTGCCTACTCCCCTGCAATGATTTGCATTAAAATAACACTACTTAATTGCAGACAGCGGTAGATTAGTGTATAGTTTACAGGCATGAGAGTCACAACACATTTATTCAGTAAGACAGTGCAATGTGTCATCAATGTTTGCAAGGTTATGAGGGATATGGTATTGAATAAGTTGCCTTGAGATCAGGCAGAAAATTCTTCACTGGCTGGTGACGCACATAACAAGAAATGAAAATGGTTGTGGTCATCAAACCCAACCATCTCAATCCTAGGACATCCTTGTAAGAGTTTTCCAGAGTACTATTCTAGGCCCAACCATCTTCAACTCCTTCATTAATGACCTTCCCTACATCATTTGGATCGAAGTCAGGATGTACACTGAGGAATTGCAAGGTTCAGTTCATTCACAAGTCTACAGAAAGGGAAAACTTCATGTTACCTACGCAGCAAAACTCGAACAGATTCAAGCGTGGACTGTTAAATAGAAAATCAATTCATGCCACACACAAGTTCCAAGCAAAGGCCACTTCTAACAAGCAAAAACAACCAAATTGTCTTGATATTCAACAGAATTGTTCAACCTGGGAATTACCACTGACCAAGCATTTAATGGGACCAGGCACATAGATACCAATTATATAAGCACTGTGGCTACAGATTTGGAAGCTGGAGGTTCTGTGGTAACTCCTGTCTTGACTTCTCAAAGTCTGTCAACCATTTATAAAGCACAATATGATAGAATACTCTCCAACTGAGTGCACGCATGAATCTTAGCATTATCCAAGATAATGCAGTCCATTTGATCAATAACTAATCCACTAACTTAAGTTTCCATCACCAGTGCACGGTGACAGCAGTATGTGCCATCCATAATGCACCAGAGCAACTCACCAAAGCTCCTTTGACAGCACCTTCCAAGCCTCTAACTTTAGGAATAAAATGAACAATACATACTTAGGAGCACCACCTCCTGGAAGTCATATAACATCCTGATGTGAAATTAATGTGCTGTGACTGGGAATGGATAATAAATACTGATCTTGTGACAATGCTCACAGCTCATGAAGTTATATAAAAAAATCCCATAATTTTCAAGATAAGAATAACAGGCAATATTTCAGCAAGTTACAGAAAACAAAGATACATTTGAAAAGAACAAAGAAACCGCAAATACAGGAACTTAGTTTTATTAAACACAGACACAATGAGGGGGAATCGTGGATATGGGAAAGAAGTTTACATTCCTTCCCAGGTTTTTTAGAGGGTGGGCCAGGAAATTCAATTGAGCAAGTGGCAAAAGGTCAGCTTCTCAACAACAGGTTCAATGCTTGCTGTTAAATACTCAGAACCTTTCATGAGGTTTAGCTTTCTTGTATTGCATGGTTAGGAAGTGTTTTGTGTTGATCAGTTTGGCATAATACAGAATTAACACCCCACCGTGCTGAAATTACACTTATAAACACAATTCTGTTAATCAATAATAGGAAACGTGTATGGTCACAATCACATACATATAGGAGGCATGAACCTGATGAGATGGAGGACCAAGCTTAGTTGAGTTGTTTCAATTACTTGTCTCCTTCATAACTAAGTGATTCCTTTGCATAAGCACTGCCGACCAGATATCCCAACCCAATCTAGTCCCACCTGACAGCACCTGGCCCATATCCCTCCAAACCCTTCCTATTCATATACCCATCCAAATGCCTCTTAAATGTTGCAATTTGTACCAGCCTCCACCACATCCTGTGGCAGCTCATTCCATACACGTACCACCCTCTGCGTGAAAAAGTTGCCCCTTAGGTCTCTTTTATATCTTTCCCCTCTCACCCTAAACCGATGCCCTCTAGTTCTCGACTCCCCGACCCGAGGGGAGTCTTTGTCTATTTATCCTATCCATGCCCCTCATAATTTTGTAAACCTCTATAAGGTCACCCCAAGCCTCTTCATGTTGACCAGCTTATTAGCAGTCTCAGTCATATACAGTCTGGCTTGTTATTTGTCTACAGTTGAGGGGCGAAGCTAATAAGCCTTCCCAAGTAAGGCAACCACAGTGAGTAATGCCAGCAAACCCAACTGGGACCCAAGGTGGGACTGAGCTCCACGGATGCCTCAATTTAAAAGGCCCTCTTCTGTGCTTGTGTCCTTGCACCAATAAAGCCTAGTTATTCTCCTATTCTCCTCGTTGTGATGAAAGGTCAGTTTTAAGTGTGAATCCTGGTAGAGGTATGGGAGGCATTGCCCCTGTGGTACTATTGGTAGCTGCAGTGAAATTAGAGACATTGATGAAACTAAGCATATTCTGTATTTGTGCCTCTCTACTTTTATTCAGTCTGAAGTGTCGAACTTGTGGTGACATCTTTGCTAACTGTTTAGAATTGAAGAGTGTGTATTCTGTTTCTATCTTAAAGTGATGACTGAGAACATATTCTGAACACATTTCACAAGTCTATGTAGCAGCTAATGCTTAATCTTGTATTTCTGTTCAACCTCTGTCAGTGAACATGATGTATTATGAATTGATCTACACCTCCATCCATCTGTCATAGAGTCATACCGTATGGAAACTAACCCTTCAGTCCAACCATGCTAAGCTGAAATTAATCCCAAACTAAACTAGTCCCACCCACCTGTATCCCTGTTCCATATCCCTCTAAACTTTCCTATTCATGTACTTATCTAAGTGCCTTTTAAACATTGTAACTGTGTCCGCATCCACCAATTTCTCAGGAAGTTCATGCAAATCACCCTCTGTTAAAAGAAATTGCTTCTCATGTCTTTTTAAAATCTCTCTCCTGTCACCTTAAAAAATGCCTCCTAGTCTTGAAATCTCCCATCCTAGAGAAAAGACACCTACCATTAACCCCATCTATACCCTTGTAAACCTCCCAGTCCTACAGAAGGTGCATTGGACAAATAGATAGTAGGGAGTGTTGGGTCACAGTGAGCTATGATATCAGCCAATTTCATGGTCTCTTTGATGTTGCTTGAAAGAACCCTGTTGTGCTTCCTCCCAGCATTATGCCTTGGTTTGTCACAACAGCTGCTGGAATGACTCATTGACAACAGCTAGTTTCAGCAGAAACTTCCTGTCTTGTTTTAAAATATCCATGAATCTCTGGAACTCAGTCCAAATCTGAGGAGCTGGAAACTCCTTGATGGCTCTTGTCTTTTATGGATTAACTCTAACACTAGATGAATCCAAAATATGCCCAAGAAACAGTCTGCTGTGAGAATTTGTGTTTGAAGTTGAGTGTAAGCCCGGCCTCCTGGAGGTGCCACCACTTGTTGCATATTCGCATGTCGTGTCTGGATGGATCCATGTGTCAGGTCCTCATCCAAGTGACATTTGACTCTCTCCAGCTCTTTAAGGAAGCTTGGCGTTGTTTTCTAGAAGATTTCTGGCAATGATCAACTCTAATTCCTGATCTCTGTTTGACTAATTACTTGTATTATTTTGCTCAGATTCAATCAGCCGCCAACTACAAATGGTCAGACAATAGTTCACTTAAGATTCTGACAATACTTCTTCCCATGACAAGTTCTTCTTTTGAATTTACCATGCTCACAGTCCTCTGCACACATCCATGCAGATCATTGATAAATGTGGCAATTGTTTCCACTTGTTGCTGGATGCACTTTGTATAACTTACTCTGACAATGGTTTTTATTGTGGATTAGGCATCAAGACCTTCCTGCTATATAGTCATTTGCCTGAGGTATTATCTTATTATACAAAATAATATCATAACATTCAAGGCTATGTGCCAAATGCTGGATAGTGGGATGATAGTACAACTCAATGAGCTGAAGGTCATCTTCTGTGCTGTATGATTCTATGTTGCTATGAATAGTGTAGTGATCTGCTTAACCCTTGGCTCTGTAATGAGGCTGGATGCAGTGCCATGGTGGGACAGTCTCCGTCTCCAATTCAGCTGTGATTCTGCCAATGGGAGAGAATTTCTCCTCTTGTTCTTTCTCTGCCCCTAACACCCCATTGTACTGCTAACGAATATTTGCAGAGTATTTGGAAACCAGGAATACTCTAGATTTCTGATTCTTCGGAGAGTGCCTCCATCCTCAGGTGTCCTTGTGTCCACCTCCACTGGTCTGGCAGCTCACTGGATGTCACTGTGAGCCCTCCTAGTGGTCCTGCTGCTTTCCTGGTGTGCCCACCATATTTAATTGAATGGGAGCTCTAGTGGTTGTTTCTCAAATGACTGGAAAGACCCACATTCCACTATGGCCCATTCTCAGGGGTGGGGAGATAGTGGGAATTGAGGCTGAGGTTGAGGTTCCAGAACCTTGGCTCAATCCAACCCTCTTTCTCTTTTAAATAGCTGCAGAACTGCGGCACATTTCTGTTTATATTTCAGGTTTTCAGTGTTCACAGTATTTTTCCAATTCTGTGTAATTTGCGGTGCACATTTTTTGTGTGTGTGAAGGTTGGCTTGTAAATAAAACACTTCCTGCACAAGAGAAACTCAGCAACATAATGAAATAACTCCACAAAGGCCAGTATCCTGTCACCAAGTTATCCTTTATTTACACATGGACAACCCATGACACTGACCCAGCTCCCTCAGAGCCAGCTCTCAGAGTGACCGTACCGGGTGACATTCCTGTTTATATCTGTCAGCCAAGGCTCCCTGATTGGACCAGATTAACTGCCCCAATCAGGGAACTCCTATTCAATGAGGTCCTCCTGACTGACCTTGCTACAATCACTACACATAATGTTACAATAAATGAGAATGGATCTTCAATCTGGAAATCTCTATTTGAAAATAACAAGCTACCTATTCTATAATTTACCTGGTGAGGAACAATTGCCTAGTGAAGCAGAACACAGGAGCTGTGAGGTTGCTTGGTGCAGTGTAGACCGACACAACCGTGTGTTCTGTGGTCAAATGATAACTGTAGAAAAAGTTTTACTTGTAGATTTTTAAAAACTGTCAACCCCTAAGCGAACTACTTGAAACCAAGAATAAAATCCTAGCATGCCAAAATGGCTCCACCGTGTCTCAAATAATAAAATTACTGCCTTGCACTTTTCTTTGATGTTGAGATGCGGTGCTCCAGTGAAGCAATTTCAGATGATTTATTATATTAAAGGTGTAATGGTAATACACATTATTCTTGTCATGCAGTTAGACAGATTAATATTAGCTTACTGTCTAGAAAGCAATATTCCAAGCTGTCCTACGGTAACTGCCTCTCCATGGAGGTATCTAGTTTAGATTCAAGGGGTAATCAAATTAGAAATGATGCCATACCTTTGAAATATTAATGAACGCAAGGTTGATGATGGGGAAAAAAGGTTATTCTCACAGGATGCTGAATCATGAACGAGATTTCACCGCAGTTGAAATTCCACCATGTTTATTTTAGACTGTCAGCAGGAAACATTGAGCAAGCAACTTGACAAACAGTAAAGTACCCGAGTGAAATCCAGAGAAATTAATTGGCGTGGAATTTACCCTTTAAATAGTGTAGCATTAACACTCTATTATACTTCAATAGGTTCACTTGTTCTCTGTCTGAAGAAGTGTTAAGATTTTGCTTCTTGCATCCCTTCAGTACAAGGCCCACATTTTGCAATGGTTAGGCCCAGCTTTTGCAATGGTCTTGATGCAGTAAACAGTCAGCCTTTGCTGTCATCACTTATCTGAAACTGACCGCAACTCCTAGAATCAGAGGTGCTGGCAGGACTAACTCTGCTTCTGTCTGCAGAGTGAATTGATGAAATAATCATAGGCTGCAGTTAATAATAAAACATTGAAGTTTCATGTTTATGTTATAAGCCTCATGGTAAAGCCCTTGGAAAGTTACATTGTCTTGAATGAAACTGGCTTTCTAACAACTTATGAAGTTAGAACACTGCTGAAAAATCCTTGGCCTCCGCCTTTATATTTGTGGAATGTCAAATCCAACAGCATCCTACAATCTAACTATGCTTTCCACATGTAGAGCAATTTGCTGGCTGAATAGCAGTCTCAGAAAGGAGCTCTTGTAGTGCAGTGACTGTGTCCCTATCTCTTGATTAGGAGGCCTGAGTTTGAGAAGATTTGTTAAATCCCGCTTGTTCCAGGCATAGCTAATAACATCCTTGATGTTGATTTAAAATATTCGGAAGTCTCAGAAACTGCAATTCCCAGATTTAAGTGGGAATCATCACAAATAGCATCAGAAATTTCTTGTCTGTTTAAGCAACCAGATTTGAAAGTCAAAGCAACAATTCTGTGTCCTTCTATACCATTGTCTAAGAAGAAAATGTAAGTTCAAAGATAAATGTCTCCTTGAAATGGGTGGCTCCATCTTGATTCTGAAATAACTACCCAGATGACTTAGATTCATGTTGGTTTTGATTGGACTAACTGCGTAATGTTTGAATCTCTACTGTCTGCTTCCTCACTCTAATAATCTACAGGGTGAATATAGTTGGATCTTGCTATGTGTTTGGATGTAGCATGGCCAAATGTCAGAGACCAATAAACTACATCCCAAGGTAAAACATCTGATTGGAGGTTAGGGTAGATTGAGGAAGAGTTACTGGCCCAAAACATTAACTTTAATTTCTCTTCACAGATGCTGCCAGATCTGCTGAGCTTTTCCATAAGACCATAAGACATAGGAGCAGAAATTCGGCCATTCAGCCCATTGAGTCTGCTCCACCATTTAAGCATGGCCGATACGTTTCTCAACCCCATTCTGCCGCTTTTTCCCCCGTAACCCTTGTTTCCCTTGATACTCAAGAACCTATCTATCTCTTGCTTAAATATACTCAATTATGTGGCCTCCACAGCCTTCTGTGGCAATGAATTCCACAGATTCACCACTCTCTGCTTTTGTTTCTGATTCACAGCATTCATAGTCCTTCCAGTTTTTGCTTTCAGGTGCAATGTGATAAGAGGTTGCTGTCAATAGGATGTAAATGTACTTAGTCATTTTTAAAATTCACTTAGAACAGTGATAGTTTGCATATTCTCCCTGAGTCTACATGGGGTTTCCGCCAGGTGCTCTGGATTCTTCCAGAGATGTGCAGGTTAGGTGGATTGGCCATAGCAAATCACATAGTTTCTAGAGATATGTAGGTTAGGTGGGCTAACCACTAAAAATACAGGGATAGAGTAGGGGTGTGAGTCTGGATGGGATGCTGTTTGGAGAATGCGTGTTTCCTCGATGGGCCTAATGGCCTGTTTCACACTGTAGGGGATCTATGATTCTAATAGTTCCACTTGGCTCATGACATCCCTATTGGTACAATTGACCCAACCTCTTTTACCCTGTCCCCACTCTCTTTATTCTTCCCTGGCCCAGGACTTACTCAAGAACAACTTCCTCTAAGGAAAAGCAGCCACAATTTACTGAGATTAAGTGGATGAAGGTATTCTCAGGGTTTGCTGTCTCCCAGATCCTTTCCAGTGTCTGCCATCTTGACATCCTTCTGGCAATTGTAAGATAATGCTGGTTCTGCATTGAGGTAATTGCCAAAAACAGGGAGGTGGTGGTGTGGAAGGGAGAGGGTTCAGCAATGCAGTGCTGGTGGCAAGTTGTATTGCAGAGCTCTCAATGCTGCTCAGAACATTGTGACAAATGACAGAGTTGGTAGCATGACCTTGGAGGGTTGGTGACATCTTGAATAATATCCATATTACAGAGGAGGAAGTGCTGGATGTCTTGAAATACATAAAAGTGGGTGAATCCTCAGGACCTGATCAGGTGTACCCGAGCACTCTGTGGCAAGCTCGGGAAGAGATTGCTCGGCCTCTTACTGAGTTATGTGTATCATTGATAGTCATAGGAAGACTGGAGGTTGGCTAATGTGGTGCCACTGTTTAAGAAAGGTGGTAAGGACAAGCCAGAGAACTATAGACCGGTGAGCCTGACGTCAATGGTGGGAAAGTTGTTGGAGGGAATCCTGAGGGACAGGATGTACATGTATTTGGAAAGGCAAGGACTGATGAGGGATAGTCAGCATGGCTTTGTGTGTGGAAAATCATGTCTCACAAACTTGATTGAGTTTTTTGAAGAAGTAACAAAGAGGATTGATGAGGGCAGAGCGGTAGATGTGATCTTTGTGGACTTCAGCACAGCGTTCGACAAAGTTCTCCACGGGAGACTGGTTAGCAAGTTTAGATCTCATGGAATAAAGGAAGAACTAGGCATTTGGATACAGAACTGGCTCAAAGTAGAAGACAGAGGGTGGCGGTGGAGGGTTGTTTTTCAGACTGGAGGCCTGTGACCAGTGGAGTGCCACAAGGATCGGTGCTGGGTCCACAACTTTTTGTCATTTACATAAATGATTTGGATGTGAGCATAAGAGGTACAGTTAGTAAGTTTACAAATGACACCAAAATTGGAGGTGTAGTGCATAGCGAAGAGGGTTACCTCAGATTACAACAGGATCTGGACTGATGGGCCAATGGGCTGAGAAGTGGCAGATGGAGTTTAATTCAGATAAATGTGAGGTGCTGCATTTTGGGAAAGCAAATCTTAGCAGGACTTATACACTTAATGGTAAGGTCCTAGGGAGTGTTGCTGAACAAAGAGACCTTGCAGTGCAGGTTCATAGCTCCTTGAAAGTGGAGTCACAGGTAGATAGGGTAGTGAAGAAGGCGTTTGGTATGCTTTTCTTTATTGGTCAGAGTATTGATTACATGAGTTAGGATATCATGTTGTGGCTGTACAGGAGATTGGTTAGGCCACTGTTGGAATATTGCATGCAATTCTGGTCTCCTTCCTATCGGAAAGATGTGGTGAAAGTTGAAAGGGTTCAGAAAAGATTTACAAGGATGTTGCCAGGGTTGGAGTGTTGAGTTATAGGGAGAAGCTGAACAGGTTGGGGCTGTTTTCCCTGGAGCATTGGAGGCTAAGGGGTGACCTTGTAGAGGTTTACAAAATTATGAGGAGCATGGATAGGATAAATAGACAAAGTCTTTTCCCTGGGGCCGGGGAGTCCAGAACTAGAGGGTGAGGGGGAAAGATATAAAGGAGACCTAAGGGGCAACTTTTTCACACAGAGGGCGGTATGTGTATTGAATGAGCTGCCAGAGGAAGTGGTGGATGCTGGTACAATTGCAACATTTAAAAGTCATCTGGATGGGTATATGAATAGGAAGGGTTTGGAGGGATATGGGCCAGGTGTTGGCAGGTGGGACTAGATTGGGTTGTGATATCTGGTCAGCATGGATGGGTTGGACCGAAGGGTCTGTTTCTGTGCTGTACATCTCTGTGATTTGATGACTTTGTAGAGATAGGGAAGAGGAAAGTGACAGAAACATTTGAATTAGAAGCTGGGAATTTTAAATGTGAGACATTGGTGGCATTGCACTAGGTGAGTAGGCACAGGAAAGATGAGCAGTTGGAACTTGGTCTGAGTGATATCAGAAGACGATCCCAAGTATATAACTCTTGGTAATGTCTACCGTCTGAAGCCTGGTGGAAAACAAGCCTCCTGAGACACTCTGAACTAAATTTTATCATAGTTTGCCCATGTGATTTTCCCCAAGCTTCGCATAGAGTCTTTCTTCAGGAGGCTGCCCAAGTTTTTTTGTGTAATTGTCTCTAACCTGCCTCATTAACTAACCTACGTTGCTCCTTTGGTGTCCCCTTTCTTTGATGTGAGTTCCATTCTCCCACCTGTTACTCACCACTGCCAGGATATCTTGACATCTCCCGGTCACCCTGGTGCCGGTGCCAAACTGGCACATGGTCATGTGTTGGCCTTCCAGTGTTGCTCTTCACCGTGAATGTAGTGGGACAGCAGCTGAGAACCAGCATGTCTCATGGCACAGAGTTGGCATGGTGGATATTTCCTTGCGCATCCACATTTCCACACCTATCGCAGTGAAAACATCAGGCAACACAGCTTGTCCTGAGCCACACTGTATCTTACAACCTTCAAACTCATTTTTGCTAATGCCCATCATAGTTCAGCATCTTACCGTTGTTCAGTATGGGACCATGACATATGGGGAGGACTTCAAAAAGGTTTAAAACATTTATTTTCATTCACCAACAGAAGCATAAATCAAACAACTAGAAGCTGAAACAAAAACAGAGAAAGCTGGAAAAACTCAGCAGGTATAGCTGCATCTGTAGAAAGAGAAATAAATTTAACATTGTGAGTCTGATATGACTCTTCTTCTGACTCAGTTCTTGCCCCAGTTGTCTCACCATGTCGTAAAGGGCCCATGAAGTTTCTGCTCGGTCATTATTGTGTGTTCGGGAAAGCTTTGGCCTAAAACTGTGACTTCACACAGCTGCTGGTATTTGTAATTCTGAGCAGAGCAAACAAATTTATTCTGATCATCCAGGTGATTCACGAAAAAGAATGATTGAAGCACAAAATGTTCAGGATTCTCACATACATTAAATGGAGTCAGCAATGAAAAATGTTTATCACAGGTCTAATTTCACAAAACGAGTGCTTGGTCTTTTGAAATACGTATTCTGAGCTTGCTTGTAGGAGGACTGCCAGGATAAATGTCTGTGTGGAAATGACCTTCACTGTTTACCCTTCAATTCTCTGGTTTTAACCTCACTTTAATAAGGTAACTATTGTTCGCAATCACTGTCCTGCTGCAATGTTTAGATCTCATCTTTGTGTTTCTGGGGATTTTTTTTATAGTAGCCCTAAATTGCTCATGATTTAAATTTTTGCGCTGATTTAAAACATAAGCAAGAGTTGTGGTTTGCAGTTTTTCTATAACACAGGGTTTTCCTAACTGCATTAAGGTAGATGCTTAGGAATGCTGCATTGTTTAAGATATAAAGAAATAGGTATCAATGTGTTCTCTATATCCATCTCTGAAGCTCCTTGGGAAGTTCATTTTTACTTTGAATCTGCGAGAGAAATGTAAGTTGCTAAAACGTTTCAAAATAGAGCATTACCCCAAGGCATTCTAAGTTAACTAAATGGAATGACATAATGTCCCAAAGTGCTCTAAGTGCAAGGAACAAGTTAAGCAAGTTTGAGAGAAGATTGAAAACATGGCCAGAGGCTTTGTCTTTGAAGGCTTATGAAGGTGAGTGGAAATGGTATAAAACAGAGGAATTTAAGAAGCATATTCCAACAATTCTGGTTTGAATGCTAATACTTTCTCACCAATAATGTAAAGAAAAAGGGATTATGTGTAAACATTTATTACACAGATATCAAATTAGAATTATCAACAGAGATTGAATGTCACAATTTAATGACAATTTTAATTTACAAACAAGAATTCGTGACAAACTGATTTATCCAAAGGTTTTGAGGAATCATGCAATAAACGTCTTGAATTTTAAAACGTCCAACAGAATCCGTAAAACAAAAAAATCCCTGAACCTAAAGTTAAAGTGATGATAATCAGAGGGCAAGTCTATTTTGGGTAGGAAATGCTTAATAATGAAGGACAAAGCTAAGAGCGGGGTTTGGAAGCGTGGATTAATTTTCGTTTCCTTTCTTCTTTTATGTGGTGTGGGTCTTATTGCCAAAGCGGGCATTTATTCCACATTCTGATTTAAACTGGGAGGCTTGCTGGGCGATGCCAGCAGCAAGGAACAGTCAATCACATTGCTTTGGTGAGGGCCTGGAGTCACTTGTAGGCCAGACAAAGAAAACAATGCAGGTTTCCTTCCCTCAAGGCCATTAATGAATCTGATGAGCTTTTACAACTTTTAATGGCAGTGGTCAAGATCAGCCTTACTCAGACTAGCTTTCCATTACGAAACAATCAACTGAATGTCAAGTGGAACAGTTCCCTTGGTTGATGCACCCAGAACATTAACCTGAGCCTCTGGGTTATTCAATGTATGAATTTTCAGAGTGGGGTCAGGAATCTGACACTGACAAGGCATGGAACCCAACCCCAAGCTCAAGTAATGCTGTTTAGATTAGATTACGTTAGATTCCCTACAGTTTGGAAACAGGCCCGTTGGCCCAATAAGTCCACATTGACCCTCCGAAGAGTAACCCACCCGGACCCATTTCCCTCTGACTAACGCACCTAACGCAGTTAGCATGGCCAATTCACTTGATCTGCACATCTTTGGATATTGGGCAGAAACCGATCACCCAGATGAAACCCACGCAGACATAGGGAAAATGCGCAAACTCCAAACAGATAGTCGCCTGAAGCTGGAATTGAACCTGGGTCCCTGCTGCTGTGAGGCAGCAGTGCTAACCACTGAAATCACCATGCCACCCTGTATTGAAATGAAAATGCTCTAATTGAGCTGAAGGTAAGCTCAGTGTCGAGTTAGTGCTGCCAGGTTTGGGCACTTGTGTCCAAAATACAGAAAAAAAAAACTGTGGAAAGCTGCAGCACAAGGGGACTTGGAGATGGTTGTGTATGAAACACAGATAGCTAGCATACAGTGCAGCAGGTAATCAGGAAGGCTGATGTCATGTTGGCCCTTATTTTAAGGAGGCAGGTGTATAAGAGTGAGGAAGATTTACTGCAACTGTACAATCATTGAATGATTGGATCCCTACAAT
Source organism: Chiloscyllium plagiosum (assembly GCF_004010195.1). NCBI lineage: Eukaryota > Metazoa > Chordata > Chondrichthyes > Orectolobiformes > Hemiscylliidae > Chiloscyllium > Chiloscyllium plagiosum. Next base: position 42,443,943 of record NC_057735.1, on the reverse strand, counting down.
GCAGAAACAGGCCATTTGGCTTAATGAGTCCATATCTACCCTCCAAACAGCATCCCACCCAGACCCAGCCCCCTATCCTGTAACTCTGCATTTCCCATGGCTAATCCACCTTGCCTATAGTGTGGAAGCAAGCCATTCGGCCCTTTGAGTCCACACCCATCCTCCAAACAACCTCCTACTCTATCCTTGTAATTCCCATGGCTAACCCACCTAGCCTACATATCCCTGGAAACAATGGGTAATTTAGCATGGCCAATCCACCTAACCTGTGCATTTTTGGACTGTGGGAAGGAACTGGAGCACCCGGAGGAAACCCACGCAGACACGGGGAGAATGTGTAAACTTCACACAGACATTTGCTCAAGGGTGGAATGGAACCCAGTCCCTGGCACTGTGAGGCAGCAGTGCTAACCGCTGAGCCACCGTGCCACCCCTTTGAAAGTGTTAGTGAGACACATCAGGAGCACTGTGAGCAGCATTTTCCTTATTTAAGGAAAGATATTATTTCATTAGAGACAGTTCAGAGAATGTTCACTAGGATGACCCCTGGTATGGAGTCATTGTCTTATGAGCAAAGGTTAAACAGGCTGGGACTCTACTCATAGATGTTTGGAAGAATGGCAGGTAATCTCATTGAATCATCGGATTGATAAGAGGCTTGGCAGGGTCAATGCTGAGAGGATGTTACCCCTCATGGGAGAGTCTAGGACCAGAGGGCATGGTCTCAGAATAAAGGAGTGACCATTCAAGACAGAGACGAGATAGACTTTCTTCTCTCAGAGGGTTGTGAGTCTTTGGAACTCCTTGCAACCTCAGGGCAAAGTGCCTGTGTGTATTTAATGCCAAGTTAGATAGATAGATAGATATATATATATTCCTGATCACCAGGCAAATTATGGGCTACAGGCTAAAAGACAGGAAAGTAGACAGCAGGAATGTCAAATCAGCCATGATCCTATTGAATGGTAGGGCAGGCTCGAGGGGCTAAATGGCCTCCTCCTGTTTCTGTTTCTCATGGTTTTATGGTCTAAGCTTTACCAGTGGGTGGAATAACTGGAGTAAAGTAAAATTTAAAAAAATAGAAATCACAAATTTATTACCAACAGCTAATGCCCATCAGAAATGATGGCAGAGACTATGGTCTGAAACTGTTGAAATCAATGTAAACTACCCTAATTGAAAGGTAAGGTGCTGTTCCACATCCTTACTTAAAAAAAAGCTGAAGATAGCTCCAGGTGGGAGTGGGGTGGAGAATTAAAATAACAGATGACTGGAAGCTTGGGTCATACCTGCAGACTGAACAGAATTACTCCGCAAAATGTTCCTTTGATCCGCATTTGGCCTTCTCAACATACAGGAGAATGTAGCCCATGCAGTGACAAGCCTATACGCAGCTGAATGAAGGACAGGCGAATCACTGCTTCACCTGGGAGGAGCATCTGGGGCCTTGGGTGACAGGAAGGCAGAAGGATGCTGCATTGTAGCATGGAAAGGGAATGTTGGGGGTGATTGAAGGCAAGGTATGTGTTTTATGGGGGAATCTGATTGAGGGAGGGGAAATATGTTTAGTAGAGGTGTTGTGTTGAAGCTAGTGGAAATGATTGAGGCAAAAACAGGAAGTGCTGGAGAAACTCAGCAGGTCTGGCAGCATCTGTGGACAGAGAAACAGAGCTAATGATTCAAGTCCAGTGACTCAATCGGAAGGTCAGCAGCTCAACAACTACTGGTGGTAGGTGTTGCTGGTACTGCATCAAGGAGCTGAGATCATGTGAATGGCCATCTTTATTGTAGGGTGGGCCATAACCAAATGGGAGCTCTCTACACGGGGCTGAAGAAATTGCAAAAATGAGGACCCATGTCCTCTAATGTAACTACCTAAGAGGCTGCCAGCATTTATCTGATAGTCTTCCCACTGAATGGCGAGCACTTCCTGTGCAGACAATACAACGTCCCAATACCTTCATGTACCGTTTTGCCATCCTTCACTTCTGCCAGCCTGTCCCCAAGGGTTTGGTTAAAAGTTTGGCTGGTGTTTGTGACTCACGGTCACTCTTTTATTTATGGATAGCTTTTTATTCCATGCATCAAATACACTTTTATTGAAATGGAATGATGAATGTTTTGTGAAAAACAAAATCTCCAGTGTTTTTGCCAATTATCCTGTTTTGATAAGTAGGCTGCCTAATATTTCAGCGACCACTCATGCTTGTTCAATTTGAAGAGCTTAATGTGCCATCCATAATACTAAAGGCTCCAACAATATATAATATGCTCAGAGGAGATGTATGAGGGAGGCCATATTTAGATTACACTCTGTTCAATAGAACTTGAAAACCATTGTCTTTTTTATTGCAACAAAAGATTTGTGTGGGTGAAACTGTCATTACAAATTGATATTTAATTGTGTTTTGCTCCACAGGTCACCAAATATTCAAACAACCTCAGAAAAATATATTTCTAAGATTTTAATGAGCATGTGAAGTTTGTTTGAAGTCAGGAAATATCAAGATTATTTGGAATGCAATATTCTTAGCAATACAAATTTCTCAGGAATAAAATTTCAAGCCTGAAATAAGATTGAGGTTTGTTCAAGCAACTTATTTTTAAATTGTGTGTCATTACAGATGGGATGGATAGTTTTGTAAGTCAAGTGTAGAATGATGATTGGCTTTGGGTGTTTTCCAAGATTATAATATCCTCTGAATGGGCCAGATGGCACTTAAGAGCACGAGACAGAAATTTCAAGCAGTTTAAAATATAATTTGGATCAAGGGTGCATATTTCATATTTGCAAGAGCCAAATAAAGTGAATTTAAATTAATATACTCTGCCATCCAATTCAACCATTCCATTGGATTAATCAAGTGGATAGGCTAAGGCATTCAAATATTTCAATTACATATCATACTCACCAAACCAAGGAATGTATCAGGAGTGTGTTTCTTATTAGAGTGTGTAGACTGAAGCAGAAATCTGATCTACATGTAATTATAGTTTCTAAAACAGGATTTAAAGTGTTTGGGAGTTCACTAATTATTTGAACCAACATGCATCCAACATCCAGAATGTAGTGCATGAAAATGACTTTATCTGGACACTGGAAAACTGAAGAGAAAACAACAAGATGCTGGACTTATTCAGCTGATCTGATGGTGTCTGTGGAGAGACAAGTGCTTTCCTTAGAATGATTAATTCATTAACACAAAGCATTTGCTCAGTTTCTCTCACCACAGATCATCCCTGATCCGCTAAATATATTCAACATTTTAACTTTTATATTAGATCACGTGAGGTGTCTCAAGAACATTGGGCTACCATCAGTGAAGCTAAACTTCCTGTTTCTGATTAATGCCCACCTCATGGTACATTGGTCCTATGGCTATGTTTAACATAAAGACCATCATGTCACTCCATTCATGAGCTCCACTCTTGGTATTTGACTTATTCTTCGTGGCTGAACATGGTTAAAAACTCAAAACATGCTGCATTCTACAACTGAGAATATAACATAAACTATTTATTTACATGTTCACATAACACCACCCACATAAATATATCCATGAGAAAGTTAGAAGCATCCAGGCTATTTTTACAGTGATGCATTAAACAGGCTCAGGTGTCAGTGAAGTTTTCAATCGTGACATTAGATCAGCGAGCTGGTATCAGTCTAGTGTTGGCTCAAGCTCATTCAGAGATTGATCTTGTTTGACTTGATGCCGAGCAGAAAGTAGTTGGCACTGAGGTCTGCATCTGATGAATGATGCAGGTCTCTATCAAAACTCATATGGCCCTTATATGTTTATAACGCACGGAAATGCAGTAATTTAAAGACAGAGCTGATCAGATTGCATAATCATTAATGTAGGTATTTGTCCTAGCCATGAGCTTTCTCCCACCACCTTCAGCCAACCTTACCATCATCACTGGCACAATGGCTCAGTAGTTAGCAATGCTGCATCATAGTTCGATCCCAGCCTTGGATGACTGTGTGGGTTTCTTCCCACAGTTCAAAGATATGCAGGTTAGGTGAATTGGCCATGCTAAATTGCCTATACTGTTCAAGGATATGTAGTTTGGGTGCATCAATTAGTGGTAAATATAGAATAATAGGGTAGGGGAATAGGTCTAGATGGGATACTCTTTGGAGGGTTTGTATGGACTTGTTGGGCCAAAAGGCCTGTTTCCATGCTGTAGGGGTTCTTCCTTTCATCCTCAGACAGCTATCTAGCTTCTTCTTAAATTCATCTTTGCTATTTGTCTAAATTACTCATTATAGTGAATTCTACATTTGGGTAAGAAACTTTCTCCTCAGTTCCATGTTGGATCATCTTCATACCCTCCAGTTCTGGCCTCCTCCACACAAGTGGAAAATATGTGACCTGTCACTGTACGTAGGCCTATTGGTTATGGAAAAAAATACATATTGTACATCTTCAAGCTTTCTGACAATGTCAATAAATTTAATCACTTGTGCGTTTGTCAGTCACCTTCGACCCAGAATTATCATGATCATATTAATTCTTTCAAGTGTATCTCTATCCTTTTTAAGTGATCTGGTCCCAATCTTGCAGCAGTATATTCTGGAATTGGCTTTAAGATTAAACAGTATAACACGTAACCCAACGTCCTCTCGAGGCCCACCTGTACTCAATTTATCTGATTAATAACTGCTTCACCCTGACCGGATGCTTCATGAGTATGATCAATGATTGCTGTTAAATCTTCAACATCAGCTTCTATTGGTTATTCTATGCATGTGCATTCACTGTTACCTGTCCTTAACATCTTACCTTGCAGTTATCAATATTAAAATTCACTTGCTGTCTCCCAGCCCATCTAATCATTGATTCAAATCCCTCTGAAGCTAATCAGTCGGCATTTTACTTATGAGCTGTCCACCAGACTTCATGTCAGCAGTAGATTTAATGTGATAGAAACTCTCTTGTTTCTTGTCATTTGCAAACATTTGCGTCCTCGAACAGATCCGAGTAGAATATCATTGCTTGAATTTTCCATTAAGAGTTTTTCCTAACCACTGTCTTCAGTGGCAAAACCAATTCTTAAAAAAAAAAGCTTTCATTTATTTCATGACTTCAGGATCTCAGTTAAAAGGGGTGAAAGGACTGGGACGTGAGATGAATCCACAGCCATTAGTTTTGCTACAAACTTTGCCTGGGCTCTTCATTTAAAATGATTCAGGTCCAAACTGCTGTAGTGACTATGCAGGGACATAAAGATATTTTACTGAATAAAATATATTTTTGGAATGAAAAAAGGTTGTCCCAGAATGAGGTAATCCTATTGCATTTCGGATGTGCAGACACCTGCAATATCCCCAAATGTGGATTACTTAACTGTAACGTTTATGGTAGTGGGGGACTGCATTCACGTTCTCTCCAGGCTTAATGTTGAAAGATAGATTACATTTTTCTCATGCGATACAACAGAGGTCGCTGTTACTTCTTTGTGCCGTTTTGTTTGTTGGATAGAGTCAAACTCCAATGTTTGTTTCTTCATATGCTACTGTACAGAATCAAACTGCTTTAGTGACTACGTATGTATATAACAATATTTTTAAGAATAAAGTGTATCTTCGAAATTTAAAAAAAAACATTGTGACATGCAGCTAGCGCGAAGTGTGCTGCTGAGTGCCCACATCTCTGAGTAATGAGCGAGTTGTGAGAGGGTAGCCTGCAGTACTCAAAGCCAGTCAATACATGTTAACGAAAAGCTGTCTTTTTGGCTGAGGGAGATGCTGGAAACCATTATGGATGGTAATTTTTCCCAGAAAATAAACAGCAATGCAAAACGTAGAAGAGAATGGCTTCAAAGTGTTGCAATGCTCTTTCAGAGGATTTTTCATCTACCTGCAAGGGTCAGGAGTCAAGGAAAGTCTGCAGACATAATCTTATAAATGAGTGTGTCCAAATAGCTAAAGGAGTCAATGCCAGAAATCTATCCCTGAGGAAGAAGTTCACTAACCTAACATAAGTGGACAAGGTCACAAAACTCGTCTTCAAATGCCGTCAACTGCACCAGGAGCAGTGCAAACTGAGCAACATCTTCGCTATCATCCAATCCCCAAGAATTTTTATTGATCGGGACCATATGTCATGGCTTTCCATTCCCATCACTGACTTAACACTGCTTCAATCCTAAATTTCATAATCACACACCTTGCATATATTACCAATGACTCAATAATAACAGCCACAGCAACCAAACAGATTGTGCCACTCTCATTTCTCACTCCCTTACAAAATAAGGTTTCACACACCCAGAGTCAGTGGTACACAACTGGCTGTGGACACATGTAGCTACATGTGCCAATCCAAAGAATGATGTACTCTTTGTTGTCATTAGATCAACCATGGCTTAGATTGAGGTCATGGCTTAGATGTGTGGCTGCAAGTTGCAGATAGAGTAAGCGTGCTCCTCTTGCTTTCCCTCACTGCAAGAGAAATGAGAAAAAAGTTTAATACAAAGTGGAAATGGATCTAATAGTGTGGGTCTGGCATGGCAGCCAAACAGTAAATGAAAAGATGCAGGGACAGCTCATAATTACATGGTTATATTACTCGGATACAAATATTCTGATATTCCTGATCAAAGACACATTTTATAAAAGCTTTTTGTCCTGCACTCACAAAAGCAATTTGCAAAAAAATCCCCAAGTAAAAGAGAAACAATTAAAACAATAAGATGTCAAAAATCTAAAATAAAATCAGAAACAATTGTTAATTTCTCAATCAGAGTCAACCTGCTTTGTTTAAAATTTCAGCAAAATTTGTCAGTTATTATTTTCGGGGCAATGCCTTGGCCAGTTAGACGCTACTTACCAACTTAGAGTGATGCTGCTGGGTTATATTGATCATGACTCTAACATGACTCTTGTACATTGCACATGTACACAGACATGTTCAAAGATATGGAGGACAAGTAAATTTCAGAGCTATTTGAATGGTAGAATATTGGGTTGCAGAAGGAAATTGATAGCGAGAGGGAAATTGATGAGACTAGATGACTAAGGTTAGAGGTTCAAGATTCAAAGGTCCTGAGAGAGCCAACAGCTAAGGAGGCATTATGATATGCAGAACCTTGGCACACACTTTGCTGAATTCAATATAGTGCTTCTAGTGTGATTCAAACAGAGGGGTTTTATTTAAGAATGCCACTGGTACAGTCAATCATTAATTGTGCAGTAGAATGGCCTTCATTTTATGCATGCTGTCTGTGTACATGTGCAATGTACAAGAGTCATGTTAGAGTCATGGCCAATGTAACCCAACAGCATCACTCAAAGTTTCTTGTGGGTACTTCAAATGCAGATGTTACAATGGAGTGCAAAAGGATGAAAGCATCATAATCGCTACCAAGAAAATTGGCAATGCCATACAAAATAACCTCCATTAGATCACAAGCCAGCTGGATAAGAAGGAAATAGAATCCATTCTGATTGCATGACCCTTGAGAATTATAATGTTGTGCCCACAAACAGTGTGCTTGCAGTGCATGGCACCCTGCACCAGAGAAAAGTCTGTCGTCCTTGCAAAGTCACATTCTGCTTCTCAGCAGCAAGAGATTATTGGAAGATGTATTTACCTCTTTTTGCACACAGAGTCTCAGAGATTTCCTTTCTGCAATAAGGACTTAAACTTGGAGATGTTGCAAGTGTATCCTGTGCCAGACTGGAAGAAATCAGACTGCGTATAGATTAATGAGAGCAGTCCCCTTCACAGGCACAAGAAGTGCCATTGTCACTTTTCTCTGAGGCTGTGTGTGGAGTAATGGCAGATTTCTTTGAGGAGCTTCTCAGTGAAGTGGCAATATATCATACACTGCCTCTTGTGGAAGGTAGGAGAATTGCCCCTCAAATATTTGGTCCTGAAATTGCCTGGGCTTCTCTTTTCCCCTCTCCTCCAACTCTTCCCTTTTCCAACAGCTTGTCCTGTTCAATCTCATTAAATATGGATTTACCTTCAAACAGCTGCTCCGAATCCGCATTTCCCAGCTCCTGCTGAATTTTGCTATAGTTGGCCTTCCCCCAGTTTAGCACTCTTCCTTCAGGACTTTCTTGTCTTTGTCCATGACTATTCTAAAACTTAGAGAATTGTGACCACTATTCCCAAAGTAATCCCTGATTGAAACTTCAACTACCTAGATGGGCTCATTTCCCAACACTAGGCCTAGTATGGCCCCTTCCCGAGTTGGAGAGTTGCATACTGCTCTAGAAAACCCTCCTGGATGCTCCTTACAAATTCTGCTCCACCTAGACCTCTAACACTAATCGAATCCCAGTCAATGTTGGGAAAATTAAAATCTCCTAACACCACCACTCTGTTGCTCCTACATTTTTCCATAATCTGCTTACATATTTGTACCTCCATCTCATGTTCACTGTTGGGAGGCCTGTAGTACAGCCCCAACATTGTTACCACACCCTTCCTATTTCTGAGCTTTACCCATATTGCCTCACTGCTCGAGTCCTCCATTGTGCGTCTTTCAGCCCAGCTGTGATATCCTCTTTGACCAATAAGGCAACTCCTCCACCCCTTTTACTTCCCTCTCTATCCACCTCAGACCACCTGTCACTTTACGTTCATCATCTGCTCCCTGCCTATTTTCCCCCATAGTCGCGCTGACTCCATTATCTAGTTCCTTACAAGTTTTAGTTACTACCTCCTTACTGTCCGCTAACCTCCTTATTTGGTTCCCACCCCCCCACCACATTAATTTAAAACCTCCCCAACAGTGTTAGCAAAAGCACCCCAAAGGACATTGGTTCCAGTCCGGCCCAGGTGCAGACTGTCCGATTTGTAATAGTCCCACCTCCCCCAGAACCGGTCCCAGTGTCCCAAAAATCTGAACCCCGTCCTCCTGTACCATCTCCCAAGCTACACATTCATCCTTCCTATTCTATCATTTCGACTCTGACTAGCATGTAGCACTGGTTGCAACCCTGAGATTACTACCTCTGAGATCCTACTTTTTAACTTGACTCCAAATTCCCTAAAATGAGATAAACCTCCCTCAGCAGAATGGTGTCTGACACAGCCAGCACCAGAAGTGTGTTCAGGTAGGACACACAATTTCAGCAAACATGTCCCTCAATGTAAGGGCACAATGCATTTGAATTTTACAGCCATTCCATTTTGTTTGAAAAATATGGCTAAGAAAAGTTGCCCTTAACTTGGTATTATGCAAATATTGTGGATAGGTGTTTGCCTTAAAAATTATCAGATTAATTCTTAAAGTAGGAGCTACACAAATCACATTAGGACTCACATTAGAGTTGGTCTAGTTTATACTCCATTACAAGATTTGTTACTTTGCTGATAAATTATAACCAATCAGTATTGTCAATGAATTCTTTAAGTTTTGGAACATATTGTGACATTTAGTTTAATGTTTATTATTCATAAGATTTCTAGTTCGGTAAGATTTATAATCTGCTCAGACATATGTTCTGAGTTCTGAAGACTCAAAACATTATCTCTGATTTCTCTCCACTGATGCTGCCACACCTGCTCACCTTTTGCAGCAATTTCTGTTTTTGTTTCTGATTTCCAACAACCGCAATATATATATACATGTGATTGACTCAAATAATTTTCAGTGTTAGAGACAGGTTTGCAATTCCCAGGACTTTTCTTCTGATCTTTATGCAAATTAACAGAATGATGTACAGTTTTCTCATTTTCTTTGGGTCTAATAATCTTTGTGAAAAGTCTTCCATCGCACCTTTGTAATTCTATTTTAATTTTCCTTTAATTCTCTCAGCTGGTTGTAATGCTGTATGAAATCTCCAAGTTGTTTGATTTATTACTGACCTTTCTCCAACCTGAAGCGTGTGTATCCAATACCGGCAGGAGTTTTGGCATATTTGCAGCTACACTTTGAAATACCGTTGTTTGGTTCTGCTTCTGTTCAAATGGTGATACAACAGAAGCATTCTGAAAGCCAATTCACAGCTCATGTTGTGTTAAGAGAGCTGGATATCTAATACAAACCATGCTTTCAAGGGTCACATTTGGAAAATTCAGCAGCAATGCTGTAGTCCTGAGGACTGTTGATTTATTTGAAGTTTGTTTCTCTGTTTCTGCAGCCTGTATAATTGAATTTGCTCAGTATTATACCCTGGAGTGCATTTCTTCAGGTCAGGCACAGCTTTATACATTTGAATAAAATTCCTCTGCGCACCATTCAAACATGCTCAATAAACTAATTATTTAGTCAGGTTATGACCATGTTAGAGGACTTCTTTCGAGAGCTTGAAAACATTAATCCAACAAACATTTAGCAGATATTAACTACACAGAAGGAAAAATTTTCAGGTTGTCCTATTTATTGCCCACATACTCATCTCTTGATGACATCATGTGGAACGGTCACGTCAATCTCAAGTATACTTTCCACATTCATCTCCACGACTTCTCTTAATACCTCCATTGTTTTTCAATTGTCCGACTGCTTTTCTAACATCCAGTGTTGGATTCACAGAAATTTCCTAGGATGTAATACCGGGAAAACTGAAGCAATTGTTTTTGATTCTCTCTACAAGCTCTGATCCTTCACCATTGACTCCACCTCACTCTGGAAACAGTCTGAGGCTTCACCAGACTGTACACAACATTTGTGCCATTTTTAACCTTTCAACTCTTCTGTGTGTTCTTCGGGTGTTTGTACAAGTTCAAGCCAGCTTTCTCAGTCACAGAGCATCACGCTGCATGCTGTGTTATGGACTAGGCCTGACCCCTCAAAATATTTAGGCCTACACCCTAACGTTTTCTTATTTTAAAGGAAGATATGAAGTGGATATTCCAGGTGTGATGCAGCTGGTCAAACCACTCAGGTATTAGCAAAACAAAATTCATTTAAACACTACAGTTGAAACATGAACAAAAGAAAACAAGATTTAGAGTAACTTTACTACTGGAAAACTTAACCGGCCCGATACAGCAATTTAACTAAGGAAGCAATCCAATATAGTAACATCCCATTGATGTACCCCTGGGCAAAAAGGAAAATGGATTCTTCCAGGCAGGAGGGAACAAGATCCAAAGAGATTTCAGAGAGAAAGTCAGTCAGGAATCATTTGCTGAAGCTGGCAACCTTCTTGGACTCCAGCATCTTGTGACTGCCATAGCTCAACCAAACTAGAGAAATACTTGAACTGGGAGAACTGGCCACTGCCCTGTCATTGTTAAACTAGACTCTTCCTAGGCCTCTTGGCACCTCTGCCTTTATGACCTCTCTTCAAAAAAACCCATGGACAAAATCACCTTGTTAATGTGACAGCATTGTCACAGCTGTACAGGTTCCATTGACTAACAGAGTACCAGTAAATGACTGAAAGAACTGTGGATGCTATAAATCAGAAAAGCAAACAGAAATTGCTGGAAAAACTCAGAAGGTTTGGCAGCATCCGTGGAGAGAGATCAGAGTTAACCTTTTGGGTCCAGTGACTCTTCCTCAGAACTCTTCCTCATCTCCCTCACTGGACCCACAATGTTAATTCTGAATTCTCTCCACAGATGCTGCAAGACCTGCTGAGCTTTTCCAGCAATTTCTGTTTTTGTTACCTACATATGACTACTGAGATCACAGTTACATCACAGCTTAACTCAGAGGTGCATCTATATATTCATTACACCTCCACTTTACACCAAGCTCAAATCTATGCCATTACCAAGACTTTCTATTTCCAACTCTGTCACATTACTCAACTCTGGCCCAGTCTCAACTCATCTTTTGTTGAATCTATTAACCATGCTTTTGTTACTTCTTACCTGACTATTCTAATGCACTCCTGGCTGGCATCCCATGATCTAACTTCTGTAAGCACGAGTTCATCCAAAATACTGTAACTTGTGTCCTTACACACACCAAATCCCATCCACCCATCATTCTTGTACCCGCTGACCTTGATTTTAAAATTCTCATTATTGTTTTCAAATCCCTCAATGGTCTTGTACATCCCTATGTCCGCAATCTCCTGTCACCTTTTAACTCCCTGAGATATCGGCAGATTTGGCAGGACCCAGGCCTCAGTGATTTCGCCAAGCCCCTCCCCCACCCCCACCCCCCCCCCCACCCCCAGGTTTTGACAGTTTCGACAGGCCCGAGTTCTCTGACAGTTGGACATGCCCCCGTCTCCAGCAAAGACTGGTTCGTGAAATCACGAGGCCATGGAATGAACAAAAAAATGATACTTGTCTCACCTTTGTCTAAATTTTTAAGATATAATTTTTGTAATTAAATGGCACTGTTTTTGTGGTGACTTACACACATTTTACTCTATTTTCACAAACACGAGTAACAATAAATTCCTTCCTCCCTTACCTTCCCATCCCTTTCCTTCCCTTCCATCCCTTTCTTCCTTCATTTAATTCTGGTCCCATAAGGAATGCTGATTTTAGTTTTTCAGCCATTGGTGACTTTCATTTCTAAATCTCTCTGCCTCTCTTCTGTCCTATAAACACTCCCTAAAACCTACCTTTTTGATCTTGTTTAAGACCATCTATCACAAGACAAGCTGAGACACATAAGGGTAGGCCCGTATCCTCAGGGATTGAGAAAAGTTAGAGATGATTTAATTGAACCACATATGTGATTGGGTGGATGTCGAAATGATGTTTCTTCTTGTAGGAGAATCTAGAATAAGAAGTCATAGTTTAAAAATAAGGGGCCACCAATTACAACAGAAATTAGGAAACTTTTTTTTCTCTCAGAGGGTTACTAGTCTTTGGAATTCACTTCCTCAAAAGACAGAGAATGGAGAATATTTAAATATTTTTAAGACTGATGTAAGTAGATTCTTAGAGCATACAGCACAGAAACAGACGCTTCGGTCCAACCAGTCCATGCCAAACATCATCCCAAACTAAACTATTCCCACCTACCTGTGCTCAGCCCATGTCCCTCCAAACCTTTCCCATTCATGTACTTATCTAAATGTCTTTTAAATGTTGTAATTGTACCCACATGCACCACTTCCTCAGGAAGTTCATTCTACACAAGAATCACTTCTCTGTCAAAAATATGCCCCTCGTGTCTTTTTTAAATCTCTCTCCTCTCACCTTAAAAATAAACCTCCTAGTCTTGAAATTTCCCATCTTAGGGAAAAATACCCCTCCCATTAACCCTTTCTATACCCTTCATGATTTTTTAAACTTCTATAAGTTCACGTCTCAACCTCTTAGGCTCCAGTGAAGAAAACTCTAGCCTATCCAGCTTTTCCTTATAACTTGAACCTTCCAAACCTGGTAACATTCTGGTAAAGCTCTTCTGAACCCTCTCTACCTTCATAACACCCTTCCTCGAATAGACCAACCAGAAGTGGACACATTACTCCAGAAGAGGCCTCACCAATGTCCTGGGCAGTCTCAACATGACGTCCCAACTCCTATAGTCAAAAATCTGAGCAATGAAGGCAGGAAGCTAAACATTTTCTTAACCACCCTGTTTATATGTGATGCAAATCTCAAAGGATTGTGGACCTGATCCCCTAGCTCCCTCAATTGTGGGGACAAAGATAATCAGGAATGTCGAGTTGAGGCTAGAAACAGATGAGGCGTGTTCTAATTTGAAGGGTTGAATGGCCTACCCTCCTTCTTTGTTTATATTTTTATTTGTAAGATTGCCATGTTGGGCTGAGAATCCCATCTTGCTTATAATGCTCCTGTGAAGAACCTTGGGAGGTTTGTTTTTTTTTAAAAGGTGCTGCACAATTATATATTGTTGTTGTTGTTGTTGTTGTTCTGTGCTATTGATGATTGAAGTGCTGGTGTTCGGTAAGAAAATGATGCACTTCCAGGAATAATTTGATAAAGTCCCTCATCAGAAACTGTTAAGTGAAATTGAACCAAAATTATTAACCCGGTTAAAGATTTCATTGAGTGGAAAGTCAGTGGAGAGTAGGGATAGACCACAGAAAATGGAACAGCACAGGAACCAGCCCTCTACCCGACCATGTCTGCCCCAACCATGATATCATTCTAAGCTAATGTCATCTGCCTGCACATGGCCCATATCCCTCTGTTCAAGTCTGTTCAAGTGCCTGTCTAAATGTCGTCTTAAACATTGCTGTTGTATCTGCTTCTGCCACCTTCCTTGGCTGTGTCTTCCAAGCGTCTACCTGCCTCTCTGTAAAAAAAACTTCCCACATATATCTCCTTTAAACTTTTTTCCTCTCACCTTAAACCCATGCCCCCTGGTATTTGATATTTCCACCCGAGGAAAAAGACTTTGGCCGTCCACCCTATCCATGGCTCTTATAATTTCTTACACTTCTATCAGGTCAACCCTCAGCCTCCAACACTCAAGCGAAAACAATCTGAGTTTGTCCAACCTCTCCTTATAGCTAATACAGTCCAATCCAGGCAATATCCTGGTAAACCTCTTCTGCTTACTCCTTTTCAAAGCCTCCCCATCCTCCCACAATGCGTGCTGCACACAATGCTCCAAATGAAGCCAAAGTTTTATATAGGAGAAAGGCAGGCACTCCAAGTCTCAGGATGTGGCTAATAGTGGTCTATGGGGTCTATGCTGGAGCCTTAATGATTCACTATATTTATGAACAACTTAGAAGACTTGGTAGAAAGTCTCATGTCTAGATTTATAGAGAACACAAGAAGAGCTGGCATTGTAAGTAGTGGAGATGGATGAAAGCAGTGTGGATATTAATCAATTAAATGAGTGGACAAACATAATGTTGGAAAGTAAAAGGTCATCCTCTTTGAGTTTGAAAAAGATAGATCAGGATATTCCTAAATAGGGGAAAGCAGGAAGCTATAATGCTCAAAAACTGAGACGTCCAATTAAAATAGCTGGGTCAAAAAATAATTAAAGCAGGTTCATGCACTGCTAGCACTGAGATCGAGAGAATAGAGACATAGGAACAGGAGGCTGTTCAGCCTGTTACCCCAGTCGCAATGATCATGACTGATTGAACACTTCAAAAGCTTTTATATCCCCAGTCCCTGCTTGTCACAGGTGATCAGAAATCCATCAATGTCTACCTTAAAATACTCAAAAAGATCCACGTCAGGTCTCTGTGGTAGAGAATTTCAACTGTTTTCTGCCCTCTGGGGAAAGAACATTCTCTTCATCTTGGATCTGAATGGCATCCTCCTTATTTTCAAATTGTACCCCCTCGTGCTGGACCCCTCAGCCCTGGGAAGCATCTTACCTGCACGTATCCTTCCTTTCCCTTTCTTTTGTAAGTTTCAATGAGATCACTTCTCCATCTTCAAAACTCTACAGAGTACAGGCCCAGTTTGCCCAATCTCTCT
This sequence comes from Chiloscyllium plagiosum, assembly GCF_004010195.1. Lineage (NCBI taxonomy): Eukaryota > Metazoa > Chordata > Chondrichthyes > Orectolobiformes > Hemiscylliidae > Chiloscyllium > Chiloscyllium plagiosum. The sequence continues at coordinate 42,428,650 of NC_057735.1, read as the reverse complement.
CCATAAGACAGTCCTACTGTCCCAGGAACAAGAATGATGAAGCTTCGGTAAACTCCCTCAATGGCAATTATATCTTTCTTGAGATAAGGAGACCGAAACTGCTCACTACTCCAGGTGTAGTCTAAACAAACGCCAATACAATTACAGCAAGGTTTCACTGCTCCTGGACTCTCATTCTCTTGCAATAAAAGCCAGCACTCCATCAGTATTCCTGCATGTTACTTATTGACAAGGGCACCCCTAGTTCCCTTTACATGTCTACATTTTCCAACTGCTCACTATTTATACTACACTCTGCATAGTTGCTTCTCCTAACAAATTAGATAACCTCACATTTTTCCAGATTATATTCCATTTGCCATATTCTTTTCCATTCACTGAATCTGTCCAAGTCCTCCTGAAGCCACTTTATATATTCCTCACAAAGCACATTCCTACTTAACTTTGTATCATCTGTAAATTTGAAAATATTACATTTCTCCCCCGCTCCAGATCATTAATATATATTTTGAACAGTGGGGCCAAAATACTGATCCTTGCAGTATTAATCACAGCCTGCCAACATGAGAATAGAGCTTAAAAATGTGTTGCTGGAAAAGCGCAGCAGGTCAGGTAGCATCAAAGGAACAGGAGAATCGACGTTTCGGTCATAAGCTCTTCTTCAGGAATCATTCCTGAAGAAGGGATTATGCCCGAAACATCGATTCTCCTGTTCCTTTGATGCTACCTGACCTGCTGCGCTTTTCCAGCAACACATTTTTAAGCTCTGATCTCCAGCATCTGCAATCCTCACTTTCTCCTAACATGAGAATAGCCCATTTATCCCTATTCTCTGTGCTGTGAAAATGTAAGTTTTTTACTTCTATTGGCTTTTCTTTGTCAATTTTGTTAATAACACATTTATCAAGCATGATTTCCCATTTACAATCTATGATGACTATGCCCAATCAGATTATTAGCAAGAGGTGTCTATTCATCCATCACAATAGACACTAGGATTTCCCCTAATGCTGAGGCAAGGCTAACAAGTTAACAGTTCTCGATTTTCTCTATCACGAGGTGACATTTGTTACCTTTCAATCTGTAGGAAACATTCCACAATTTTGGAAAATAATCACCATTGTATGGACTATCTCCGAAGTCACCTTTTTCAAAACTCTGGGACATAATCCATCAGGGTCCTGGAGACTTGTCACTTTTCAGCTCCGTTATTTAGAGTACAGGGGTCCCATAGCAAATAGTTTGGTTTGGAATGCTCCCCCTCAGAATGCAGTGGAGCCAGATAAAACCATGGCTTTCATAAAGGAGCTGGGTAAATATCTGAAGGAAGAAGGTTCCAGGGTATGTGGTATGAGTGTGAGAGTGAGATTTTCTAGCATGATATGATGGGCTGGATTGAATTGAATTCATTGTCATGTACCGAGGCACAGTGAAAAGCGTTGTCTTTGCAAACAATACAGGCAGACCACAGAATTAAGGAGCACAGATAAGGAAATAATAGGTAAACAGCAGCAAAAACAAAAACACAGGTACAGGCGAACGTTAAGAGTTTGTGAGTCCATTCAGTATTTGAACAAACTGTTTCGAAACCGGCTGGTGTGTGTATTCAGGCTCCTGTACCTTCTCCCCGATGGTAGAGGTTGTAGAAAAGCATTGCCAGAGTGGGATGGATTTTTGAGAATGCTGGCGGCCTTTCCTTGACATTGGGCCTGGTAGATGGATTCTGTACTTGGGAGGTTGGCCTTTGTGATCATCTGGGCTGAGTTCACTCTCTCTGTAACCATCTCCAATCTTGAATGGTACAGTTGCCATACCAGATAGTGATACATCCAGACAGAATGCTCTTGATGGTGTACCTATAAAGGTTGGCAAGGGTATTCGCCGTCATGCCAAATTTCCTCAGCTGCCTGAGGAAGAAGAGACGTTGTTGGGCCTTTGTAACCAGTGCGTCCACATGAAGGGTCCAAGAAAGTTTGTTATTGATGACCATTCCCAGGAGTTTGATATTGTCCACTCGTTCCACCTCTGTGCTATTAATATGTAGGGGGGCCTGAGTAGTATCCCGCCGAAAGTCAATAATGAGTTCCTTGGTTTGCTGGCATTGAGAGTTAGGTTGTTCTCAGTGCACCATTTTTCCAGGTCTTCCACCTCCCGCCTGTAGTCTGTTTCATTGCCATCTGAGATTGGACCGACTATGGTGGTGTCATCAGCGAACTTGTAAATAGCATTAGTCTGGTATTTGGCGATGCAGTCATGGGTATACAGTGAGTACAGTAGGGGGCTGAGTACACACCCCTGGGGGGCTCCAGTGTTGAGTATTAATGAGGATGATATATTGTCTCCAATCTTCACTGATTGTGGCCTGTGGGTCAGGAAACTGAGGATCTGGTTGCAGAGAGTGGGGCTTAGTCCGAGATCACTAAGTTTAGTAATCAGTCTTGAGGGGATATTAGTGTTGAAGGCTGAACTGTAGTCAATGAGTAGGATTTTTATGTAAGTGTTCTTGGTGTCAAGATGTTCGAGGGAGGAGTAAAGGACAAGTGATATGGCATTGGACGTGAATCTGTTGGTCTGATAGACAAATTGGAGTGGGTTCAGGAGTAGTGGGGAGGCTAGAGTTGATTAAGTCCATGACCAGCCTTTCAAAGCACTTCATGACCACCGGGAGGTAGTCATTGAGACATGCTGCATGAGCCTTCGTAGACACAGGGATGATGTTGGCCATCATGAAACAGGCAGGGACAGTGGCCTGCTGCAGGGACAGGTTGAAGATGTCCAAGAAGACTTCTGCCAGTTGATCTGTGCATGCCCTGAATGTACGGCTTGGTACTCCATCTGGTCCCATCACTTTCCTTGGATTCATGTGAAGGAAAAATGATCTGACCTCTGATGCAGTGACTGGTGGGATAGGTTAATCAGGACTTGTTGGAATAGGTGTTACCTCTCCACTGAAATTCTGTTCAAAGTGAGCATAGATGGTGTTGAGACAATCTGGAGGGATGTGTCATTGTCTGCTATCTTGCACTGTCTCTTTTTAGAACCTGTGATATCATTCAGTCCTTGCCATAGTCGTCTGGTGTATCCTCTATCTGCACAGTAACCATTCTACGTGTACGTGTTTCTTTGATGGTGGGCGGCATGGTGGCACAATGGTTAGCACTGCTGCCTCACAGCGCCAGAGACCCGGGTTCAATTCCCGCCTCAGGCGACTGACTGTGTGGAGTTTGCACAACTCAATTCCTCTACCAATAAAAGCCAGTACTCCATATGCCTTCCTCACCGCACTATTTACCTGGTTTCCACACTGTAATCTAATCTAATCTACGTTCTAGATATACTGCTGTGCAAATCTATACAGAATTACACAAAGCCCTGTTTAGACCACATCACAAATATTATGTTCACACTGGGCAGCACAGAATAGATGCACTAAAAAGCCACTTGGGCTCCAAGGATTAAATTACACAAGGTGGTGTTGCATTGCCTAGACTTTAGAAAGTTTAGCTTTGATTTGTTGGATTTTTTAAGATATTAAGTGGAATTGATAGCATGTATATTTCTGTTGGTTGAGAAATCTTGGAGTAGATGAGTTAGGTCCATCAGGGATTAAGATAGGGAAGAGCTGTAGATGGAAAGGATGTTAGAGGTTTGGAATTCAGCTCCCAGAAATTTCACTTGATGCTGGGTCAATTGTTATTTTTAAAACAACAGGAAGTTATCTGTTGACTGAAAACATTAAGGGACATTAGGTGATGTTGGGTATACAGAGTTGGATCACAGATTAGCCCTGATCTCATTGAACAATGAAACACACTCAAAAGGCTAAGTGTCCTAACTCTGGTCTTGATGAAGTGATAGTGTGTCCATGTATTACCAATGAGAGTCTCCCCATGCAATAGTACTGGCTTGGAGCTTATCCATGCATTGATGGATGTTGGTGTAACCTATGCTCTGATAGGGTTCTCAGACTCATTTATACACAAATGCTAGCCTTTCAATGCTCCAGACTATGTAGTTAGCCAGAGGCATCAATGGTGGTGTTAAGGAACAAAATGTTAGAAGCTAGGAAAGGACTTGAGCAAAATTGCTGATCTATAGGTGGTGCCAAGGATAGAGGGAGCTGAGGTAATGAAGTGATTTAAACACAAGAATAAGAATTATGTACAAGTCGGATACAAGGCATCAGGAGACTTGAAGCTCGTTGTGATCAGCAAGTGAGACGTGGTATAGAACACATTACAAGCTGCAGAAGTTTGGATATATTAAAATTTACAGCTACTGAAACATGGGATTACAACAAGTAAAACAATGGAATTGTCAATTCTGGCCCTGAAATAAAGATGGATGAAATTTTCAGCAGTAGACAGCCTGAGGTGGGAATGCAGGTGAATGGAGTTACAACAAATGGGAGTAGCTGGTCTTCATGATCGAGAGGATATGGGGTCAGGTGGGGTGCCAGGGTTATGAACATAACTACAAGAATTGCTACCATAGATGATGGAATATGTGACGAGTGAAATGTTTTCACTGGGTAGATGATATTAATTTTCCTGATATTTCACTGGAAGGAATGTCACTTTGTCTCGGATTGAATGGACAAGTAATCAGTGGATGAGCAGCCAGAGACTGAAGAGACCAGGAACAGCAGATGGGAGATGGGGAGCACAGAGAGGGGACTAGAGGAAGCACCCTGAGAATGAAACATGGCTATTAGTAATTCATGTTCTCTTAACCACAGAACTCTGTTGTAAGTCCCACTCCCCGCCAGTAAGGTTATCCCGGCATCACTGACTCCATGGAAGTTTTCTGTAGATCCTAAGCACTGGGATCTTGGATTGAGAACCACTAGAAATGCGGCAGTGATCACTTGTAATAGTAAAGTCACAAGATGCCAGGGCTACAAGTGGATAGATAAGAGTCAAACTAAGTGAAAACTGTTCCACTTGAGCTGGACAATGGAGGAGTGATATTTCGAGAAGAATAAAATGCATGAAGGCACAGGAGAAAGGGGGAGGTGAATTCATTATGGCCAAGGTCACAGAGTGACATTTCTAACTTTGGTTACAGACACTTTGATACCACATGGTATAAATGGAAACCAGATTTACAGACGAAGGTGTGGTAAAGATGATGCAGATTTGATGGTACCATGTTGAATTTTTAATTTATTGGTTGAGCCCATAGCAAGTGAGAAGCTATAAGTTGATAAGAGAGAATGACAGCGGAAAGGTAACTCAGTTTGTGCCAGCGAATTTTAGTCTTTCAGGAATAAAATGACAGTCTCTGACCATTCATGCTATTATTCCACTGTGAAAGATGGAGGAAATGACAGAATCGGACCACCAGAAATTAATGGCATATCAATTTGAGAATGAAACATCTCTCGGACTGTGAAAGATCCATCAATTGTGACACCACCACAATAAGCGAGTGATTTAATGAAACAGAACAAGACAGTCTGTGCGCTTTAGGCTTCTGATGATGTTGCATATAAATAGTAGTGTCTCAATCCTCAGCATACTGTCGACCCTCTCATCATTAAACTAGACTGTACTGGTTTGACGAGAATGAGGTCTCTAGTTTGGTTGCAGTCTATGATTTGAATTGCTGCCAAAAATTGGAAACAGAAAATCACCTTTCCTTTCACAAAAACTGGGGAAAATGTTGAGAGTGACTCACACAGTTACACGGAAAAACAGGAAATAGGCTCCATCTGTGTTCTGTCCCCATCATATAAGCCTGTGATAAACAGCACCAGGTGGAATAATTTGGGGTCTGATCTAGTTTATTGCAAGATGTGGTTGCAGAATTGGACAGGAAATCCAGCAAGACATGTCTTGACATCGAGATCATCTCCATCTGATTTTTATGCTTTTCACAAGTGGCAGTGAAATCCATGTGGGGCAGTCAGACAGCCATGTCTCAAAACCTTGAGGGGAGTGGTCCATATCGAAGTCTGTGGAACCAGCGTTCAGTCAGGGGGTCCTGGTTCACTATGTCAAGGGCAGCCTCTGATACCAGTCCGGGGGATTGTCTACAGACAGGTATCCAGGGAATGGATCGCAGACAGTGCATTGGCTCCATGGCAGTGATTCAGAGGCATTGGGTTAAAACATAGATGTCTAAGCATGGGCTAGGGTGTGGGCACACCTTGCCCAGAGCTGCCCGATCATGGTTAACCAAAGGGTCAGTCTGTCGGGGGAAAGTTGGTGGGTGAGGGAAGTGCACCTGAGGCTGCAGGACGGAGACTCGGCAGATCTGACATCAAGACTGAGAGCGCAGACTCTGGGCAATGACATAGTGCGTTTGTGAAACGGGTGTAGGGTGGGAGCTGGAGGATTTGAGGGGAGTGGGTGACACTATAAAGCACGGCTGGGAAGAGGGTAACTTGGGAGAGGGCATCATTCATGGCCAGGAACACCCTGGTGTTCAGGGGGCAAAGGGGGAAGTGAGATTAGAGGCAGCATATGGCCACAACTGGCATGGTCACCCCATATACCAGGGGCTGAGTGGGAAAGGAGGAGCAGGAGCAGCCTCATATAGACTAAGGTTGGATGGTGATTGTGGGACAGGCTATAAGAAAGGGGATGTGGATGTTCAGGGACTCAGTGGTACATTCAGGCTGGGGCTGGAACTGCCTCCCTGAGGACCATTCACTGTCACCGGCCATCGTGCTGGATAGTGCACATGCGCAATGGGGAAGGAAATGGCTGTGAGCTCACTTGGGGGGAGGGGGTGGACATGACACAGCCTGTGAGGTAGGGGCTGCAGAAAACACACTAACCACAGGATTTTTAAAGGGAACAAACATTGGCCCTGGGCCCATGTAATGTACAGCACGTATTCCCCAGGCTGACCAATTCCTGGCCGTGCTACACCATTGAGTCTTTCTGTGCGTTTCACCTCTTGGGTACTGCCACTGCTGGCCAACTCTCTGCCAGCTCCACCTTTGCGCACAGAAGGAACCAAACATTAGAGATGCTGAACGACAGAGGGATAAAGGTGTCGCCATGAGCCAGTGCCTTGTGTAGACATCGCTCCGCCTGCCCTCTGCACATCCCTGCACCCTCTGGGATCTCGAGGTATTGATGGATGGTGTGAACATTCATTTAATGCCTTCACTGAGACTCTGACAAGCAGTGAAGGTTAACACCAGGAACGTTTGTGCAGAAACTGAGGGCGACGCTCAAGATATTTTTCACTGGTGCCACCAAAGTGCCCTCAATAGGTTTCCTTCTTTCTATCCCTCTTCCTCCATCTTATTGCAGTCCCTGGTTCTGCAGTTAGGATGGTAGGAGCCTGCTCACTACTGAAATCCATTCGCTCTGGATGTTTGGTCAGGTGACCCCAGGGAGTGACACCTGTGTCTGGGGTTAGACGCACCAAGGGTCTTCTTTCCAGAGGCAAACTGACCCTCCACAGCTGGAACGTTCAAGGGTTGGAGGGGAGTAGATAAGGTCGAGCTGGGGTGGGGTGGGGTGGGGGGAATGTTGTGGGAGGGGGGGTGCCTGCCACCTCTGCAGCATCCTGAGTGGAAAATGCCGGGGGACCGGTGTGTGGATTTATCTCAGTCTGGGTTCATAGAATACAGAACAGTACAGCACAGAACAGGCCCTTCAGCCCATGATGTTGTGCCAACCATTGGTCTTCATGTAAGGTAAACCTAATGTATGAACCCTCAAATTTCTGTGACCATATGCATGTCCAGCAGTCTCTTAAATGCCCCCAATGACCTCGCTTCCACAACTGCTGCTGGCAACGCATTCCATGCTCCCACAACTGTCTGTGTAAAGAACCCACCTCTGACATCCCCTCGTGTTAACAATTTCTGTCCTGGGAAAAAGTCTCTGGCTATCAACTCTATCTATGCCTCTCATTATCTTGTACGCCTCAATTAGGTCCCCTCTCCTCCTCCTTTTTTCCAATGAAAAACGTCCGAGCTCAGTCAACCTCTCTTCGTAAGATAAGCCCTCCAGTCCAGGCAGCATCCTGGTAAACCTCCTCTGAACCCTCTCCAAAGCATCCACATCTTTCCTATAATAGGGCGACCAGAACTGGATGCAATATTCCAAGTGCGGTCTAACCAAAGTTTTATAGAGCTGCAACAAGTTGTCACGGACCTTAAACTCAATCCCCCTGTTAGTGAAAGCCAAAACACCATATGCTTTCTTAACAACCCTGTCCACTTGGGTGGCAGTTTTAAGGGATCTATGTACCTGCACCCCAAGATCCCTCTGTTCCTCCACACTGCCAAGAATCCTGTCTTTAATCCTGTACTCAACTTTCAAGTTCGATCTTCCAAAATGCATCACTTCGCATTTATCCAGGTTGAACTCCATCTGCCACCTCTCAGCCCATCTCTGCATCCTGTCAATGTCCCACTGCAGCCTACAACAGTCCTCTATACTGTCAACGACACCTCCGACCTTTGTGTCGTCTGCAAACTTGCTAACCCATCCCTCAAACTCCTCATCCAAGTCATTAATAAAAATTACAAAGAGTAGAGGCCCAAGAACTGAGCCCTGTGGAACACTACTCACCACTGACTTCCAGTCAGAATGCTTTCCTTCCATTGCCACTCGTTGTGTTCTGTCGACCAGCAAATTCTGTATCCAGACATCTAAAATTCCCTGTATCCCATTCCTCCTGACCTTCTGAACGAGCCTACTATGGGGAACCTTATCAAATGCCTTGCTGAAGTCCATATACACCACATCCACCGCTTGACCCTCATCAACTTATCTAATAACATCTTCAAAGAGCTCAATAAGATTAGTGAGGCATGACCTGCCCCTCACAAAGCCATGCTGACTGCATTTAATCAAGTCATGCTCTTCCAGATGGTCATAAATCCTATCCCTCAGAATCCTTTCTAACACCTTGCAGACGACAGACGTGAGACTTAATGGTCTGTAATAGCTGGGGATTTCCCTATTTCCTTTCTTGAAGAGAGGAATTACATTTGCCTCCCTCCAGTCCTCAGGTACGACTCTGGTGGAGAGCAAGGATGCAAAGATATTTGCAAGCGGCGAAGTAATCACATTTCTCGCTTCCCAAAGCAGCCGAGGACAAATCTGGTCCAGGCCTGGCGACTTGTCAATCTTACTGTTTGACAAAATTTTCAGCACATCAGCTTCCTCTATCTC
>NC_057735.1:42398066-42418031 GCF_004010195.1 Chiloscyllium plagiosum | reverse complement strand
TCAAGTTCCCACCCCCCCGCCATACTAGTTTAAACCCTCCTGAACCACTCGAGCAAACCTTCCACCCAGGACATTGGTCCCCTTCCAGTTCAGGTGCAACCCGTCCTTGAGGCACTGCCTGACTTCCTTATAAGGGAGGGGACACCTGGACTAAGCTCAAGGTTCCCTGCGCCCTCTCGCTGTGCCTGCAGCCCTGGTGACCAATGGGTGGGTAAATATGGTCACCTCTCTGAGCATCTCCAAGGGAGCTCTCCATGCCAACCACCAACCTGTCCCTTGGGGCAGCCAGACAGTAGTAGGATTTACTGCTTTGCTGTAGCTTCTATCGTCTTCCATATTCTGTTTGATATTCAGATTTTCTCACTGCCTTGGTGCTGTTTTAATGTATTACTTTCTTCATCTGACAGGGCCAAAGTACCTTAAACCAGTTTGACAAAAATAAACAAGTGAAGTTTGTGAACATTTTCCCCATTCCTCTGGCTCTTGTCATCTGCTTTGGAAATGGATGTAAGTTCTTGAAAAGAAATGAGCAAATGCAAACTTTGGCATTTTATTCAGTTTGCAAAGTATCAAGGTGTAGACTGTGATTTCTAAGATTGGCAGACCACTGGGAGATGAACAGAGCAACCTCAGACCCAAAAGGACGTATCCTAGAGCCCTTTCATGCTTGAATAGGTTAACTTATCTGTGATAGGATGATTAAGTCTCTGCTAAACAAGGAACCAGCCTTCCATACATTAACAAAAGTGAGTGATAAAGCCTTCATTGCCCCGTACATTTTGCAAAGGGATGACAATGATTTGTTGCTTTTTCTGATAGTAAATCTTCTGAGGGTAAAAATATTCAACATGTACTTCTTAGCAGCTCTCAGAGTGGGCGATTAGAGTTCTGAGTTAGGATTAAGGTTGCCTTGCTTGAAGAAACGATAGATAACTCAAAGATGTGGAGGAAGACCATTCTTGATCCCAGTTCCAAAAGTAACAGAACTCACTTTCACCAAAAGTAGAAAACTCTTTACAGATTATTATATTCCTTTCATTTGTGTTCTCTTTTGCTGGCCATGTAGTTTTGTCATATAAATGGTTTTAGCCTGAAACCATGAGGAAAACTGGCCTTGTTGCTATGAAACCTAGTTGTCTGACAACAGAACAGCCAACACATTCCTTTTAGGGCCTACTTTAGTCTCCCCAGTTTGAATTTTATGTCCACATTTTGCCAACTCTCCTCACAATTTGTCAGCAAGTGACCTAATACTTTATAAGCTCTCTTCAAACCCTAATCAATGCCTGTTGAATGAGTGATTAGCCCTGGGCAACATCAGATAATGAAAATGGTTTATAAGAGTTGCTTCCTGCATGATAATACTGCGGAAAGAATAACTTCTACACAATTAGGAACTGAATTTTGTTGTAGAAAGATCACTCTTTTAGTCAAAAAATGTAAATGATGGCCTACTTCTGTCAACTGCTGAACCTAATGAAAGGAAAGAAATAGAACTCTCGCTCTGGGGTGAGTGACGTTGGTTTAAATTTAGATCCTGGTTTCTGGAATTGAATGACTGACTGAATAAATAAAACACCACAAGAAATATACTGCTGCTCAGGTCTAAGGAGACCACTATTCATTAGAACGCTGTTGAGTGAAAGCTGAAGTTTCAGCCTAGCTGTCCACTCAACACTAATTGATGGCGTGACTATTTGTTGTAGTTTAGCAACAATCTCAAAAGGGTTTATGAAGTCCTGATGTTGTGAAGCACTGATAATAATGAGGATTCTCACTAAGAGTTGGTGTCGGTCACAAAAGTGAATGTCCAAATCTATATGGTGAAGGAGGTTTATAAAATCATGAGGGGCATGGATACAGTGAAGAAGCAAAATTCAACACAAATAGTTTGAGGCTGTTGGTGACCGGGTCAAGTATCAGTACCCCAGAAGTAGGAACCAGGAGCAAGAGAAACCTCTCACGCTGTCTGCCATTCAATAAGATCATGGTTGATCTAATATTTCAACACCTAAATTATAAAACAGCTTCTGCAGCAAATATGAACAAAAGAACAGGGATTGTTCATTCATGTCCTTGAGACTTTCTACGCCAATTCTGAATCGTAGCTGATCACATACTTTTTCTCGTACTGTGCCAGAGTCATGAGTTCAGGTACATAGTTCTTTGAAAGTTGTGTCACAGGGAGACAGGGTGGTGAAGAAGATGTTTAGCATGCTTGTCTTCATTGCTCAGACCATTGAGTATAGGAGCTGGGAGGTCATGTTGAGGCTTGTACAGGACATTGGTGAGGACACTTATCGTGCCATAGAGTCATAGAGATGTACAGCATGGAAACAGACCCTTCGGTCCAACTTGTCCATGCTGACCAGATACCCCTAAATTAATCTGGCTCCTTTTGCCAGCACTTGGCCTATATACCGCCAAACCCTTCCTATTCATATACCCAGCCAGATGCCTTTTGTTCTCCTGCTCCTCGGATGCTGCCTGACCTGCTGTGCTTTTCCGGCACTACCCTCTCGACTACCTTCCTTCCTGTTGCACTCAATGCCTCGAATCAAAAAGCTCTGGATCTCATTTTCTTTTTTAATCACTTTCTTCACCTACCCTGCTCCCTTCAATTATTGCTGCACATATGCCCTCAGGTTTCTCTGCTCCTATACCCGCTTTAGAATTGTATCATTTATTTTATATTGCCTATTCTTCCCACCAGATGTATCATTTCACAATTCTCTACATTAAATTTCATCTGCCCATCAGCCTGCCTTTCCATCAGTTTATTCATTTTGTCTTGAGGTCTGTTACTATCTTCCCCATTACTGCATATTCTGCGTCATCTGCGAATTTGAAATTTCACCTTCAATGCTCAAGCATATTTGAATAATTATACAGCGAAATGGTAAAATGCCTCAATTGCCATTGGTGCTGATGTTCTATACATTCTTAAATGAATACATTTCAAATATATTAGAAACTCTCATATGTAAAGTGACTATATGAACATAAAATATCAACAGTTTGTTCTCTACTAGCTGCACTGTCTTGAAATTGTTTAACTCTTTAACCTCTCCAGCTGTTAGTTTTTCTGATGGAAATGCTGGCCTTTACTGCATTTGCTGTTAAATATTTATTGCTTCAGCTTTATTCACTTTGATATATCAAAATAAAAGACATAGCTGGTAAATTTGTCAGTTGCTTTATGTCTCTGTAAAATCAAGACTTGATAGGAGGCATGTTAGACACCACAGGTCCCCAGAAGTTTACATTTCATACATAGTCAGATGCAGCAGGGGCAGGTTGAACAAAAAGGTGAAATTAAAGAGATATATGAAGGAAATTCTAGAAGGAAAAGGAGAACAAACGAGCTGAGCATAAATTATATCAAAACAAGATTAGAGCTGTCCATTGGTGGAAAGCAACATAAAGAAATACTGTTTGGTAATTTTGTAAGCCATCATAAACCATATGGAACCCTTTGGACATGCAAAATTAATGCTCTACTTCAGGGTTTTAGTTACTAGAAAACATATGATAACATTATACTATCCAATATTGAACACACATATACATGCCAGGAATTTGACATTGTACAGACAAAGATTTTCATAGATGTTGTAAACAACAATCCATCATCAGCGTTGTAAAAAGTGACTTGCATTTGTAGAATGCTTTTCACAGCTTTGAGATGCTTCAAAGTTCTTCAGAGCTAATGAATTACTTCTGAAGGTGCAGTCAGTATTGTTAAGTAAGGACCATTGTCAATTTATGTATGTCAAGGACCCAGAACCAGCCGTGTGATCAATGGCCACGTTAATGCATTTTGACTGTATTAATTGAGGGAGAAATGATGATCAGTGCATTAGAAGTAAGATGCAGTTCTTCAAATACTGGATTGTTTAAGTTCTCTTGAACAGGCAGACAAATCTGTGTCTCCTCTAACAGATGGAAGCTCTGGCAGTGCAGTCTTTCCTCAGTTTTGTACTGAAGTATTAGCCTCACTTGGGTGCTTAAGTCTTGGAAGTGGGACCTTTTGAGCCAGAGGCAGAAGTGCAACAATGGAACCAAGCTCATGCGTTTGGAATGACACTGGACCATCTAACTTTTGCATTTATGGTCTGAATTCCTGTATTGACAGAAGTTAACATCGTTATGTGAAAACAAAATTTAGACATCACCTTTTACTGCATGGTTCTATCCTGGACTGGATACACAAACATTAAGAATAAATGCAGGCTGGAGGAGGCTGCTCCACGCTCTGAGTATAAAGAAAAGGAAAATTTCTCCCGGATTTAACAAGTTACTAAGTTTTGACTATTTGAGTACAGTCCACTCTTTTAAAATAAGATTGCCTAAAACGATTTAAAATGGGATTGTTAGACCAAATGTTAGTTTTAATTCATTCAACCAAAAAGTATAGGGAAACCTAAATGAAGGCCATTCTCGGCTTCCTTTAGGCTGCAGAAGTTTCTTTTACATTCCTTAATTAACAGAAATATACTTATCAGAAACTTTAGTCAGCATTTTAATGATTATTGAGAAGGTAATTTTCCAATTTAAACAGCAATTAATTTTGTGAACATTGACTGGATTCTAGTTACTTTCTCTCGTGTGCCTGTGTGCTTGATTTTAATGAATCTGTAATTTTCAATGTGTTCACTTGGCACAAACCAAATGCTTTATCCAATATAGCGAGCTACACATTGAGGTACTGATCTGGAGAATCTTGCGCTGTGGGTATTTGCACATACACTGCCCCTGAGGCTATTTGCTGCTTATCTCTAAGTAAGGCTGCTTCATCCTTCTGACCTGTTTTATTAACATCTGCACATAGTGGGTTATCACATTCTACTCTCTAGTGTAGCATCGAAGACCTCCTTCTTTGCATACTCATCCCCCACTCTAGTGTCTTCTCTCTTACTGCTGTCAGGTGCATTTGGTCAATTACATCATCATGATTTAAATGAATCACATTTTATCACTAAAATCGGTGAGACGGCCATTACAGGTCACAGTCCAGTAGTTGTCCTATGGCAGAGTTTGCAGGGAATTAGATGAAAGACTATTTTGCAAGGACAGGACTGGTGTACAAACGAATGCACATTGAATTATTCTGATTCAAAATTGCCAGAGGTATCAGAACCCAGGCTCAATGACAAGCCTTAAATAGTTGGAAGAAACTAGAATGAAATTCATTGTTTGGAAAGCACTCGAAAGGGGGGAAAATACCATTATAGAGACACACCTTTATCAGATGACAGATTTTCTAATCCCTTACCCAAGGAATTGGCAAGGTGGGGCGGGTGGAGGGGGAGGTGGCTTTGCTTATGCTTCCTTGGAGGACAGAAGTCCCAAAACACCCAAGGTCGAGAATGTGGCTTTCAGGGGAGCCAGGCATTTCTCTACGAATGTGGTGAATGTATCGCCAGGTAACTGCATGACACAAAAGAGAGAGAAGGCATCATTCCCAGTGGTTAGATGTGGTGTAGAATAAATTAAGCTGACAGCAGAGTTACAGCTGAGAATCGCAGTAGAATGAAGAGAAGTGCTGAAGAGTTGGTAGCGCCTGGATGTTTCCCAATCTGGGTGAAATGTGGTGAATGTGGAGGCAGTGCAGAGGGGAAGACGATTCAGGCAATTGTGAGAGTGCCAGAGTATGAGCCTTGGTGGGAGGTAAGTGCAGGAGCAGAGATCATTTAAGTGTGAAGTAACAGAGAGAAGGGTGTGGCACTTACTCTGATGAGGTGGAGAAGGTCATTAACCTTCTGACCTCAGTGGTGATATCAGAGCAGTCTGTCAGGGTCTGGTCCCATGGCATCCTCTGGTGTTCCTCTTCCGCACTCACTCCTTGAGAAGAACCCAACAGGTCTCTGTCAGAGGATCACATTGCCATCTTTCACCTTTTTGATGTGTCACAATCTGCCCACAAACAAGGTAACTTCGCAATGCCAGTCCTTATCCGTGCATATAGCAGCTATTCAAAGATGGTGTAGGTGCAAAGGATGCCAGTCTTTTCAGTGGGATTTCCACCGAGTGGCAAGTTGTTCTGGGAATGGTTGGGTGGTGAAATGAGACCAAGAATCAGATGTGAGGGGCTAGGCGGGTACTTAATGTGGTGGGTTTGGTAAGAAACAGAGTGAAATCTTGTTCAGTCTTAAAAATCCACCCGAAATACCTGATATGACACCCAATTAGCCAAAAACAACCCAGAAAATGCAGCCCCAAGTAATGACTGGATTAGTGTAAAGGTGAAGAGTCTGCTTCGATAAGTCCCTTGAGGGAAAGAAGCCTACTATTCTTGTTCTTTCTGCCCTAAACCCACAGCTGTATGAGTGGCCTTTAGTGGCCCTCTGAAATGGCCTATACAGCTCTGTGCTTCACTCAAGAAAGCAGCTCAGCATTGCCTCCTTCTGGAGTGAATAATAAATGTTGCTGAATCCTAACCCGTGAGCTCCACATTCTGTTACCAAATTTAAGTATTATGTTATTGCCACAGGTTGTATGGGATGGGAATATCAGATACAGACTTAAAGCCATTTGATAATTGATTTGTAGGCGGTTGCTACGAAGCTATAACTAAAGATCCTCATGAACAACGGTTTCAAACTTATTTTTAATGCCTACAAGAACCTGTTACAATAATGCAAGATGCATTCTAATGGCCTATTATTGTATTTATGAGTGACGTTTTTATAATGATAGCAACACATAGATCTCTTGAGTCCACAAATACCTTCCTTCCCACCTATCCACTCCACCCTCCCCATCATCATCAGTCCCCATCTGCACCCCCATCGCCATCCCACCTACCTTTCCTCCAGCCCCACCCCCTTATCTATCTCCCAGCCCCCTTCCCCCTTCACATTCCTGATGGAGGGCTTGCGCCCAAAATGCTGACTCTCCTGCTCCTCAGATGTTGCCTGACCTGCCGTGCTTTTCCAGTACCATCTTTTTGACTCTGACTCTCCAGCATCTGCAGTCCTCACTTTCTCCTGGTCTGCATTGGCAGCATCACTAGGGATTGGGGCCAACCCCGCGGAATTGGCTCAGAGTCTTCAGAGTTTGACAATCAATCTCCTGCACACTGCTCTCAACGACCCAGGAGAAAACCAGTGGTGCAAACTTTTCTGTTTTAAAGAGTTGCATTCCTGGTTCTCAGAATACTGGCAATGGGGATGAAGAAGTTGAGATAGCAGAGGTTGGAGGATGAAGATCACATGGTGAAACCATTGGGATGTGTCAGAACACAATTTTAGACATTAAAGGCTTCAAGGGATATATGGAGAGAAAGTGGGAATACAATGGCATTGAGACAGAGAATTAGCCATGATTGTATTGAATGTCGGCTTGTAGGGCCGAATGGCCTACTCATGCTCCTAGTGTCTATGCTTTCTATGTTTCAAACAGAGTTTGTGATTCAAATCACACTGACTTTCATAAGACTGAGATCTTCATGCGTAACCCAGGATTTGCATGCCACTTTCGAATCCGTTCCTTGTCAGGATTTAATCATTGCTCCCGTAGACTACATCCCAGGGACCTATTATGTGGCATCCAGTTGCCAATAGTCATACAAGAGCATCTTCCTCATCTGGGCTAGGTTACTCACCCTGTATAGTTCCCGAGCGAAATACATTTTACAAACTTCATAAACAAAACAGCTAGGAAGACTGTCAGAACATTAATCGGAGGATCTGTAACTGAGGAGGGGCAATGTTTTATTTCCCCGAGCTAGGTTTAGACTTAACACTTCTGCCTAAACAAATTCAGAGTGTCAGCCAATCCGACTTATTCCAATTTGATCGAATGTTATCGAATGGAATATTCTGACTTCCTTAGAGGAAGTATTAAAGTGGTATATTTTATCTTTGTGTAAGTTAAAGGTAGTTTATCAGTGGAGTAATCTGTTGCTGCAGCAGAGTGATATAATGTTCTAAATCCAGTTTGATGGTGATTCATTATGTATTTCTCTGCAGAATACCAGAAATCTTTCTGGACAGCCTTTTGCAGATTTACTGTGAACTTCTGAAAAAAAAAGGATCCATTTTAAATTAATCTTATTGCAATAAACTGAGGGGCAAATGAATAAAGGAAGGGAGCTCGCTCAATCCTTATCTCCTGGGAGATTAACAATTTGGAGTATCTGTTAAATATCTGAATAATTCAGGAAAACCTTCCTGAGGCTTGATTCGGAGATGCCGTAGTTGGACTGGGGTGTACAAAGTTAAAAATCACACAACGCCAGGTTATAGTCCAACAGGTTTAATTAGAAGCACACTAGCTTTCGGAGCGACGCTCCTTCATCAGGGGACAATCACCTGATGAAGGAGCGTCGCTCCGAAAGCTAGTGTGCTTCCAATTAAACCTGTTGGACTATAACCTGGTGTTGTGTGATTTCTAACTTCCTGAGGCTTGATCATAACAGTTGTCAGTAGACAGGAAGGAGGCTGGAAGAACACAGCAAGCCAGGCAGCATCAGTCCTGAAGAGGGGTTACACCTGAAACGTCAATTTCTGCACCTCCTGATGCTGCCTGGACTGCTGTGTTCCTCCAGACTCCTGCCTGATCCTCCTGATGCTGCCTGCCTTGCTGTGTTCCTCCAGCCTCCTGCCTGTCCCTTCTGATGCTGCCTGCCTTGCTGTGTTCCTCCAGCCTCCTGCCTGTCCCTCCTGATGCTGCCTGGCTGGCTGTGTTCCTCCAGCCTCCTGCCTGTCTACTTTGGATTCCAGCATCTGCAGTTTTTTTTTGTCCCTAACAGTTGTCAGGCTGACAATATCATTGTCATCTCTCCACTGCACGCTTTCTCTCCATTGTGCGTTTTCTTCAATTTCTTCCCATTTCCTCTTGTCCTTTCCTCACTCACATTGTTTGGAGGGACGGATGCTAACAGTTGCTTAATGGAAAGCTTAATGGAAAAGATCCAGGCACTGGCTTTCCTTAGACTATCTGAAGGAAGGCTCCTGATGGATGGGCACAGCAGAGGCGAGGCTGGCATTTGACATCCATCCCTCATTGCCCACGAGTGGAGTGGCCATTTCAGAGGGTGTTTAAGAGGCATTAGCGTGGTGTCTCATATTGGATAAGGGTGGCAGATTTCCTTTCCTAAAAACTGATGGAATTTGATTGAAAATTGCTGATAGTTGTCATGGTCATTGAGATAGTTGTCATTGAGACTAGCGTATAGTCAAGATTTACGCATTAAATTTAAGCTCCAGAAGCTGCAATGGTGGGACTTGAACTGATATCTCTAATTAGCTCAAACTAATTAGGCCAATGAGATTATCGCTCCACCACCATCTGTCCCAGTCAGTATCTACGAATGTTTTTGGAAGAGAATATTCCAAGGTGGGCCAATCAAAACTGAAAGAGTAAATGTCCTCATCCTTGTGCAATGAGTGCAAAGCTGCCTTTCCCCAACACCAGAGAAGCTGGTAGATAAGTGGGGGTGGTGGGGGACTTGGGGGTGGGGGTGGGGAGGTGGTTGTGAAATCAGATGCCATTCCCAAAGAACAACTAGAGAAAGAGTCAGCCCCCCCCCTCCGACAGATCGACAAAATTGTCTTTGTGTTGAAGCTCAGGTAATGGGAGAGATATTAAATTAATATTATATGTCGGTCGTTACAGTGGAGAAAGAAATGGAGGCTGGAGATCTCGGGGAAATAATTATTGATGTTTTGAGAACAGTTCACATCACAGAAGAAGTGCTAGAGATCTTAGAAAACATAAAAGTGGATAAATCTCCAGGATGTGATCCAGTGTATCCTAAGACATGGTGGGAAGTTAGGGAGGAAATTGCCTTTGGTAGAAATATTTGTATTATCTATAACCACAGGTTTGGTGCCAGAGCACACGAGGGTTGCAAATACTGTGCCTTAATTTAATAAAAGCTGTGATGAGAAGCCTAGGAACTGTAGACCTACGAGGCTGACTTCAGTTGATTTGATTTTGACTTGCTTTTATTGCCATGTGTACTCAAGTACAAATATACAAGTGTACAGTGAAAAGTGTATACTGTGTCCAACACAAGGTGCTATCTTAGGTGTAAGTAGCCAGGTACAGAATCTTAAGAAAAAGGAAGAACAAAGTTAAAAGTTAAACATTGCAGTAATTCTGGTATAGCAAAAAACACACAAAGTTACATGTTGCAGACCTTCTTAGGTTTTAGTCAAAAATAAAGAAATAAAGCTGAAAGTTCACACATTACAGTCCTTCTTAAGTGCTTAGCCATAGTGAGACCACACTGCGAGCAATCACCTCCAAATCAGATATCAATGTTGAAGCCATGTTAGGCTGAGACATCGCTACTTACAGTGAGAGACCAGCATGCCGTGCTTAGGGACCACCACACTGGGCCACGGAGACATCGCCACACCAGGCTGAGATTAGATTAGATTCCCTACAGTGTGGAAACAGTCCCTTTGGCCCAACCTGTCCACACTGACCCTCCAAAGAGTAGCCCACCCAGACCCAGTTCCCTCTGACTAATGCACCTAACACTAGGGGCAATTTAGCATGGCCAATTCACCTGATCTGCACATCTTTGGATTGTGGGAGGAAACCGGAGCACCTGGAGGAAACCCATGCGGACACAGGGAGAATGTGCAAACTCCACACTGACAGTCACCCAAGGCTGGAATCGAACCTGGGACCCTGGTGCTGTGAGGCAGCAGTGCTAACCACTGAGCCACTGTGCCGCCCTGATAGGCCACGGAGACATCGCCATTCCAGGGCAAGAGACCACCATACTGGGCCACAGAGATCACCATGCCAGGCTAAGAAACCAGCATGCTGGGACACGCAGAGATTGTCACACCAGGCTGAGAGACCATCATGCTGGGTCACTGAGAGATAGCCATGGCAGGCCACGAGGCCACCACACTGGACTGAGAGACCACCATGGCAGGCAAAGAGACTGCCATGTCAGACTGAGATATCGCCAAGTTGGGACAGTGAGAGATCACCATTTTGGGACAGAGAGAGTTCACCACATTCGGACAGTGAGGGATCACCACATTCGGAGAGTGAGGGATCACCACGTTGGGGCAGTGAGAGATCACCACATCGGGGCAGTGAGAGATCACCACATTGGGCTGAGAGATCATCATGCTGGTCTGGACTGAAACCCCTCCTCACCAGTCTGGGAGGTTGCCTCACTGGGTCTGTGCTGAGTTTGATGCTGGGAGTCCAAGTCCAGGAGTTGAAAGAAGAGGGAAAAAATACACAAACAAGGACAAAAATCATTGAAATAATAAAAAGGAAATGAACGGAGTAGATACGCTCTGTCTGAATCATTCTACCCCATCACTACCTTAGATCCACAAACTGAAGCTGTTGGAGGTGATACCGAAAAGTAGGATTTACACTCATATGTGGAGACAAGGACTGATTAGGGAGAGTCAGCATGGTTTTGTGTGAGGGAAATCATGTCTCACAAACTTGATTGAGTTTTTTGAGGATGTAGCCAAAAAGGTTTGATGAGGGCAGAGTGATGGATGTTGTTTACTTGGACTTTAGTAAAGCCCTTTATAAGCCCTTGTTGGACTAATTAGTAAGGTTAGTTCATGTGGGATTCAGGGAGACCTGGCCAAATGGACGCAAAATTATCTTGACAACAGGAGACAGAGGGTGGTGGTTGAGGGTTGTTTTTCAGACAGGTGTTCCACAGGGATCCTGGGTAATGTTGTACCTGAACCCCAAGGTCTCTCTGTTCTCCATGATTCTTTGAAATTTGTGTCACAGTTAAGCAGGGCAGTTAAGAAGATGTTTAGCATGCTTGCCTTCATTGTTCAGACCTTTGATTACAGGAGTTGGGCTGTTATGTTGAGATTGTGCTGGACGTTGATGACTTTGGACATTAGTGGTCTCTTCTGGAGTATTGTGTGCAGTTCTGGTCGCCGGACTATGGGAAGGATGTGATTAAACTGGACAGGGTTCAGAAAAGATTTACCAGATGTTGCTGGGAATGAAACGTTAGTTACAAGGCGAGGCTAGATAGGCTGAACTTTTTGCATTGGAGCATAGAAGATCGAGGAATGAGTTAATAGGGGTTTTATAAAATTGTGAAGGGCATAGTTTAGGTGAACAGCAAATGTCTTTTCACTAAGGTGGGGGAGTTCAAAACTGGGGGGCATTTTTTAAGGTGAGAGGAGGAAGGTTTAAAAAGGACATGAGGAGCAACTTTCTTACACAAAGAGTCGTTAGTGGCAAAGAAAGTGGTGGATGTTTTTTTTGAAACAACAATTTTTAAAAAATTGAATAAGTACATGAATAAGAAAGGTTTGGAGGGATATGGGCCAGGAGCAGGCAGATGGGATTAGTTTTGTTTGGGATTATGGTCAGTATCGACTGGTTGGAGTGAAGGGTCTGCTTTCGAGCTGCATAACTTTATGACTTTCTGTCAGTAACACTTGCACTTGTTGGTGGGTAAGCTGTATCTGGAACCCTGCATCTATAAGGTTGCATTTCTACATAACCTCTTTGAACCTAGCATGGTAGATTCAACTTGGACTGCCAGTCCCATGGGTGTTTCTGATGGTTACACGAGCTGCCGTCTATATGGGCTTTAGCAAGGCTTTGATCAGGTCCCTCATGGCAACTGGTCAACAAAGCAGGAGCTCATCGAATTCAAGGTAAAGTGGCACATTGGATCTACAAGTGGGTCAGAGGCAGGAAGCAGAGAGATGCTTCTGTGACTATAAGTCTGTTTCCCGTATGGCTCCCCAAGGTTTGGTGTCAGGGTCCTTGATATTTTGGATGTATGTCACTGATTTGGATGATCAAGGAATTTGTAGCTGACAGGAAAACTGGTCGGGTGGTAAATTGGTAGGGTGGTAAATTGGTAGGGTGGTAAATTGGTTGGGTGGTAAATTGGTAAGAGGGTAACTGTAAGCTGCAAGAGGATATCAATGTACTGGTCAGCTGGGCACTGCAGTGGCAAGTGGAATTCAACCCAAACAATTGTGAGGTAATGCACTTGAGGAGGGCTAACATGGCAAGGCAATGAACAATAGGACACTGGTAAGTTCTGAAAATCAGAGGGACCTTGCACAGATTGAGACATCCCTGAAGGTAGCAGGGCAGGTTGATAAGGTGGTTAAGAAGGCACATGGGATACTTGTCTTTGTTAGCTGAGGCATAATACAAGAGCATGTAGGTTATGGTGGAATGGTACAAAATTCTGGTTATGGCACAACTGGAGTACTGCATGCAATGCTGGTCAGTACATTATCAGAAGGATATGATTGCATGAGGGAAGGTACCGAAGAGATTTACCAAGATGATGCACAGGCTGGAAACTCCGAGTAGGAGGTAAGACTGCATAGTCTGGAGTTATTTTCCTGTGAGCAGGGAGAGTAGAGAGGGGACCTGAGGAAGTTTTATAAGATTATAAGGGACATAGATAGGTTGGATAGGAAGACATTAACAGACAACTAAAGGATTGGGGGCACAGATTTAAAGTAAGAGGTGAAAGGCAAAGAGGGAGTTAGAGAAGAATACTTTCACCTTTCTAGTGGTGGCAGTCTGGAACTCTGTCTGAAAGGTCGATGGAATCAGAAACCCTTGTAACATTTAAGCAGATTTAGATATTCACTTGCATTGCCATAGCATCCAGGGCTGTTTTCATAGTGTTCGGCAAAAAGTGCTTATTGGGCTCTTTAAGGTATGATCAAGTTGAGTACAAGAAGACAAGTGCACTTCAATATATAACTAACATTAGGTAACACAAAAACTAATGAATGGATTTAACTTATTCACCTAAACTGTTTAATATATGCAAACTAATGAGTGAATCAATTAATTTAATATACTGTATATACAAACTAATGAGCCTCACTGCCTTTTGCCTCATCAGATTCCACGGCCCCTGTCTCATGAATCCCGGCCCCATGGTCTATGGTCCCCATCTCACAAAAGGTGAAAGACCAATGGGTGGGTCGAAGTCACTGATATTAATATTATTCTGAATCTACTGTTATGTGCTGTACTACCAACCTCACAGCACTTTGAGTACTTTTCCAGCCATTCATTGTGTGAAAATCAAGTTGGAAAACATCTCCAGCTGCCTCAATAGAATATTTCCCAGGCCCACCCCTGAGCTCAGTGCTGTGTTTTCCAGCCAAAGTAAGTTACTTTTGCACTAGCCCAGTAATTTGCCACTTATCTCCGTTGGCGCATTGTCATGTCCAATTAATGAGTAATCTGTAAAAATCTGGTTTTGAGATACCATATTTAAGTCCAACACTACATGGGCCAAGAGCTGGAAAATGTGATTAGTAGTGTAGCTAGATCTTTGTTGATCAGTGTGGAGATGATGGGCCAAATTTCCACCCCTCTGCTGTAAATGAGCTGATGAGAAATAATTTCTCAAATTTGGTATAATGTCAAAGAAGCAGTGATTCAGGTGTGATTTAGTGATGGCGACAATCATGGCACTTTAGATTGTGTAGTGATTGGAACATAGAACATTTCAGCGCAGTACAGGTCCTTCGGCCCTCGATGTTGCGCCGCTCTGTGAAACCAATTTGAAGCCCATCTAACCTACACTATTCCATTCTCATCCATATGCCTATCCAATGACTATTTAAATACCCTTAAAGTTGGAGAGTCTACTACTGTTGCAGGCAGTACATTCCACACCCCTACTATTCTCTGAGTAAAGAAACTACCTCTGACATCTGTCCTATATCTATCACCCCTCAATTACAAGGTATGTCCCCTTGTGCTAGCCATCACCATCCGAGGAAAAAGGCTCTCACTGTCCACCCTATCTAATCCTCTTATTATCTTCTATGTCTCAATTAAGTCACTACCCAACCTCTTCTCTCTGACGAAAACAGTCTCATGTCCCTCAGCCTTTCCTCGTAAAACATTCCCTCCATACCAGGCAACATCCTAGTAAATCTCCTCTGAACCCTTTCCAAAGCTTCCACATCCTCCTTATAATGCGGTGACCAGAACTGTACACAATACTCCAAGTGCAGCTGCACCAAAGTACAGCTTTTGTACAGCTACAGCATGTCTTCATGGTTACAAAACTCAATCCCTCTACGAACAAAAGCTAACACACCATATGCCTTCTTAACAACCCTATCAACCTGGGTGGCAACTTTTAAGCATCAATGTACATGGCTATCGATATCTCTCTGCTCATCTACACTACCAAGAACCTTACCATTAGTCCTGTATCTGCATTCCTGTTACTCTTTCCAAAATGAATCACCTCACACTTTTCTGCATTAAACTCAATTTGCCACTTCTCAGCCCAGCTCTGCAGCTTATCTATGTCCCTCTGTAACCTACAACATCCTTCAGCACTATCCACAACTCCACTGACCTTAGTGTCATCCGCACATTGGAACATGGTTAGCCAAATCGATCTCATGGAATATGAGTTCCCTGATTGGGGCTTTTAACTTGGTCCAATCAGGGAGCCCTGGCTGATGGCTATAAACAGGAGTATACTGCCCCTCTTCCGCGGTTACGTTAGAGCCCGGGTGTCCACCAACACCCTTGAGCTGTTCAGGGAGAGGTGGGCGCCGCAGGGAGTGGAGTGCATTATTTCTCCCTCCAACTCTATTTTGGTTTAACCCCTGCCCTCCCCTTCACTGTTTGATCACGCAGCATTGCCCTTTAATGTGAAGGGCACTGGCCACTTGGGTGTTTCTTTTCTTTCTGGTGGTGGAAATTAAATAAAGATTTGTGCACCTTGTGTCCCACACCTGCAAAAAATAAAAAAATACAAAAACAGGAGCGTCAGGGTTTCAGTCACACTAGGAGTTGGCTCTGCGCTAGCTGGGTCAGTGTCATGATAAAGGGTTTTGTTTTGAGTGGAGCAACAATGACACCAGATCTGAAGGAAGCAAGGTTAGTACCTGAAGAGAAAGAGAACAGCTTACAATAATGGGGACCAGGATGGGAAGCTGGATGATGAGCAGTGATGTGGGAGTCACATCAAGGGAGCATGGAGTGGATCTCATGGACAAGATGAGGCACAGAGAGGATGTAAATTGGGGTCAGAGAGGAACTGGAGAAAGATGCAAGTTCTGGACTGGAGAATTATTGGAGGAAATTTGTTCTGAGAAAGAGGCAGCTGATAACTGGCGCCAGCCTCAATGATAAAAAATTGCATAAGCTCCTCAGGCATATTGTTGGAGCTAATGCTGGAGGACAAGCAAGGGGCTTAAGAAGATGGATTGCAGTGGAGAAAAGAAGACAAGGTCTAACTTTTGCCTTCCAGAGTGATCCTAGAATTGTGCAGAGTTTGAGCAGATGAGAGTTGGGCCCAATACTGCTCTCGGATCTGCCATGTGTTATTGAATAGCAGAGCAGGCTGAATGCACTGAATAGCCTCCTCCTTCCGCGACATATTATGGGCTTGTATAATCCAGCTCAGTCTGGTGGTGAACGGCTTATCCAGTTCTCTGCCACATGGGGTGGCATGATGGCTCAGTGCTCAGCACTGCTGTTTCACAGTGCCAGGGACCTGGGTTTGATTCCAGCCTCAGGCAACTGTCCGTGTGCGGTTTGCACGGTCTCCCTGTATCTGCGTGGGCTTATCTCTGGGTACTCTGGTTCCCTCCCACTGTTGAAAGACGTCCAGGTTAGGTAGCTTGGGCATGGGAAATGCAATATTACCCAGATAGGATAGGTCTGGGTGGCTGGTCTTTGGAGGGTTGGTGTGGACTTGATGGGCTGAATAGCCCGCTTCCAAATGTAGGGGATCTATGATATTGTTCAAGTCTGCATCCCTTGAACTTAATGGAGTAGAGATAATGGTCTTACTGAGGACACATGCCCATGATGGGACACAGTGTAATGGTCAAATGCAGGACAGAATATCAGAGGTGGAAATGAGAAGTGATAAGCAAATCAATGAATATGAGAATTATCTTTTTTTCAGTGGCTAACAGGCCAAGTGCTATAAAGTTAGGTACAAAATCAGAAATTGCTGGGAAAAAACTCAGCAGGTCTGGCAGATTCTGTGGAGAGAAAACACAGTTAACTTTTCAAGTCCAGTGACCCTCCTTCAGAACTGACTAGAAAGTTAGGATTTTGTTGTCGTAAGTGAATTATGAAATGTTTATTTTCTACAGGGGAGAAAGAGAAGAAAATAAGATTGTCTCTGGGAGAAAATTGGAGAATAAAGCAGAAAAGCAATCAGAGATGGTCTTACTTGTAATTAATACAATGGGAATCCCAAGGCCATGTGAGATGTTAAGGTCAAGCCCCATGAATATGGCTTGGGGGAGTTTACTTGGAGGAGAGATAAAGGCAGGATCAGAGAGTAATGAGCACAGAGTAGACGGAGCATAAAATCTTGAAATGTAGGTTGCTTGGAGGAAAAGCAGAAGGATGAAAGCAGTGATGGTAAGTCAGTGAGAAAATTCCTGTACATGTGGTTGAATAGTTTCAGTTAGTAGCTTTGTATCGTTCACTGAGAAGGAATCAGAGCTTGAGACTTTAATGACAGTTAATCATATAATCATTGTCTAACAAGAGACTCATTCAGTCCTTCAACTGCAGCTCTCACCAACTAAGTTGATTGATCTGTATCCAAGATATCTATGTTTGCTGGTGCCTTTGTTGCTGAAATATTCCCACTGCTGCCTTCACATCCATCTCTGTTTCCACTGGAACATTTTGAATGGGACTCTAGTGATACCATGGAATATCTGGCTTCATAAAGATTTGTAAAACTTCACATTACACTTTGTTTCTCAATACTTTTGTGGTTCAAAATGTTTATTTTTTGCACTCCATTTGAAAGAAACCACAAACCTGAGGATTCGTCTGTTTATTTCCTGAACATTAGGTTCCAGGATTGCTGCTGAGATTACTCTGCTTACATTCCTAATACTCAAAATATTGACAAGGCTGAAATCATTCAGTAGTTTATGACCAAATGGTTCAGCAACTTAAGCGAGGAGCAGATGTGCACCACAATGTAACTACCTGAAGCATGTCTTCACTGCTTTGCTATTTCCTCTGTGATAGTGACTCCTCACCATTAAACCCAGCATGGTAAGTTATGCCTAGTCATTAAAAGGGTAAGTACATTTTTAATGACCTGAAGCTAATGATTTCTCTGGCTTCGAATCGTCTTCTCTAGCACTGAGAATTAATTATTACAAATCTGAAACTCATTTCATTAGATTTTACAAATTTGAGGGGAGAAATTAGAAATATTAAATTTAAAATGTTTACTTAATTTGTTACCTTTACTTTCTATCTTTTTGAACTCCAACCTTTCCTCAGTCCCTGTTCTGTTTATTTCCCAATCCTTCAATCTTATTGGTTAAGATGTGTTGTCCTAGATGCCTTCACTGTCCCATTATCAACTCACAATGCCAACAATTTAGCAGGGAAATTATTTCTAGCTAAAGGGTCCTGAGCAGAGCTAATTAAAGTAGAGGTTGTCAGAGACACTGCTCCAGAAACATCTGTTGTTTTCATTCATCCATTGTCTTCACTCTTGGGGCATTACAAGTGCACAGGGGAGTTGAGTGCACTGTCAAAGACATGTTCCCTCATGATTAAAGAGGAGCTGTTGCATCGAATATGAGCCATACCACTAACACAATTGCTACCACAGAGCCTTCTCATGAAATAATATCATTATCTTCTCGTTAAGCTTTACAATGCCCATGTGTCGGCTGTGAGAACAGATTTCTATATCCCATTGTGCCATTGTAAGCAGTATGATGTTATTCATAATGAATCTAAGAGAAACAAAAACAGAAATTACCCAAAAAGCTTAGCAGATCTGGCAGCATCTGTGAAGAGAAATCGGAGTTCATGTTTCAGGTCCAAGTGTCCCAAAACTGAGAAGGTTGTGAAGAAGGGTAACTGGACCTGAAACGTTAATTATGCTTTCTTTCCACAGATGCTGCCAGACCTGCTGAGCTTTTCCAACAATTTCTGTTTGTTTCTGATTTCTAACACCCATAGTTTTTCGGTCTTTATTAATGCGACAGACCCATTTGACATAATTTACCAACCATAAAGCCCTAGAATTATTGTGTCCCATCGCAGATGTCAGCAGTAGCTCAGTAGCAGCACCTTTGCCTGAGTGTGACTTCAACCCAACTCCACAGATTTGAGCAACAATTCTAAACAGCGGAGGATTAAGCAGGTTTTGAGTAACATTTGGAGAACAGGTTAAACTCCAACACCATCTTCCTTCTTGGAATGTTGCAATTATAAATTTAAAAGACATTTGGAGATGTACATGGTTCAGAAAGCTTTAGAGGAATATGGGCCAAACTCAGGCAAATGAGACTAATTCAGTTTAGGAAAACTGGTCGGCATAGACAAGTTGGGCCGAAGGGTCTGTTTCTGTGCTGTATGACTCGATGAGATCTCAGTTTAACTCTGAAGAAGAACAGTGACGATGCTCAACTAATGCCACTAAACAACAATCGACTTAACAATGCTGTTTGTAGGTTCGAGTTGTGGCAAATTGACTGCAGCATCTTCTACATCACAAGAATCAATTTTAAAAGTACCACATTGGCTGGTTAATTCGCAGCTAGGTCTCTTGAATGGTAATCCACAGACCTGAACTAATTACCGGAAAACATGAATTCAAGGTCCACCATAGCAGCAGTGGAATTTAAATTCAATTAAATTAGTAAATCTGGAAGAGTACCAGTAATAGTGATCAACAAAATACTGGATTTTCATCCTGTTCACTCATGTACTTTAGGAAAGGAAACCTACCATCCTAATATGGTCTGGAATATACGTGACTTCAGCTCCTCGACAATGTGATCAAACAAAAGAAGTATGAACAGGAGTTGGCCATTCAGCCTGTCAAGCCTGTAATATCATTCAACTAGATCATGGCTAATCTACCTCAAAGTAATGTTCATGCACCATCCCCATATGCCTTTAATATCTAGAAACCAATTGATCTCTGTCTTGAATTTGCCCAATGAGTTGACCTCTACAGTCTTTTGGAGGAGAGAA
>NC_057735.1:42391485-42397566 GCF_004010195.1 Chiloscyllium plagiosum | reverse complement strand
AGAACATGGTAATGAGCCACCTTCATGAACGTCTGCAGTCGCTGTTAAAGATTCACCTGAAGAATTGTCAGTGAGGGAGCACCTGGATTTCACCCTGAGATGACATAGACAGTGATATATTTACAAGTTAGAATAATGTGTTTCTTGGAGGGGAACTTGCAGAGGATGGTGTGCCATGAAAACTTAATGGAAATTGCTGGAAGAACTCAGCAAAACTGGCAGCATCTGTGGAGAGATGCCAGACCTGCTGTGTTTTTCCCGTAATTTTTGTTTTTTTTTTCCGATTTCCAGCATCTGGAGCTCTTTGATATTTTTTGTAACTTGAAGCCTTTGTGTTCTGTATGGTGGAGCACATGGCTTTGTGAGGTGCACAGTGGGCTATTGTTCCTGTGAGGTTGACCATTTTTTCCCATCATCCTTTTCAAGACTTCACTGTTAACCATTTGTGTACAGTATAGAGATTAAGATGCAGCCATTTGGCTGCAGTCATACGTTCTCCCCACATCCACAGACATTAACAACCGCCATGGACCACTATTGAAGAATCCTCAACGCATACTATTGAGTCTCTCACAGGACACATCTGCACTTCAATGCAGTTGTTAGCAGGACTCAGCCAATCAAGGAGGATAGCCTTTACTCAGTGGATCCCAGCAAGGTGAGTCAGGGGCAGCCTCCAATACACTCCAGCCTTAACACAGGCAGCCCACCATCCACCTTGACTCTTCCTGCCCTAATGTGGGCTGTTTTCCTCCTGAATTGAGAGGGTGACAGGTATTATGAAAAGTGAAAGTAGCTGATACTACAATTACTGTTGATGCAGGCTGGAAGGTGGCCTGAGTGAGTGAGCAGGCAGCACAGAGGGCATGCAGGGTTAGTGTTGATGGGGTTTGGGGGTGGATGAATGAGTGGTAAAGATATTGCAGGCAACAGTGATAGCACTAGAGCATGAGTCTTGGTGGGAAGTGAATGAAATAGCAGAAATAGAGTGAGTGAGAGTCACCAGGGTGAAGATAGTGGCACTTAGGCTGACAGAGAGGAGAAGATGAATTGCCTTCTTATTCCAGTGCTGGACCTTCCTGCAGACGGCTGAGACTGCTCTAACCTCAGACTTGAGTAGCAAGGTCTGATGACATATTCTCTTCTGCTGGTCCTGGGTGAAGAGAAAATCCCATCCATCCACCAGTTCTCCCCGCACAAAGCAGGGAATCAGATTGCCTTTCTCTGCCACATCCAGGGTAAAGTCAGGAACCATGCAGGGCAGCTCCAGACCATCGCTGCTTATCCGATGGGTACACAATGGGTTTTTTATCGATGGCACGGCCACAAAGGTTGCTGACGAATTTTGGGATCTTGGGTGAGTGGCGCATTGCTATGGAAATGGCACTTGGTAAGAAGGAGCAGAAATCAAATACAATATTGCCGTTTGGGCTGAAACACCATTTAATGGGTTTGGTGAGGTACAGTGAGAAAACTCATTCAGCCTCGGGTAGGGGGGTCACTCCACCGACTTGTCATCATTCGCCCAGTCAGATTCAGCCCATTGTTATAGCAGATCAGCAGCTTTAATATTCATTCCAGTTTAGGAAGCACAGCTGCATTATTGTTTGTTTATTATTTTCTTCAAGCTGAGCAAATTAATTGGGAATGAATCCCCTGTACACAGTGTCCATAGCTCCAGCACTAATCATTAAATTTGCCAACGCTACAATATGGAGTGCAGTCGTTGAAGTGGAGGAGTTAAGTTGAAGGTTAAAATCAATGGATGATGTGGGTCTAAGTTATTCTTAATTTTGAGGGATTTGTGGATGTCTGTTGCAGTTTATTGCCCATCCTTCATTGCTCATGAATTGGGTTTCCTTGGACCATTGCAGCTCGTCAAAGGGCTTTTGTCCGAAATGTTGATTTTCCTGCTCCTCGGATGCTGCCTGAACTGCTGTGCTTTTCCAGCACCACTCTAATCTAGAGTATTGGACCATTGCAGACTCACACTTGGGAAATATCAAAATGGTGCTCAACTTGTGAGGAAATTAGTGATGATGGTGTCCCCCACACATTTTATCTTTGTAGATGAGTGCAGCAACCTGATCCAAAATGGACTACCATGTGCTAATTCAGAATTTGGACAATGAAGGCAAGTCAATTTTATTCTACATATCTATCATTGTCTAGCTTCTGCTATAACATTTCCTAATTTTTATGATCCTCATACTACTTCTGCTGAGGAGTCTCATTAAGAAGCTCCTACAGCTGCCCGGGTCGATATAGTTACTTTGGGGGAACAGTGTGAAACTGACAGTGGAAGATCGCCCAGGCTATTTAAAACAGTCTGATAGGCCATGGTGTGAGGAGTTCCACAATTCATACTTTCAGGTGTTGCCGATCCATATTCACTAGAATTGGATGTTCTATTGGATATCAATGCAGAAATCAACACCATAGCACAAGTCTTTGCTCACAATATTGTCAAGAATGTAACGTGAAACATGCTCCTTCTGACTCCGATATGGGAAGAGTGTTGCTAAGACTTTGTTTTACCCTGTTGGGTCAAATGCATTCAAGTTGGTGAAAACGTTGGCCAGGAAAAGATCAGTTCTGAGGAAGAGTCACTTGACCTGAAACGTTAACTCTGATTTCTCTCCACAGATGCCGTCAGACCTGCTAAGCTTTTCCAGCAATTTCTACTTCTTTCAAAGATCAGGACTGCTCCACAATCATGATGCTGCAGCTATCACATCCAAACACAAACAGACTTGTGATCTCCAATGTGTTCTGTGTTCATTCATTTCACGCAGGAACGCAGAGTAAGTGTCTAATTGCCTCTTCTCATTCACTGTGAAGGATAATTGTACTGTACCTCTAATGGGCTGAATTCCTTTAAATCTGAACTGCACCTGTGCTTTAGTGTGATATATTGCTGTGTCTCTCCTGGATATGAAGTGGTGTGTGAACCCACCTTATGCCGCTGGATTCCTGAACAGCGAGTAGAGTATAAAACTGCAATGTTTCTGTGACAGTAGGTGATAACCTGAGTTGCAACTTCTGCCTCAGGAAAATAAGGGAGGAGAAATAAAGAAACATGAATTCAAGCATGATCTGGCCAGAAGCAGAGTTCCCTGTAGCTTCCTGTGACCCTATTTGAACTCTAGATACTTTATCCCTTGTGTTGTGTTGAGAATAGAAGCTTCCTGTGCTTAATCTTGTCTTTTGACTCCTGCAATTCATCACTGAAAGCTGCTTTAGTCAGTGGGAAATGTTTCAGTACCTCCTTGCTGATCCATTCTTTGATAGTTGGTAACACTCAAAGGTCCCATTCCTTGCAGTCTCTCCCTTTCTCCCCCAAACTCCCTTGCAGTCTCTTCCTTCCACACCCACCCCACCCTTTGTAACCTCTTCCTCCCCATTGGTAAGCATCCACCCTCCCATACTTCCAGGACTGGAACTCATGACAGCCAGCCCTCACACAGACTGGGACTGTGCAGTTACTGAATTCAAAGTAGCATGTTGATGATGTGTGTCCCTGAAAGTACATAATAATAATGAGTAAAGTTGAATTGTAGTTCTACCTTTGTAACTGGGCTTTCTGGAATATAAGACTTGAGAGAAGATGATCCCCAGCATGTTTTATGAGCAAAGGTCTAGCAGGTTGTGACTCTATTCAGTGAAATTTAGGAGACCGAGAGGTGATCTCATTGAAACAAATAGGATTCTTAATGGGCTTGATAGGATAAATACTGAGAGGATTTTCCCCCTCATGGGAGAGTCTAAGATGTAGTCTCAAATAAAGAGGTGCCAATTTCAGACTGAGATGAGGGGAAATTTCTTCTCTCAGAGGGTTGTGAGTCTTTGGAACTCCTTACCACAGAGAGCTGTGGGGTCAGGTTCCTTGTGTATATTTATGCTGAGATAGATAGAGTCTTGGTCAGCTGGGGAATCAAGGGTTATGGTGCAAAGATGGGAGAGTCAAAATGGATCAGCCATGATCCTATTGAATGGCAGAGCAGGCTTAATGGGCTGAATGGCCTACTCCTTTTCCTATTTCTTATGCTGTTATAAGTGGTCATTCAAATAGCAAACAATGATTTTCTATCATTTTAGAGGGTGTGTTAGGGCAGCTGTCAGTTTTTAATGGAGCTATAGAGTATTTATCGATATTTGCAGAAGAAATGCATTGGCCAGGAAACAAATGAAGGCTGCTGCAATGGCAAACACCTTTAATCTGGGTTAAAATGACAATCATACATTCTACATTTCCACTCTATCTTGGTAAAAAATACTCAGTGACCTCCTGGGCATATCTTTAAGGAGTCTAGATTAGAGTGGTGCTGGAAAATCATGGCAGGTCAGGCAACATCCGAGGAGCAGAAAAATTGACGTATCAGGCAAAAGCCCTTCATCAGGAATTTCCTGATTTTCCTGCTCCTCGGGTGTTGTCTGACCTGCTGTGCTTTTCCAGCACCACTCTAATCTAGACGCTGATCTCGAGCACCTGCAGTCCTCACTTTTGCCACATATCTTTAAGGAGCCAATTTTAAAATACACTCTCCATTACTTAGTATTTAACAACGATGTTTCCATTGTGCACATAAGTATTAACATGATTATCTCTTATAGGCAAAGGTTTTAGGACAATTTGGCGACAGTATGTTGTGGAATTAACATGACTGGACCAGAGTAATTTTTGTCCATGGATACAGCACAATTAGCACACAATATATTCTAGCTTGAGCACAAGTTGCTTGCTATATTCAGCTGAAGGTAAAACTAAAAAAAAAGTAATCAAAATGGCCTAGAATTTGAAGCATTAACAACAGCCGGCTGTTATAACAGTTCAATTGGACACCATCTTTTTGACATCTGGATATAGACTGTCAAAAATGGAAATCTGGGAGCGTTGTCAGAGATGTCCAATTCTGTCACAGGATGTGCTGCTGCAGTCCTCATCAAAAGACCTGACATCAAAATGACTTCAACGATGTGAACTTGGCACTTCCAGCTGACTGAAATTGTCTGAAGACCTTATTATTCATCAAGTCAGCAGAGCCTTTTCAAATGATCAGTGTGGGGTAAGTACATATTGAACTACTGAAAATAGTTGCCATGTTTACTACAGTGTGAGCAATTCCTTTGTAATAGACTCCTGCGGTATTGATAGCACTCATCCTTGCCTTCGAATACATAGCCCTTCCCGATCTCTGCAATTTCCTTCAGTCCTATAACCCTCTGAGAAATCTGCAACCCTCTAATTCAAGCCTTTTAAACATCTTCAAGATTAATTGCTCTGCTCTTGGTACGTGTGCATCCTATGAACTATGTTCTGGAATTCTGGAATTTCCTCGCTACTCCTCTCCACCTTTCCCCCTTATTTTCTTCCTTTTAATCACAGCTTAAAAACTATCTCTAAGAGCAAGGTTTTGGTCACCTGACCTGACATCATCTCATCTAAGTAGATGTCATCCTGTGTTATATAATGCCTGTGAAGCCTTTTGGGGCATTACTATATAAATATAAGTTGATGTTGTTGCCTGTATCAGTCAGTATCATTTTCTCAATCTGATGGTAATGATGGATGGTGCACTGTATTTAGCCGTATCTTTGACTGCACACCGTTCCTTTTTATTGATGTTCTGGCCAAAATATAACTTTCTGAAAACAAAAACAGATAATCACTTTGCTGTTTGTGAAATCTTGTGCACAAATTGGTTGCTGTGTTTCCAATGTTACAAAGTTCTTCCTCTTTTTGCAGTCCTGGTGGCCACACACACAGACCAAGTCCTGAACTACGAAAGCAACCACCCCAACACACACAAAAGAAGTTGCATCAAGATACCGTTCAAAAGGGCCACAACACACTGCAGTACACCAGAACTGCAAAAAGAGGAAGAAGAACACCTATACAATGTATTTGCCAAAAACGGATACCCCCGCAATTTCATCAACAGATGCCCAAGGGAAAGACAACGGAATAAGGACATGCCACAACCCAAAGGACTAGCCACATTACCATACATCAAGAGCATTTCCGAACTGACAGCCAGACTACTACGACCACTAGGACTCATAACAGCACACAAACCAACA
>NC_057735.1:42370249-42391474 GCF_004010195.1 Chiloscyllium plagiosum | reverse complement strand
GAATTCCTAGAGGCATGGCACTCATCCACAGATTCTATCAACAAACACATCGACCTGGACCAAATGTATCGGCCACTGCAGCGGACAGCTGGAACTGACAACCGGAAACGACAGAGACAAACCACTATAAATGCCGGAGGAAACATCACAGAAGCGCTTCACAGGAGGCTCCCAAGCACTGAGGATGTCACCTAGACAGGGGACGAAACGTCTGAAACACAAATTCCCAGCTCGGCGAACAGAACCACAACAACGAGCACCCGAGCTACAAATCTTCTCACAAAATTTGAGCTAATCATTCCTCAGACAGTGAATGATTTTTTTGAGCCATTACGACTGATCAACAAAGGGAATCCAAGTGTTTGATTTGAATTTTACAGGATTGGATTAATTCTCTTAGAGGTATCTGTAACATTCCACCTGGAAGATATTCAATCAGTTATTAAAAGTCAAGGACACTTTGTCTCTCCAGTCTACTGAATTAACTCTCGGGCCCAGAGGAATATATCAAAAGAATCATTCAAGATCCTTTCCCCAAACTTACATCTTTCTTCCTCTCTGACAGATGTGCAGAATGAACTGGTAGAATGGATCAGCTTTTATTAAGGGTGTCCCCTTGACAAAGATATGCTTTTCATTGTCAGATTGATGGAGAGTGATGTTTCTGAAGAACGTTGTGTACAGAAAGTATTTCCTGGGATTAAGCTTTCACAGGCTTTGAGATGGGAAGTTCTGCAGCTATATATGAAGCAATCAAGCACTGCCTGTGTGCCATGCAATATGTTCAGTGCCCTTTGATCTCTGTTCCAGCTCAGACTTGGCTGAGGAAATGAATGTGCTTGTTTGCTGTCTCGCTATCAGATAAGGGTCATTGAGTGAAGGAGTTCCAGCACTTACGCCAGATCTCCCAGTGGGCACCAACTCATGTGTCAGAACTGCCCTGAATACAGTCATTGCTGTGAAGCCAATTAATCTGCCACAAGGAGGAGAGCTTCAGGTGTTAAAGAATATCAAAAGGTATTATATTTGGGAGACAGTTACAGTTTTGAGAAATCAAGTCATAATGAGCTTCACCTTGTAGAGAATTAAACAAAAAGTTATTTGAGACATTTCCAATTGAATGCTGGTGGCAGATAGATAAGGCCGGCTCAGATCTGATGCAAAACAATGTGTCACAGAATGAAAGGGAAGGGGGAGAAATCAATACCTTCGGAAAAGGAGATATTTACCATGTAAAAACGAATGAGGTTCAGAAGAAAAGAAAGTCTTGTGTTTATAGACAGCCTTTCACAGCCACAGAATGTCCCGAATTACCTTACAGGCCACTGTGTACTTATGGTCCTCTGGGACGATAACAACTTTTACTTTTGTAGTGCAGCCACTGTTGTAAGGTAGAGAATTGTGCTCGCCATGTTGTACACCTTAAACTTCAGGGAAATAATGTTTGAATAATCAGCTGTATTGGAGATGTTAGTTGTGAAATAAATATTGGCGAAGACACCAGGGGTAATGCTCCCTATTCTTCTTTGATATAAAGCCATCTAATGTTTAGGAACATTAGTTATAGTAACAAAGGAGTCAGGAGTAGGATATTTGTCCCCTCAAGTTTTCTCCATTATTTGATTAGATCAAGGCTGATCATCTATCTGAAAGCCGTTTTCCCACGCAATCTCCATATCCCTTGAGTTCTGGATTCCTCCATCCCAGGGAAAAGACCTTGTCTATTTACCCTATCCATGGCTTTATCATGACTTTATAAACCTCTGTAAGGTCACCCCTTAGCCTCAGACACTCCAGGGAAAATAGCCCCAGCCTATTCAGCCTCTCCTTATAGCTCAAATTCTTCAACCCTGGCAACATCCTTGTAAATCTTTTCTGAACCCTTTCATGTTTCACAACATCTTTCCAATAGGAAGGAGACCAGAATTGCACACAATATTCCAACAGTGGCCTAACCAACATCCTGTACAGCTGCAACATAACCTCTCAACTCCTATACTCAATACTCTGACCAATAAAGGAAAGCAAACCAAATGCCTTCTTCACTATTTTATCAACCTTGACTCCACTTTCAAGGAGCTATGAACCTGCACTCCAAGGTCTCTTTGTTCAGCAACACTCCCTAGGATCTTACCATTAAGTGTGTAAGGACTGCTCTGATTTGCTTTTCCAAAGTGCAGCACCTTGCATTTTATTAAATTAAACTCCATCTGCCACTCCTCAGCCCATTGGCCCTTCTGATCAAGATCCTGTTGTACTCTGAGGTAACAAAGGATCCTCTTCACTGTCCACAATATCTTCAATTCTGGTTTTATTTGCAAACTTACTAACTATGCCTCCTATGTTCACATCCAAATCATTTATATAAATGACGAGAAGCAGTAACCCACAATGATCCTTGTGGCACACAACTGGTCACAGGTCTGAAAGGCAACCCTCTTCTACCTTTGAGTCAGTTCTGTATCCAAATAGCCAGTTCTTCCATATTTCATGTGATGTAACCTTGCTAACCAGTCTACCATGAGGAACCTTGTCGAACGCCTTACTGAAGTGATATGGGTCACATGCACCACTCTGCCCTCATTAATCCCTTTCATTACTTCTTTAAAAACCTCACTCCAGTTCAAGAGACATGGAGTCATGTTGACTATCCCTAAGCAGTCCTTGCCTTTCCAAATATATGTAAATCCCGTCTATCAGGATTCCCTCCAACAACTTGCCCACCATTAATGTCAGGCTAATCGGTCTATCATTCCTTGGCTTTTCCATGCCACCTTTATTAAACGGTGGCACCATGATAGCTAACCTCCAGTCTTCCAGCACCTCACCTGTGGCTATTGATGAGACAAATATTTCAACAAGGGGCCCAGCAATCACTTCTCTAGCTTCCCACAGAGTTCTAGGGTACACCTGATATCAGGTCCTGGGGATTTATCCATCTTTATTCATTTTAAGACATTCAGCACCTCCTCCTCTGTAATCTGGATATTTTTCAAGATGTCACCATCTATTTCCCCACATTCTATATCTTCTATGTCCTTCTCCATTGTAAACACAGATGCAAAATACTTGTCTTGTATCTCCCCCATCTCCTGCAGCTCCACGCATAGGCTGCTTTGCTGATCTTTGAGGGGTCCTATTCTCTTCCAAGTTACCCTTTTGTCCTTAAAAGTATTTATAAAAACCCTTTAGATTCTCCTTAATCCTATTTGCCAAAGCTATCTCATATCTCTTTTTTGCTCTCCTGATTTCCCTCTTACGTATAATCCAACTGCCTTTATGCTCTTCTAAAGATTCACGCGATCCCTGCTGTCTATACCAAATATAACCAAACCCTCAATTTCTCTAGTCATCCCTACACAAGCCAGACTTGCCTTTCACCCAAACAAGAATATACTGTCTCTGGACTCTCATTATCTCATGGTTGAAGGCTTCCCATTTTCCAGCTGTCCCTTTACCTGTGAACAACTACCCCACTCAATTTTTGAAAGTTTTTGCCTAACACTGTCAAAATTAGTCTTCCTGCAATGTAAATCTTAAATGTTTAGATCTGGTCTATCCTTTTCCATCATTATTTCAAATCTAATAGAATCATGGTTGCTGGCCCCAAATGCTCCCCCACTGACACCTCAGTTACCTGCCCTGCCTTATTTCCCAATAGTAGGTCAGGTTTTGCACCTTCTCTAATAGGTACATCTCCATACTGAATCAGAAAAATTTCTTGTACACACTTGACAAATTCCTTTCTATCTAAACCCTTAACGCTATGGCAGTCCCAGTCTATGTTTGGAAAGTTAAAGTCCGACCATAACCACCGTATTATTCTTACAGATAACTGAAATCTCCTTACAAATTTGTTTCTCAACTTCCCACTGACTACTGGGGGGGCCTGTAGTACAGATCCTAATAAGGTGAGCATCCTTTCTTATTTGTCAGTTCCATCCAAATAACTTCCAAGGATGTATTTCCAGGAATATCCTCCCTAAGTACAGCAGTAATGTTATCCCTTATCAAAAATGCCACTCCCCCTCCTCTCTTGCTTTCCCTTCTGTCTTTCCTGTAGCATTTGTACCCTGGAACATTCAGCTGCCAGTCCTGCCCACCCCTGAGCCATGTTTCTGTAATTGCTATGATATCCCAGTCCCATGTTCCTGACCATGTCCTGAGTTCATCTGCCTTTCCTGTTAGGCCTGTTGCTTTGAAATAAATGCAGTTTAATTTGTCAGTCGTACCTTGTTCTCTGCTTTGTTCTGGCCTGCCTTGACTCTTTGACTCGCTCCTTTTCCTAACTGTACTGGTCTCAGATTGATCTCTTTCCTCACTATCTCCCTCAGTCCCACCCCCCCACCTTACTAATTTAAATCCTCCTGAGCAGCTCTAGCAAATCTCCCTGCCAGTATACTAGCCCCCTTCCAATTCAGGTGCAATCTGTCTTTCTTGTACAAGTCACTTCTACCCCAGAAGAAATTCCAATGATCCAGAAATGTGAACCTTTCTCCCATACACCAGCTCCTCAGCCATGCATTCATCTGCTCTATCCTCCTATTCCTGCCCTCACTAGCTCATAGCACTGGGAGGAATCCAGATATTACTACCCTCGAGGACCTCCCTTTTAAATTCCTGCTTAGTGTCCTATATTCTCCCTTCAGAATCTCATCCTTTTCCCTTCCTATGTCGTTAGTTCTAATGTGTACAATGACCTCCAGCTGGTCCCTTTCCCCCGTGAGAACATTCTGCACCCTCTCCAAGACATCCTTGATCCTGGCACCAGAGAGGCAACATACCATTCTGATTCATCGCTGTCGGCTGCAGTAGTGTCTGTCTGTGCCTCAGACTAACGAGTCCCCTATCACAATTGATCGCTTGGAACCTGACGTACCCCATGTTACATTAGAACCAGTCTCAGTACCAGAAACCTGGCTGTTCATACTACATTCCCTTGATAGTCCATCACCCACTACATTTTCCCAAACAGCATATTTATTTGAGATGAGGATAACCACAGGAGACTCTTGCACTATCTGCCTCCCTCTCCTACCTTTCCAGCAGGTAACCCATCTACCTGACTGAATCTGCATCTTTTCCCCTTTCCTATAACTATCATCCATCCCACCCCCTAGCCCCTGTAAATTCCTCTGCCTCTACCTGCCACTCCAACTGATCCATGCAATCTGATAGGATTTGCAACCAGAAATACAAGACAATTTAGAGAACTGTAGCTTCAAAGCTAAGCCAGGATGGATCTTTAACTTGGGCGTCATGACTAGAGAGGAATGCAGCAGAGACATCTGAATAGATAACAAAGAATCCCACTTGTTTTGGGAGGTAATGGTGGGAGAGAGATTTGAGGAGATGGTAGTAGACAAAAGAAGCCAAGGCATGATTTTTGTGGTTGAGAACAAACCTGGAGTACTGAGCAGTTCTGCAGAGGAGTAAAGGACCAGACAATAAGGTCTCTGAAAAAGCTAATGAAGTGAATGACAAGTTAATCTTCTTTCAGTTGAGGGATGAATGTTAACCGGACATAGGCAAGACTGCCTATCTTCATGGACCTGTGACATGTGGCTTGAAATCTACTGCATCCACTTGAAATGGTAAATGTGACCTTTGTTCTTAATCTGATCGAAACGTACTTATGCTTTGTGAGAGAGTACTGACAGACCGATGTAAATCTCCAGGCGTAATGTGGTAGAAAAGTGAGAAACATGAGGACAATCAGAAATTAGTCCTTAAACAGAAGCTGGGAGCCATAGGTCACTCTCTGCTGCTTTGGGATCTAAATATTTAGAAACTCAGTTACATATGGAAGCAAATGTTTTTCTACATGTAGTTGGCATCAATCTCTAGGTCCAGTCATTGCAACTTTTCCACATAAGCTATTCTGTCTGGTTATGAATGAATGCAGTCAATCTGTTTCCCTTTGACATAACTGCACGTAATTGATTAATCTACCTCTGTGGTTGCCTTTTTAATGACAACATGCCAACTAATTCCTTTCTGTCAAACTTGTTGGTTTACATTGGCGAGGTTCAAGGTGACTGACTGTTGGCTGATATTCCTGATGAAGGGCTTTTGCCCAAAACGTTGATTTTCCTGCTCCTCGGATGCTGCCTGACATGCTGTGCTTTTCCAGCATCACTCTAATCTTGACTGTCATCTCCAGCATCTGCGGTACCCACTTTCGCCACCTGATATGCTTCTCCTGTTGTGCTGCCAGCCTTGCTGTGAATCAGTAATGGGGGATAAGGGTAGGTGCAGAGGTGCACTTAAAATAGCCATGTCAAACTGGGCACAGCATTCAGGAAACATTGCATTTTGACATCGTCAGCTGGTAACATTGGAACAGAAATCAGTTTTCAGCATGTCAGTCTGCTTTTCCATTCAATTAGATTCATTACTGGCCTGTACTTAAACACTGCATCATGTCTGGTTCTCACATTAACGTGTACTTGTGGATCTCAGTTGTCAAAGTTCCAATTTTCTTTTAATGTCCAAATTCTTGAGTGTTTCTGCAGCTACATGCATGCAGGTAAGCACAAGATACTCCAACACACTCCTAACTTGTGCATTGGAAGAGGTAGGAAGAAAAATGTGTGATATACAAAATTGCATTAGTGGTGCTAAAACGCTATCTTTGAAAGATGCTTTGGTAGATTTGAATATCTACCAATCTAATCAAAACAGCATTCACCTAACAGTGTTGAAACACAGAGCCAAACCTGACATAAGTACAGCCATGATCAAGATGTACTTTATCCTGGGCAGAAAACACTGAGCATTGTGTCCACGCCTGGGAAAGCATGAAGGAAACAGTCAAGAGCTATGGAAAAACACAAGGAGAAATCTCATGTTGGAATTCAGAATTGCAATCACAAAATGGAGAAACTAAAGACCTTTGGTCTTAGAAAAGGGTACACAAGACTCTAAACAGAAGGTAAGGTAGGAAAAGAAAATTAAATTGAGAGAGTAAGACAAAACGATACAAGTTCACACTAGCCAAAGAAAAGATTTGAGTTGACATTCAGCTAGACTTCACACATTGAATAATCAATGCAATGACAGGATTCTGGAAAAAATGTAGTGAAGGCAAGGAGCTTGAAAATTTTGAAGGACTGACTGTATGTGATAGTGAGGAGGGAAGGGAAAGGGATATTAAGATCTTTTTGAATTGGCCAAGTAATCTTCCTCATCAGAATTCACTTCACAATACTGGTGATAAGATATCAAGCTGCAGCGATGTAGAAGGTTGCTGCTTTAGATATTTTTAACTTGTTTCCATCAATAAACTAATGAATTTTGGAAAACCTCCTTCAAACATTTGTGTAAGTATATATCGTTGAGCTGACAACTGCAGCCAATTTTTAGTTGTATTGTTCAAGAGGAGTGTAACATTTTTAATAGAAAGGGCCACAACAGCCCTCTCAATT
Organism: Chiloscyllium plagiosum; assembly: GCF_004010195.1. Taxonomy (NCBI): domain Eukaryota; kingdom Metazoa; phylum Chordata; class Chondrichthyes; order Orectolobiformes; family Hemiscylliidae; genus Chiloscyllium; species Chiloscyllium plagiosum. The sequence continues at coordinate 42,384,047 of NC_057735.1, read as the reverse complement.
CCTGTGGTAAATTTTCTGTTATCCTTCTGCAAAACACTTCACATAAACAGCGCTCATGAATAAAATGCAATTAAAGGCTTTCTTTGACTTCTTTGTTACCCATTTGAAATGGTTCAGTGTGCACACAATTAACAAACTTCAAACATATCGCTGGAGCACAGTCTTTGTTCTGGGGGGACAGAAAGCTCAATGGGCACACAGATTTCAATTCAACAGCATTGAACAAATACTCTCAAATGCTAAAGGTTGAAAAACAGAGACATTTTGAAGTAGGCACTAGTGGCTTCTGTTAATTCGGTTTGTAATTTTGCGTTTTTGTCAGAGATACCAAAAGACAATACAGGCAGCAGTGCCTGGATTCTAATCGCTAATGCTAAATTCCTGCACAGGCATTATCAATTGTTTTCAATCATTCAAGTAAATATTGTGAAGTGGGGTAGATATGAATGGTAGGTGGTATGCAGGACCTTTGAAATCACTGTATAATGTGATGTGTCAGTGAGCCTGGTATAAGATATTACATTTTTTGCCAAGGTTAAAATGTTTAATCTTGTACACATGTATAAATTAACGTCTGCTTCTATTTTACAAGTATAAAATGCACATTTATGACGATATTTGAATCAGGAGTCAGCCTCAATTTTTTTCATCTCTGGGATACAGGTTTGGGATTATACTCATGCCTTAATGGAGGAGATCAATCAAGTGATGCTGACCATGTTGGTAAGCAGGAGTTCAAGATGTGCCCACACAGAGCAGACTGTAACATGGCACACAGGAAATGAGTCCTCTTACAAAAAAAAGATAACATAAAGCTGGTTTCAAGCTAAAGTTTGTAACGTTTGCTAACCTGTTAAATAACCACACTGCAGGGACAGCATTCAGTCAGTGAAAATTGGTCCAACACAGAAAGAAAATAGAATCTGTCGTAAAGTAAATGAGCAAGACCAAACGCACCATTAGCACAGACAATAGTCAGTGGCCTCATCTTGAGAAGTCTACATTGGAGTGGGTCACTGCAAATAGTCAGACTGGATACATCATCACCACAAATATAAAGTAAATATAGCCAATGAAGTAGATAGGAAAGAAAGCATTTGTGAGGAGATTACAAATTGCAAAAGGATATAGGCAGGTTAAGTCAGTGGGAAAAAAACTGACAGATAGAGTATAACACAGGAGAAGGTGAGGTTGTCTGCTTTGGCAGGAAGAATACAAAATCACCAATAATATTTCGAGGGAGGGAGCCTATAGAGTGCTGCAGTGCATTAAGTTATCGGTGTCCTTGTACATGAATCACAAAAATAGTAGCCTGCAGATAGAGCAATTAATTAAGAAAACATACAGTATGCAAGGAATTCTTACCACAACTGCAGAAGACATTGGTGAGAGCACAGCTGGAGTGCCGTGAGAATTTTGCATAAGGATGTATTTACTTACAATGGAGGCAGTTCAGAGAAGATTCCCTAGGTTGGTTCCCAGTGTGAAAAGGTTGTACTATGAGGAATAATTGAGAAGGTCAGATCTAAAATCATTGGCGTTTAGAAGAATGAAAGGCGATCTTTTGAAAAATATACAATTCTCAAGAGAGCTTGGCAGAGTGGATGCTAGGACAATGTTTTTCCTCATGGGTAAATTCTAGAATGAGCTGGCACAGTCTCAGAGGAAGGGTTTTCCATATAAAATGGAATTTCTTCTCTCAGAGGGTCCTTTGGAATTCTTGGTGATGGCTTGGTGATCAATCAAGTGATGCCGACCATGTTGGTAAGCAGGAGTTTAAGATGTGCCCACACAGAGCAGACTGTAACATGGCACACAGGAAATGTTACATATATTCAAGGTTGAATTGGACAGAATTTTGATCCACAACTGATTAAAGGGCTATAACAGACTTCATTACGCAGAGACTATCAAAATCACCTGGATGTTGACATTACCAGTCTCCAGTGATTCGGTCATCAGACTGCAGGAAAAACACAAGTGTCCACTAAATCACTAAGCAACATGAACTTAATGCCCTTGAATTTCAATATAGCCAGTTACTGAAGTGGAGTGGAATAGTTTGTGAAAAGCAGAGGGTAGTCCTAGCCTGCACGGCCAACATGATGAGATGAAAATTGTTGGCAATTGTCAAAAGCAAAATCATGAGGAAAGCCAATTCTCTGAAGATTTGTCTGTGATAACAGTTGGATGGATAAGGATGGAGTGAAGTTATGGATCCCACTAACTTAATGAAAGAACACAACTTATGAAATTTAGATCTGACATTACCAAGAGTTTCCTTTGAAGAAATGATACCGAAACTGTAGTTATATGGTGGGGGGTGTCATGCTTCAACAAGCTACTCAAGGATCATCATACTGAACCGAATGTTTGACAGAGAAAATATCACCACCAAAAGTGGAAATGTGCCGTCTACCTGCTTGATATTTTATGTGGTTTTCTTACCAAATTGTGCACAAACTGCTATCAGAATCTTTATAAAATAGAAAACATCCAATTCATGGGATGGGGTGGAAATTGATTTGTTGGTGAAGAGATGGTTATGAATCTGGAAGTGCTACATCTATGAACCTTGTGATGTTGTCACAAACAATGTGAATCAGGATGAATTCAATGAACTCTTCGTCTGGAACATTAAAGACAATGGACCCGATCTGTTTTAAAACATTATGGTTATGGTTCAAACTATCCTTGTATAATTATGTCATCAAACAAAATATGATAAGTTGATTTAATGTATTTTTTTTCCGTTTCAAAATGGCACCCATCCACACAAGTAGTTCACATTTTATGCTTTGAATAATTCAATGAATTTTCAAAATTACAGCAGTTGACTTATAAACCATCATTTATGATATGTGATGATGTTTCACTTTAACAAGGTTGCTTTGTTCTTGGTTTTTTTTGAAGAGAGGTCATAAAGACAGAGGTGCCGAAATGTCTGGAAACACCCTACTTGAACAATGGCAGTGGTGTGGCCAGTTGTCCCACTTCAGATTTTTTTTTAGCTTGGTTTGGATTAGTTGTAGCAGAAGCTGCTATTGTGCAAAACGTTTCCATGCTTCAGCAGATGATTCTTGACTGGCTTCTCTCTCTGAAATCTCTCCTGCCTGTAAGAACCTATTGAATTTACTTTTGCCAAAGGTGGCTCATGGATTGTAATGGGAATTGGAACAACTCCCTAGTTAAGTTGCCATGTTGGGTCAGTTTTTTTTTTCCAAATTTCCAAAGTTATTCTAAATTTCACTTTCTTGTGTTTGAGTTTCAACTGTAGTGTTTAAATAAATTCTATTTAGCTTAAAGACAAGTGGTTTGACCAGCTGTGTCACACCTGGAATATCCACTTCACATCTGCCTTTTAAATAAGAAAATGTTGGAGTCTAGGCTACCTTCTTAAACTATTTTGAAGGGGTGCGGTCTGGTCCATAACAGCTTTGCCACCATGAGCTGTCTTCCACACCACCCCCACAGGCAGTTGACAGGATAGGTAGCTTAGATATTTTAGGATGGGTTGCTTGGACTTTCTAATAACATTCAGAGATGTTATTAAACACTTCTGGAGCAAGTGGGACTTGAACAAGGCCTCCAGGCCCAGTGGTATGGACACCAAAGGAGCTGTCTAGAATAGGTAGCTTGTTTTTTGCAGAGAGCTGGCACAAGCTTGTTGCATCAAATCATATCCTTCTAAATATTTTCTAATCAATCTATTCAGAGATAGTATTATACACCTCTGGAGCAGGTGAGGCTTGAACCTGGGTCTTCTGGCTCAGAGATAGGGACACTACCACTGCTTCACAGCAGTCCTTTACGATGGGCAAATAGTTTGCTACCCAGACTCAACATGTGTCAGCTGGAATTGAGTGGTGTCTTTAAATGAGCAGAAGGAAAGGATATGTAATGAATGGCTCCTTATCAAGAAGGCAGAAAGCTGATTAAATCTTCAGGTACATGTTATCCCTTTTTGTTTGTACATGAGATGTTTCATTCAACGAGCATCAGAATGCACCTCAGATTCTTCTCATTTTCCCCATGAACTGAAATGCTCTATGTGCTGGAAAGCTTCCACAATCAGCTTCACCCTTACCATGCTCTTCACTGCAATTGCTCAGCCAGCTTTACAGAGCTCCTGCTTATTGAGTAGGAAGATAATTGAAAATTCAGTCCCATTTTGTATTTTATTGACTTTATGGATTTGCCAGCAGAATTTTCTTTGATTCTTATAGCTAGAAACCTAAAGATAATTTCTTCAGCAAATCCCCCATCCCTAACCAGTTACCTGAAGGAGTGTGGGTGGCTAATTTTAGTCTTCCTATCACCCCATGCAGGACATTGTAGATACATGTCATTGTGTCCTTCCCTTACATTAACCATTAGCCTTAAGGCTGAAAATGACATCTTGTGCTACAATTTCATGCAGTTTCATTCTGCCTTGTTGACTGAATCCATGAACCCGCCACCCATTCCTTCCAATATTTATTTTCATTACTTGACTCGGCTTGTTTAGCTGCTTTTGCCTTTTCAGATGTAGACTGAACTTACATTGGTTGTAAAATGCAAATGGCTGCATGATGTATTTTCCTGAGAGCTAGTCTGTTATTGATACTTGATTTCTGACTCTCACTGAACATAGAGACAAAAACCACAGATGTTGGAATCCAAGGTCGAGGAGGAGGAGTCTGGAAGAGCATAGTAAGTCATACAGCATCAGGAGGTGGAGAAGTCAATGTTTCGGGTGTAACATGACATCCCACCCCTTTGGATTGTTTGCACTATTCTTCTAGTAAGCCCATTTATTTAGGACCAGACTATATTTCTGATAAACTAACAGGAGGAGAGGTTGCAACTCCAAGGACGTTCTGAGCACAGTGACTTTCAAGTTCAGATGGTGATGAGATATGGTGTGAGGTAATGGAGAATAGAAGGCGCTGTGTAAGAGGTTAAACCTGACTGCTAATTAGACATTCCAGTGATGTATATAATATAGTGAGATCTTCCTCTTGCAACCTAGTGGCAAGATGAAGGCACCATAAATTAATGTCTTCATTACCTCAGCACACTCTGAATATTCTTTAGCTGCAAGACCAAGAATATTATTTTTAGTACTGCTTCTACACTGATGTAAGGTGGACACTGGAGGAGACCCAGGAATCCCAGACTGTGTGCTCCACATTCTCCTCTTTGACCTAAAGCCAAGCGTACAAGCTGAGGCATGACTCGTCAGCTGATATAATAAATAAAACTGAACACAGAATGTGGCTCATATAACTCATATCAACAACTTGAAGTGAATATACGCAGCATACAAATAACAAGTGAATTTATATGAATGACTACTCACGCCAACATAAAAACATAGGAGCAGACATTGGCCATTCAGCACATCGAGTCTGCTCTGCCATTCAATGAGATTGTGGCTGATCTGATAATCCTCAATTCCACTTTCCAACCTTTTCCCTATATGCCTTAGAACTTTTCCCAGTTAAAACTCTGTGTATGTTATAACTTTATATTTTTACCCATTCCCGGTGGCATCCAGAAGTGCTTATCTTTGCCCAGAGAGCTCAGGGTATGTCTTTATGGTGTGAGAAACTGATCTGCAGCTACTTTCATGTTGTCCACTTCCATGCAGCTCCTTTTGCTTCTCCAAGCATTGATTATCAAGGAGAAAACTGCAGCCTCAATCCCTGAATACCACGGGACTTAAAAACAAAATCACCTTAACTGTCCTGTGTTTTCCTATCAGCCTTTCATTTGTTCAATGAAAAGTGCCAGACAGATCAAGAAATAAAGAACAAAGGATTTTGATACCCATGAGATTAAGGCAACCCCTAAAACTGATGCTTAATGCAACTTGAGTAAAGTGAGGGTTAAGTGCTTTAAGAACCAATGCTAAAAGTGATATTTTGAGGGATATGTGAACTGTTCTCTTGTACAGCGTAAGAATCATTGTTGTTTTATATATCAAACTGTTGGATTGATTTTTCCTCTGATGCTCTGACCCTTTGATTATAGGCTGGGAAGAAATTCAGCTTCCAGTAGTTTCATTACTTCTGCCTTCATGCATTCCCTTCCGAGAAGGCTGTTATAATTACAGATCGTCGAACTCCCAAATGAAAATCTCTTTTCTTCTATTCATAAACTCAAAGAATGAGCAGACTTAAAGCAATAGTTGTAATCAAATGACAGATTCAAGAGGTAGAGGAATATTCAGTAGTTTGAAAGACTGTATTTATAGCATCAGATAGTTCTGATTAGTTTGTGTGTGTGTGAACGTGAGTGTGGGAGAGAGAGGAAATAGCAGCAGATTGAGCACTGACTGACAGTACAGGAATGGGGCATAAGGCTAGCTTCATGTATACTTGACATTCATTCTGTATGGGAGCCCATGGAACAGTAAAATGGGGTCCTCTGGAACAGTGAGTCAGGCAGCATCCAAGGAGCAGGAGAATAGATTTTTCGGGCATGAGCCCTTCTTCGGGCTCATGTCCGAAACGTCGATTCTCCTGCTCCTTGGATGCTGCCTGACCTGCTCCGCTTTTCCAGCAACACATTTTCAGCTCTGATCTCCAGCATCTTCAGACCTCACTTTCTCCTTTGGAACAGTGCACACTTCTTTGAGGTGCCAATGATATCTGATATCATTTTGGTGGGACTATTAATGTTTATACAGTGACTGTCCACTGAAAGCATCAGAACAGACAAACCGCACTGTCTATGAGTCTGTCTTATTGCTTTGATGATAGCAATGCAACTTTGGAGCTCAAAACTCCAGCTAATGCCCTCTCCAAATCCTATACAGTTGAACTGTATTCAGTTATCATTTCAAGTTGCAAAGATGTATACAGAGTGGTCTGATGGTGCTATAGCACTTTTTTGCTGACTTCAAGGCTTCTGCATAAATCAGTTGCTCCCAGACATGGATTGAGTACGAGGATATTCCCTTTGGAGAATAAACAGAGGTCACACAGAGTAGGACAAGATGCCGGAAGAGGGAGAAGACTCTCAGCAAGAAGCCATCATCTTCCAGGACACTTAGGGAGCAAACCCATTGTCGTTTGGTTGTTGTACATCAGAAAAGGGAAATTCAGCATGGGGGAGGTGCAACAAATATTAACCAAACAGATCCTTTTGATGGTGAGAGTGTTGAACAATGTGAGATTAAGGAGACTAGGCCTATACACTTAAAAGAATGAGAGCTGGAACACAAAAACATGCAAAATTCAAATAAATCTCAACAGAGTAAATGAAGGAAGAATGTGTCCACTGTCTTGATTCAGGAGTCTAGAATGTGGATGCACAGTCTCAGAATGAGGAACAGGTCACATAAGGTTAAGAAGAGTATGAATTCTTCATGCTAAGTATTTGGAATTGTCTGTCCCAAAGAGTTTTGGGGGCTAGATCATTGAGACAATCACGAAAAAGTCAATAGGTTGCTAAGTATTGAAGACATCGGAGGAAAGTGCTGGAAAATGGCATTGAGATCGAAGAGCAGCCATGATTCTTTGAACGGCAGGGCAGTCTTGATGGACTGAATGGCCTAGTCTTGCTCTTTTTTCTGATGTTCTAATATGTCTCTGCAAGGACCTCAGTGAAATCTGCCTCCACCTGTAGCTACAGTCTCAGATCCTATGGGCAGTGGCATTGGATGTGACTGGGGTCTCTGTCTCCTTTTAGGCTGGAGATATTGGCAGCATCTCTCGAGTTACTACCCAATGCCTCATGAAAGAGGTCACTGGGGCTATCTATTTTAGATTCCCTACACTGTGGAACAGGCCCTTCAGCCCAACAAGTCTACACTGATCCTCTGAAGAGTAACCAGTCCAGACCCATTCCCCTACCCTATTATCCTATATTTACCCCTGACTAATGCACATAACCTACACAGCCCTGAACACTATGGACAACTTAGCATGGCCAATCCATCTAACCTGCACAGCCTTGTATTGTGGGAGGAAACCGGAGCACCCAGAGGAAACCCACGCAAACACGGGAAGAACGTGCAAACTCCACACAGACAGTCACCTGAGGTTGGAATCGAACCCAGTTCCCTGGTGCTGTGAGACAGCAGTGCTAACCACTGAGCCACCGTGCCATATTTAACGACTCCGAATTCTTTCCTACTGAAGACAAAAAGGTGGAGTGAAGAAATGACTTTGTTGAGATGGCAGATTTGTCCACAATGCAGGGTGCCTCGCATTTCACTTCATCGACCCTCCAATGGCAATTCCTCTCCAAACCAGAACTGAATGAGATTCCACACCCTTCCCTGCATGGCTGGTGTGTGACCAGAGGGAGTCAATCCTTCAAGTCAATGTCCGGTGTCTTGGCAGCTGTCAGGATTCATACATTCCTTCAAAGCCATGATGTGATAGAGGAAACTGACACAAGGTCTGCATCACCTCGATCCCTACGTCACTGAGCCATATGGGCATTAAGTTGAGTAATCATCCTGCAGTGCCTCACTGCTTAAAGAGGACTGCTATTGTCATCAGTTGTACACCGAGTAGCTGAGGAATAGGGAATGAGGAGGAGCAGGAAAAAGCAAAGATGAGTAAGACGGTGAGGCAGACTGGACAGCTCCATTTTGCTCTCCATGCAGTGTATCAACAGCAAATGCAAACCAAGCTCCTCATTCATCAACAATTTCAATTTTATGCTCTCTCTCTCTATCACTGATGCTCACACAACCAACTTGGTCACAATGCAAAACCCAAAAGGCAGCACAAAATAAATAGTCCAAATTGAATTTCGCATGGAAATCGTACCATGCTGTGTACAAAAGTCAACTGTTCACCTTTTTGCATTACCCCGTGCCTGTCTTGCTGGTGGTTTTGCCAGCTCCTATCTTCCTGAACAATGGTCTCTCAATGCCTGCAGCATGATTGATGGAAGGCTGCGAGCATTCAGCAAGGAGATTGCATCTGCTTCTGGAAGATGACCCTAATCTGAGATTAGAAATCCTGGTTTTGGAATACATTATTCTTCCTGGGCTACCTGGGTTATGAACAATTGCAAGGGTGGAATGGCAGTGATGGGAGACAAATGTTGGCTTCCTGAGAAAGGCGGCAGATTCATGCTCCTCCAAGCAGTGCCTGAGTAATCTCTGTTAAATCAGGAAACAAGATGGTGGTGGAACAGTAGTGCAGCTTGTGGGCTCATTAGCCCAGGAGCCCAGAGCTGGTTTACTCCATCCACTATTACTTTCCTTTCTTTCTCCTCTCCTTTAAGTATTTCTAGTTATAACTGTTATCAAGATTCACCTTACCTTCTTTAAATGTCTTCTGCAGAAGGCTTCTCCCAGCGTAGCGACGAGGGGGATTCCAGCATCCCAGCGTGGCAGTCTTGTCCCAGTGAAGTGGTCTTGCCCTGGAGTGGTGGACTTGGCCCGGCATGGTGGTCTTGCCCTTTAGTGATAAACTCGGTCTGGGCATGGCAGTCTTGCCCTGGTGTGGTGGACTCAGTCGGGCATGGAGGTCTTGCCCTGGTGTGGTGGACTCGGCTTGGGCATTGTGGTCTTGCCCTGGAGTGGTGGACTCTGCCTGGGCATCGTGGTCTTGCCCTGGAGTGGTGGACTCGGCCTGGGCATGGTGGTCTTGCCCTGGTGTGGTGGATTCGGCCTGGGCATGGTGGTCTTGCCCTGGTGTGGTGGATTTGGCCTGGCATGGTGATCTTGCTCTGGTGTGGTGGACTCAGTCGGGCATGGAGGTCTTGCCCTGGAGTGGTGGACTCGGCCTGGGCATGGCAGTCTTGCCCTGGTGTGGTGGACTCAGTCGGGCATGGAGGTCTTGCCCTGGTGTGGTGGACTCAGTCGGGCATGGAGGTCTTGCCCTGGTGTGGTGGACTCGGCCTGGGCATGGTGGTCTTGCCCTGGTGTGGTGGACTCGGCCTGGGCAGGTTGTCTTGCCCTGGAGTGGTGGATTCGGCCTGGGCATGGTGGTCTTGCCCTGGTGTGGTGGACTCAGTCGGGCATGGTCTTGCCCTGGAGTGGTGGACTCGGCCTGGGCATCGTGGTCTTGCCCTGGAGTGGTGGACTTGGCCTGGGCATGGAGGTCTTGCCCTGGAGTGGTGGACTCGGCCTGGCATGGAGGTCTTGCCCTGGAGTGAAAGTCTAGTCCCCCATCTAGAGGTCTTTGGCGTTGGCTTCCAGGTATCCCAGTGGCCTGGCATGGTGATCTCATCCAGTGCAGTGGTATTCTTTGGCAGAGGTGTCAGCCCTGTATTCCATTGGCCTGGCATGGTGGTCTCATCCCTGCGTGTCCCAGTGTAGTATTCACATCCCACCATGACAGTCCTGACTCTGTACATCCCGCTCTTGTGTTCTCTTCCCGGAATGGCAGTGTCATTCCGGCTGTTTCTTCAGTGTCTTCCATCGATCCTTAATCGGCTTTCCCAAGCCCAGGAGCCATTAGCTGAACTGTGACAAACTTTGTCTTAATTTTACATATTTTATTATTATGTACAATTTATCATTAAGATAAGTACCATGGAACAAGTACTGTTCTACTGCTTTTACACACAATATTCCCAACCATGATGGCAGCATTCTGAGCTTCTATTGCAGCCCACACATGTGGACTTGCTGCTGTTACTGCTGCAATGGTAGTTAAGGCATTGTCCAGTTTGGATACACATATGCAGAGTTGACCACCAGTTCCATGCTGTAAAGGATGGGCTTTGAGCTTTGCAAAGAGCGTCCCAAGATGGTCCTAGTATCCTCCATGCTCCTTGGCATTGACTGCAGGCTTCCTAATACACAAAGCATTTTGGTCTGAAAAACGGTTTTTCAAAAAACTGACCCAAAAAAGTGCTAGGCCATGTCCTGTGAAGCAGAATCCATGACCTTGCTGTCTACAACTTGGCACTCACACTGTCCTTGATCTCTGTCCACAGGAAGCCTGCTCATGTCCAGTGTCACTCAGCATTTCCTCCTTTACTCTATTCTCTAACATAATTCTGACAGTATCTGAGCTGGGCACTGCATGTGGAAACAAATGGTGATGACTTTAACTGAGCTTATATCACCTACAGCTTGTAAATCTGTAATTGGGGGTAGGGATCTGAGAAGGAGGATTAAACAGTGAGGATATGGTTATCTTTAAAGGTTTCGGCTGTCCCAGAACCTCTGAAATGAGCATCTGATAATGACCAGAACAATCTTCCCCATGTGGTTTAGTGCACAGAGGCTTGGCTTCTCTCTTCCAATTAACTTCCTCCAGTTGTATGTCATATTGCTCTGCAAGATAAAGAGATATGGATCAGCGAGTGTGGGACAGTCTATCTGGCTGTCAGTACAATCTCAGATGTAGATGTGAGCCTTGCAGCAGTATTAAATTTGAGATGGTGAGGTGAACGTATGAATGTTAACGTCAAGACATGATTGATCGGGATTCTGAGTAGGTAAGTGATGCATTGAGGCAAAAGTGAGGAGTGCAGATGCTGGAAATCAGAGTCTAGATTAGAGTGGTGCTGGAACAGCACAGCAGGTCAGGCAGCATCCGAGGAGCAGGAATATCGACGTTTCGGGCAAAAGCCCTTCATTAGGAAAACGTCGATTTTCCTGCTCCTCGGCTGCTGCCTGACCTGCTGTTCTTTTCCACTCTAATCTAGACTCTGATTTCCAGCATCTGCAGTCCTCACTTTTGCCTAGTTGATTTGAATTGTACTGCAAATCCTCTTGCAAGGATGCCTACCTTGAAGAAGTTCTCCTCCACTCTCTACAAGAATCTCAGTGAGTTGCTCTCTCACTGCAACCCCCAAGTCATCTCCTCTGCCCTGAAGCTCTTCAACCATGTTCTGAAACAGACTTGCTACCACACCCACATCTGCTTCCTCAGTGCTTGCCACGCAGCCAACTGATCCCACGTGGACTCCGGACTACATTCAAACCAGTAGAGTTCAGACTCGCTAAACAGGACAAACAGAACAGACTACAGATTCAAAGCCACCAGCAATGGTTCTTCTTCAGGGTCCTCCGCTCCACGCTCACAGCCATGCGCCACCATCTAACCTCCCTACAGTCAGCCCTGCCTCAGCTGAGGGCCACACTCTCTCAGAATTGCAAAGGACCCACTCTGTACTATATGCTAAGCAGAATTCATACTCTCAACAAACAGTATTTCAACACCATCTCAAACATCAAAAACTGTAACTACAACAAACTTTTATATACCCACCTCCATAACCAGCACTCCTCAAACATTCCAGAACATTTCCCCAGCCTTCGGAACAACTTGGCCGCCATTAGCCATGAGGCTGGTACAGCTACCATCCCCACGGTGATCGATGACGTCACTTCTGCACCCATCATGGCCATTTCTGCAGCCACTTCCACCCCTCACAATTTCACATGCACCACACATGACATCACTTCCGGCCCCATGTCATCGCTGACATCACGTGCTCAGTGACTTCTGCAACCCCTACTGCTGTGTTCGCCACCACTTCACCCCCACTAACGCCACCCACCTGCATTTCGCTGACACGCCCCCCCCCACCCCCCATGTCACCATTCCCAGCTCCCAGAACCCTGAGGGGAACACCACTCCTGCTCATGACTCCACCCCCATTATCAGTCCTCAGTAAAGGCCTTACCTTTATCCCCATCTGTCCACGCATCAATGAATTTAATACGCACCGTGACATTGAACACTTCTTCCGCCACCTCTGCCTCTGAGCTTACTTTTTTAATCAGGACTCCCGCCCACCTTCCGAAGACCCCTTCACATACCTCTAACACACTCCATCCACCTGGACACCCCACGCTGGCCTATTATCCACCCTCCATCTCTTCATTTCCAACTGCCACCGAGACATTAACCACTTCAACCTGTCTACCCCCCTCCCACACTCCAACCTCTCACCCTCACAACGCGCAGCCCTCCACTCCCTCTGCTCCAATCCCAACCTCACTATCAAACCAGCAGATAAAGGCGGTGCAGTGGTAGTCTAGCGCACTGACCTCTACACCGCTGAAGTGATGCATTGAGCAGAGCGTGCGATGAGATTGCTGAAGTTGGTCATTTGAAGATGCATTCAGTGATCTTGAGAACTCAGTGAACTTTTGAGACCATTAAACTTCTTGCAACAGTCCATTCAGGTTCTCAGGCTTTGCTTCCTGGCATCGACATCTGTTGTTATCTGATCCCTTTGCCTTTTCAGTTTATGCCTGGAGCTGCTTCTGATTCCCTGCAGATATACAAAATCTTGCCTCAATCTTAATATAGTTACTTCCAGATACATAATGCAAACAGGCAAAAGCAGAGAGTAATTAATCTGCCCTGTGCTCTCACTCTGGGGAAATGGTTCCACTTGCCTCTAAGAAGGAAGAATGCAGCATACACTCTGTTTTTGTTGTTTGTGTTATTTGTCTGTAACAAAGTTAAGGCTGATCTGCTAGATACTGCTGCAAGCAAAATACGTAGGAGAAAATGCTGGGCTATTTGAATTTTGATGTTTCCATCCCTGAACAATAGAAGACTTATTAATTTAAAGAACTAATCCTTAAATGGATATTGTAACAAAAAGTAAATTGTGAATGGATTGACGATGCTCTGCAGCTCATGCAGTGCCATGGAAGCTGGTAGCAGTGTTAACTGACAGTCCACAGACACCCGGACACCACAAGTCCCCTGGGCCGGATGGGATCTATCCTAGGATCCTCTGGGAAGCAAGGGAAGAGATTGCTGAGCCTTTGGCATTGATCTTCAAGTCATCATTGTCTACAGGAATAGTGCCTGAGGACTGGACGATAGCAAATGTGGTTCCCTTGTTCAAAAAGGGTAGTAGAGACAACCCT